>NC_134355.1:479256452-479599796 GCF_048569485.1 Anomaloglossus baeobatrachus
TTGGCTGCATCTCTAATCAGTCTTCTTCTTGTTTGAGATGAAAGTTTGGATGGACGTCCGGGTCTTGGTAGATTTGCAGTGAAATACAAAAAAAGAGGATGTCCAGCTCTTCAGGCAAAGAATCACGTCTTTATTTCATCATGCAGACACATTGAATGACATGATCATGATGATCATCATGATTAAGGGTGAGTGTTTTCACCTGAAACGCGTAGTGCTGGTCATGTCATTCTCTGTGTCTGCATGATGAAATAAAGACGTGATTCTTTGCCTGAAGAGCTGGACATCCTCTTATTTTGTATTTCATTGGGCTGTGGCAGTGCCTGTCCGTGCTCCAGGACGGAATCGGGATTGGGCTTTTGTACAGTGAGCTGATTCATACAAATTGGAGATTTGCAGTGATATGATACTCTTTCCATTTCAATATGATCGCTTGCACAGTGCTCCTTAGGATGTTTAAAGATTTGGAAATCTTTTTGTAACCAAATCCGGCTTTAAACTTCTCCACAACAGTATTACAGACCTGCCTGTTGTGTTGCTTGGTATTCATGATGCTCTCTGCACTTTAAACAGAACACTGAGACTATCACAGAGCAGGTACATTTATACTGAGACTTGATTACACACAGGTGGATTATATTTATTATCATCAGTCATTTAGGACAACATTAGATCATTCAGAGATCCTCGATGAACTTCTGGAGTCAGTTTGCTGCACTGAAAGTAAAGGGGACGAATATTATTGCACGCCCCAGTTTTCAGTTTTTTTTAGTTTTTACAAAAGTTTAGAATAAGCAATACATTTCATTCAACTTCACAATTGTGTCCCACTTGTTGATGCTTCACCATAAATTTAAATTTGTTAGCTTTATGTTTGAAGTGTGAAAAGTTGGAAAAGGTCGAAAAATTCAAGGAGGCCGGATACTTTCGCAAGGCACTGTACAGTCCCTGAGAAAAGTTCTGTTGCTTATCCATGTTATGTAAATAGAAACTTATAACCTGACTTTAAATTCATCCATTGGATTTATAAATTACTCTTTTGAAAGCTGAAACCCTCCTAAATTTGGTTTAGGTTAGGAAAATAAAGTTGCTGCAAAGTTGAAATATTGATCATTTAATGAATACAGAAAGGTTAGATTTTGGCAAGACAAATGTTTGGTCGCCTTGCCATATAATGCACCCAATCCTCGCTTACAACCTCACCTGTGCTCACTAAAAGATTGGTTAATTAGTGGGTGTGTATAAAAAAAAACCAGCAGCCCAGACCTTCAGTTGAACTGCAACTTGATCTCTGACAACATGCCAAAAATCCACCCTTCGACCAAAGCCTTTATTATCAAGAGGCTGAAGACCAGATCCACTGCAGAGGTGGCTGGCACCTTAATGTGTCTCAGCATCAAGTACAAAGAATTAAAAAAAGATTTGAAGAGACTGGAAATGTTTTTGGCAAACCCAGGTCTGGCAGACCCCGCAAGACAACTGCTCAGGAGGAACGTTTGTTGGTTAGAAAATCCAAAGCCAGACCCTCTTCCACTACAGCAGAGCTCCAAAAGGCCTGGTCACCTCAAGTCCCTGTGTCAACTAGAACAGTTTGCAGGATTCTGTCTCTAAATGGCCTCCATGGTCGAATCAGTGCCCAGAAGCCAGCACTAAACAAAAGGCAATTAAAAAACCTTGTGGCATTTGCCAAGTCTCACAGCCTGCTAAAAAGATGGACACTCAAAAAGTGACAGAAGGTGGCTTTTCTGATGAATCTTCAGTTGAATTACACGACTGCCACCACAAATACTGCAGGAGACCTACTGGAGCCTGTATGGATCCAGAAAACAGTTAAGTTTGGTAGTGGAAAGGTCATGGTCTGGGGTTACATTCAGTATGGGGGTGTGCGAAACATTTGCAAGGTGGAAGGCAAAATCAATAGCCTAAAATATCAAGAAGTATTAGCTACCTCTTACATTCCCAATCATAAAAGGGGTCAAATTCTGCAGCAGGATGATGATCCATCACATACATCTATCTCTACAAAAAAGTTCCTCCTGGCAAAGAAGATCAAGGTGCTCAAGGACTGGCCAGCCCAGTCACCACACATGAACATCATTGTGCATGTTTGGGGTAGGATGAAAGAGGAAGCTTGGAAGACAAAACCAAAGAATCTAGATGGACTCTGGAAGGCATGTAAGACTGCATTCTTTGCTATTCCTGGTGACTTCATCAATAAATTGTATGAATCATTGTTGAACCGTATGGATGCAGTCCTTCAAGCTCAAAGAAGTCACACAAAATATTAAATATGGCTCTAATAGCACTACAACTTCATTCACCAATGTTATGCAACATGTCTTTGTATTAAAAGTCAATTATTTGATTAAATTTCACTTTACTTTGTGCTGGGGAAAAAAATGTTGTCTTGCCAAAATCTGACCTTTCTGTGTTTATTAAATGATCAATATTTCAGCTTTGCAGCAACTTTATTTTCATACCCTCTGAAATTTAATTTAGGTTATCAGCTTTCAAAAGAGTAATTTATGAAACCAATGGATAAATTTAAAGTCAGGTTATAAGCTTTTATTTACATATCATGGATAAGCGACATATAAATGGCCCACCCTGTATTGCTGTCTAAGGCCTGCGCCACACATCCGTGCCTCCGGCACGTGTTTGTCATTTTTTACACGTACCGGCGGCACGGAGACACGTTAAGCAATGCTACCCTATTGTAGCAGTCACACACACGTAAAACCACACGGAACGTGTGTCCGTGTGCGTTTGTACGTGTGTGCGTTTTTTAAAGCGCTGACATGTCCGTTTTTTCACCGGCAGCACGGGTGTTACACGGCCCGCACCCGTACCACACGGGTGTAGTGTGGATGCGGTCCCGTGTGACACGCGCCGGAGAAAACACACATGTCATTGAAAAAAAAACAAAACATTAACTCACCTTCTCCAGCCCTCCTGTCTCTGCCGCTGCTGCCTCTTGCTGCCGACCGCCGCTCATTAATCTCATTGAATATTCACTTCACTGCCTGGCAGCAGCAGCAGCGGGGAGACGGCAGGGCTGGAGACCGAAGATCAGCACCACGGACAGCAGCGCGGACATCAGGAAGGACCAGGTGAGTATAATAATTACCGATTCTACGTGTGCTATCGCGGATAGCACACGTAGAACATACGTGTCACGCACGTACCAGAGACACGTACTTACCTGCAGGCAACACGCAGGGAAAATACGTGTCTCTCGGCACGTGCGTGAATTTCACGTGAGTGTGGCAGAGGCCTAATAAAGATTTGAGCCCTTATCCATAATTAATTTAACACATCTTGGATGTCTATGTGCTTGAATGGGAAATCTACAAATGGTGTAAATTTGAGTCTAAATTTTTGCTCTAAAATAAGATGCACCAAATTCTAAAAAAAAAAACAAACAAAAAAAAAAAAGTAATTTAAAACCTTCACAAGTTTCCCCCATGAAAGAAATCTTCCTGATTTCATGCTACTTTTTAATATACTAAGTAACTTCATAGTATGGGAATGGGATACTTAATTCAGAAACAATAAGAAAATGTGATGTAGATTATTACTAGTGCATAGAACACTGGTGTTATCTGCAGTATAATTCTATAGTATTAACATACTATAAATGATTGTTTCAGCTATTCAGCATCAATCAAGACTATAGACCAGTGCTAAATTCAGACAGTAACAGAGATGCTTACATGAATTGCCAACAAGAATAGCCTGATCTTCTTTAGCTGTCCTTTAATAAAGTCATTTTTGTACTGTAATCATTCAGTATGTGGCCTCTGTCAGATTCTTCATTCTGCCATCCATCTTGCATGTAATAGTTTACTCAATTGATTCTAAAAATAAGCATTTCACATAACCATATCTATTTTATTTAAATACCTGATACTGTGAAGCTGAGTAATCAATAAGGTACTGAAATAAACTATTTACACACGCTGTCTGCCGGTGGGCATTTAAAGAGATGTTTGAAGGATAATGTAACAAGTATCAAGAAAAATAATAATATTGTGAGATAGTACATATATGTGCAAAAAAAAGAGAGAGTTATACCAAACTGAGACCCCCTCCCACATTTTAAAACTATAATGAACCCCAATGAATATTTGATCACCAAAACATGAAATTAGCCCATCTCCTGTGATGGTAAGGGTTAAATAAGAAAAGTAAGCACAATAGGAAGAAAAATTCTAAAACAAATCCTTTGAATATCCTTGGACATAGAATTATGGTGTGTCAATGTGGCTCATAGTGCTTTACATAATAGAGTAAGATAGAGAAGTGTTCATTAGTATGGGAATGGCAGGAAGAGGGAACTTTTGCTGTAAGTTAAGTGACCACTGTAAACAATTTTCTCTTCAAAGAAGAGAAAATTAGTTGAATTAATTTTTTGCTACAAACCAAATTGAATTTGCTGCAAATTTTAGAAACAAATTCAGATTCACCAGAATTCAAATTTATTCTTTATGCAAATCAAATAAAATGGCAGCCACTTGCCATTTGGATGGATTCTAAAGAGATCAGGAAGAAGTAAAAAACAAATTCTCAACTTGGCAGTTGGTCCTGCCGAGCACATCATGATAGGCTTTGTTAGTGGTATTGTCAAGCTTCCACTAGGGGGCACAAGGACTCAGTGGAGATTGAACTCCAAAGTGCAGTAATACAAAAGCCCACCAGAGGTTGCTAGTGTAGCGCCCCTGAAGCCATCAGGCGCTACAAAATACTGCATCCTGTCAAACATGCACGGCCTACCTCCAGGGACCCAGAAGATCAGTGCCAGTAACACAAAAACATTCATACTACTCCCTGTTTTCCCCTTCCCAAAGACTGGTGACAGACTAGAGTTGGACCCAATAGACGGCCACCAAGGGGTGGAGCCAATCCAGTCCACTAGATGACAACCAGGGAGGAGGGGTCAGACAGTCAGTGAGTGGAAGTGAGAGGAGACAAATGTAACTGCACTGACAGGAGAGTGTATTGGTGACCTGAGGGCCCAGGCGTGTAGTTGCCGGAGGAGTACGGTGGAGTACTCCTGGAATGATAGCACCAATGGGGTAAAGAATCCTAGGTCAGGCAAATGCTCCAGGCTGACCCAATAAAATATGCACAGTGAGGGGACCAACCAGGACCTCATTGACCGTAAAGTTCGGGACACAGTAGCAACGGGAGAACTGAGGAGCAGGACCAGAGGAACCAACCCCACAGGGTTAAAGCTACCTGTTATACGAACTAAGACTGAAAGACAACCAGGAGGGGACCCCCAGATGCTCCAAGCCACGGGGACCCACCAACCAGACACAGATGCAGGGGAAAGAAGCCACAAGATTATCACACTGGAACGGGGACTAAGGGGACCAGTGGTGAGGACTAGCCTTCCTCGGGTTACCAGCCATAACAACGCTGTGAGTAAAGAAACCATTTACACTGTAATCTCTTGTGTGGCCTACCTTCTTTCTGCACCCGACAACATCAACTATCCCGTGAGGCCTGGCCCTACTTGCGGAGGGCCCAACATTCAAGCTGCCACCAACACTAGCCCTAGTAGTGAGAACTGTGCAGCGGCGGCTCCACTTGAATAGCCGCAACCCACAAGTGGTGTCATGACAAAATTTTTATTACATCTCCCCTGTAAATTACTCCTGTTTTAAAGTGACCCTCAGGGTCACGGAACCGGGCAACGGCCACCCAGTGACATCTTCCAGCAATACCATGCCCGGGACGGAGTACCCCATAGCCCTGGGGCGAGTCACTAGCACAAGAGTAAGAGTAGTCAGACAAGCCAAAGTCAAACCGGGATATCACATCAATTCAGGGGAGTGAGCAAGCCAAAGTCAATTGGAAGCAAGGGGGTCAGAAACTGAGAAGGAGCCGAGGAGGAGCAGAGACTTAGTCAGGGAATGTTACTGAGGTCAGAGGCAGGGAAAGCACATAAGTGCAAAGGTGAGGGTGGAGGCAGAGACACAGGACAAGACCAAGGTCAGGAAGACATGGCGGACAGACAGTACGGGGGGAGCGGAGGTCAGGGAGAGGTAATCTGGGTAGCGGGAAACATCAGAGCTAACTCACGGGAACCAGTGCACATGCTGCAGAGCAGGAACTATTACTGACGGCGTCCCGGAGGAGTCCACACCATAATAAAGTGGCGAGAGTCCCCGAACAGACCCCCACCACCTGACTTAACCCCATCACAGCCAAGCAATAGTCATGACAGGTATGAATTTTATGGTTGAATTTGATCAAATTTGCTGAATTCAGATTTCAGCAGATTCACTCATTACTTTAGGATGAAGAAAGCAAATAACAGTGCATGGGTAGTCATCCTTGACTTGGATAACAAGAAAGCTAGTCTCACCCTAATACGAAGCTGACCAGTTTACAAAACCTTAAAAAAATTTGACCTTAAACATTTCACACTGCCTTTGTGTTAGATATTGCCACTGATATTTAAAAAGATTAGTTATAATCAGAGCCAAGTTTGCAATGCAGAATTTAAAGGACTAACTTGGATTTCCTTGGTCATAAGATAAAGATCATAAAAGGTCCCCTACCTACCGCGTGTCTTTAATAATGCTAGCATGTTATGTAGCAGAAAGTGTTTGAGCCCCTCTCAGCCTGCCTAGCTCAAGTGTGACTTGTATTTCAGCATCCTGAATAGCTATACCTTAGGAGGAAAGTGTAGTAAGCTAGCACTATAAGTCATATAATTTTATATAGGAACTCAGACACAAAATTTATAATCTGAAAAATGGGATTATCTGTGATGGGTAACTTTCTAGTTTTGCCTGTAGCAGTTATGTAAGAGCTCCTTATATGACTTTCAGAATCCAAGAGAATTTAGTTACACATGTACAGGTATATACCTGCAGCTGAAAAAAACTCATATGAAGATATTTTCAGCATATACTGTGAACTGTAAAATAAAAATGACATCTACTCATCTGTAATAACTCCTCCAGTCTTAAAAAAATAAATAATCGATACAAAGTTTTCATTGAACAAACTGTCAGAAAAGTGTCTTAATGACCCCAGACTGTCCGGGAGTTTTTTTTTACCATTGACAACCCTACTTCCAGCTTGGTCTAAAATGATGTATGGGGTTTTTTTTTAATTTGGGGTTTACATTTTTTTGCTATTGCATTTCATTAAAACAATTGCACCATTTTTCATTTACAGGCTTTGTTTCCTTGCATATTCAATTATGATGTTGTCTGTGTGCCAATGATATCCCTAATGGATTCACAGTTAACCCATTCTGCAGTCAGCCATATACTGTGCAATATAGATGGTATAAAAGGAAAGTGGCACAAAATTTGTCATGAGACCCAATATCAAAAATGCTTTTTACTCAAATACAAATGCCCCCAAAAGGTGGACAACCTCTTTAAAGGGAATCTGCCAGCTATTTTATACTATGTCTTCTGAGAGCAGCATAATGTAGGCAAAGAGATCCGGAATCCAACAATGTATCACTTAGACTAGAGTGTAGGCGTTCTGACATGATCAAAGAGTTTAGTGTTGGCAAAGTAGCAGAGTTTAAAAAGCTATCTCTGCTTGCATCAGGCTTTCAGTGAACATTTCTATAGACAGATGCTCCTAATCACAGACTAGGGCAGACTCGACTTGAGTCCACAAGCTTCATTGTCTGACTAATGATGAAGTTAATAAAGCTTAAACAAACATTGCAGGTAAACAAAAACACACTTTGTGAAAAAAGACACATGGCTGAATCTTTGTATTAACCCTTGCAGCATACTGTCTTCAGATTACATATAAAAAAACCTGCTGACAGATTCCATCTATGAAAAGCTATAAAGAAAACAGCTTTGAAACACAATTACAATTATCCCATCTATGTGAATAAACATATTTTGAATTAAAGTGACAGATTATAACTGAAACATATATGACTCTATTACTTCTTATACATTTTTGCAGATATATTAAAAAGGCATTATACCTTTTTAATTGAAAAGAAGAAATATTTTACATGTACTGGTCATGAAGCCCAGACAGGCTATTTATGAAGTGTCATGACTAATTTCTTGGCTAAAGCTAAAAGGGCACTATGTGAATATCCACATACTGTAGTAAGAGGAGGAAATCAATTTTTCCTCCCAAGTGACAGAACTCATGTACAATAAATCTTTAAATGCCACCACTTATTGTAGGGGACTTGAGTCTTGAAGGAAAATACTATTAATTAGGTGAGCATTGAAATCACAATTGCACACTTTATCAATAGGATCAATACCCGGACACACAATTAATTACTCAAGGGATTTTTGGATTTTATTTATTTCACGTTCTATGTTCATACATTAATAATGAATATTCTATGATATTTTGCCTTTTTAGTATTAAATTGACATGATATAATGTACAGTGTAAGCAGGTAAAAGTCACCAACTCTATGCTTTACGCATTGAAATGGGCCATACATGTTGGGCAAATACATATTTTTAAGGGAAAAGGATAAAAATTCTAATAGTATATTATCTATATGCTTGAAATTTAACTGTTTATGCAAAATACCTTTTTCTTATAGGTATTGATAGAATCTAAGCCTGTAGGTGCTGAAGTACTGTATGCACATGAATAATGCAAGCACTGAATTGGAAATGTTATATAGCAGTGATCAATATTGATCCGGATAGTGTTATTTGCATTTAAAAGCCTTTTGTGTATTATTGTGATTCAGAACATAAAATGTATCAGAAGATTAAGGCATTGGAATACAAAAGATATTCATTCAAAATTGGAAAACAAATCTCTATGGTTCATGGCTTAGCACAGAAAAGATCATGTTTTGCAATGGTACAAAATAGAAAAAATTACAAAAAGAAATGCAGCATTAACAAGTGACGCAAATGCCAGTATCAAACCCAAAATTATATTTCTTTAATGTAAAAAATGTGAGACCTTTATGTGAATTCAAGTTGTATTTCATCTTTAGAGGATTCAAAAGATAAAACCCAGCTCCAAACAGGTGCAGAGTGTGAGCTTTGTAATGGGACTAATTAGAATATGGTGTAGGAAACTCCTTTAAAAAGGTTGGTTAATATTGGCTCGATATAGAGTCAATATTAACTTTTTTAATTCCTTCATCCAATAGATGATGATAAAGTTCAATTCCTCTTACTCTCTGAAGATGCATGTTCAAGCGAACACGTCTACTTAGGAAAGGTATGATCAAAAATAAGATATTTAAACAACATTTTCAAAGTTGCTTGATTATTTTACAAAAATAGCTGCAATATACAATGATTGTAAATGTGCAAATTACCTTTAAAAATAAAACAAAATTATATTTTGCTCTTGGATACACTTATACAACTATGCAGCTAATTCTCCAGATAAAGCAAAACTTTCCTGGCTGTTTACTGGCAATCATATTTATTGGAGTGCAATTACCAGTATGCTAAATATAACCACAAGCATTTTGCAGTTCTTCATTTTGTTTAAAGCACCACCACATGTTTTTATTATTTCGATGCTGCAGTGGGCTTTAAATGTACGTCCCCTGACCCCAGTGATATGCTCACCTTCCAGTGCCTTCATCTGTTATCACCATCACTCTGGTCAGTCTCAGGCGATGTCACCTGCAGGCAGCTCCAGTGTTTTATGGAGAGCGCCAGAGGTGACATCTCAATATATTTCTATGAGAACCTCATTCTGACCTTATTCTAGTTGTCATAGAGATACATTGGGAGTTTGTGATGTAACCTCTGATTGGTGTCATTAAAAGGTGAAGATGTTGGGGGGTAAGTATATTACTATGGTGTCATGCATGTCTCAAGGCCAGCTGAAAATCATGAGGCAGCAAGTGTAAGAAAATCCCAGAGATTGGCAGCATGTGTTGTTATCTGACAGTTCCCTGTTTCTGCAGCTGCAGACTCTAGGAACCTGGGAAACTGTCAGTTTTTCCTCTCTGTTGCCAGCCTCTGACTCCCTTTATAAACCTCACTATGGGGATATTTGGGTGCGATTTATAGTTTGTTCCTGACTGAGCTGTGGAAAAGTCATGTTGTTCTGTTGCTCCAGACTCCTGTGGTTGCTGCAGCTCAGAAAAGTGTTGTCTTTGCTATCTACCAGGGCTTTGGTGATAGCTGTTCTGTTTCCCCTGTATTGTGTCTCTTCCTTTAGTGATAGTGGTGTTGATGAAGCTCTCATATCCTCCATCCTTACTTACAGCCCATTTGCTGGGGTGAAATAGGGTCCCAGGTATTCCAGCTTGGCGACAGGTGTGGAACCTGTATAAGGTCTGTTAGGACTATGAGGGTGAGCTGCACGTCATTGTCAGGGGTCACCACTTCCCCATTCCCTAGCTATAAGGCATTCCGTCCCCCTTCCTGTGTGTTATCCTTTACGGCTGGTATACGTTCGAATTTTCCCAATAGAATTGCATTACATACAAAAAATTGGTGGTGAAAAATGAAGGTAATTCACACATGACTGTATCAATAAAGGTTTGTTAAAGCCAAATACCAGGAAGATTCAAAAACAAAACATCATTATTTAAATTTTGGCATATCAAAGAATCACAAAAACAGTAGCATCAAAAAATGTGATAAACAAAATGAAAAAGATTCAAATAATGTAATTTAGCTAATAGGTGCAGAAATTCTACAGAAAATCTACAACATGAAAAACTGACCAAACACTCATCATGGGAATGTAGCCCTAGGCTACGCGCACATGACATCCTTTTGATGCTGGCACACCTCCTGAGGTTTCCTAGGCAAAATCACTTCAGGAAGGAGATGGTGATCTGTTTTTGTGAAGTGATTTTTCCATCATTTTTGCGGCTGCTCCCCTTTTAGCACCTTTTCGCAGTTATTTATTCTATAATTAGTGGGTGTCTTCCTAGTAAAAGCAGTCCAAGGAATAATAATGACATTTCTTTCAACGAATTCACAGTTTATGAAGTAGTTAAAAGAAGTAACGAAAAATGTAAATGTGAACAGCTATGTCCTCTTTACATTAATATGCATTATGTTCCTGTTGTGCAGTCATTTTGAGGTGCTTTTTCATGCGGATTATCAGACGGAAACAGTTTGAAAAATGTGTTATGCGTACATACCCCAAGAAAAAGTGCCTAAATGTGGTTCCTTTAATCTGGGCACGACAGGAGACTCAAGGACGTTTTCTCAGTCACTAAGGCATGAGACTTCTCCATAATACAAGGCGGCTACCTTCTTTCAGTCACTACATGCTTCAACACCAATAGAAATTGGTTTGTCCTGATTCCTAGACAAGACAGAGAGGTCAACCTTCCTACTTTCCTGCACAGTGATGTTATTAAGATTTAGGTCATTATTCAGGCCATTGTATACTATAGTAATGCCATTTACTAGTGAACCAAACCACAAACCTATCTACAACATACACTAAACCTTTTTTCAGGTTTTTTTGTGATGATAATCCCTTGTGAATTAACCCACATATTCTCTGTGTCAATCCATGTGATGGTACGATTTTGATTAAGGCCTGGGGCCAAAACGTCAAACTGTTTGTGGACTATTTTACACCTATTCCACTATATAAAGAATACATCATTATCTTAGTTTTTTTCTTTATTGGGGTTCTATGAGTGCCAGACTTCCTCTCTTTTTATTGGTTCCTCTAATCTGAACTGTGAAAGAGATAGTCCAGTGTAATTTAATTCTGTTGTCTTGTAGTATGGTGATGAATTCAAAATATATCCAAGCAACAAATCAATAAAGTTAATGGGCCCGATTCATCAAGGGGTTTATGCAAGAATTCAGGTTTAAACCGCTTTAAAATGGAACAAATTTTTGAGCAAATTGAAGGTTTGCAAAAATTTTCAGACTATTGGCACTTTTATTTTAAGGCCCCGTCACACACAGAGATAAATCTTTGGCAGATCTGTGGTTGCAGTGAAATCATGGACATATTGTTCCATTTGTACACAGCCACAAACCTGGTACTGATTGTCCACAATTTCATTGCAACCACAGATCTACCACAGATTTATCTCTGTCTGTGACAGGGCCTTTAGCCCTAGTCAGCTTCCACAAAGTGGGAAAACCCACCTCGCAATTCATTAAAGGGAACCTGTGAGGTGCAATATGCACCCAGAACCACGAGCAGTTCTGGGTGTATATTGCTATTCCCTGCCTCACCGTCCCTGTATACACTAGCATAGATAAAGAGTGCTTTAAAAAAAGTATTTCTAAAGATCTTTTATCTTATGCTAATTAGTGCGGAGACTAAGCCTTATATCCCCTGACTAGTCGGCCCTCTTAGCATGTTAGTATACTCACAGGGGCGTGCCATCATATTATTTAATGCAGCATCATCAGCGGCTATCCGAGTACCTGTGTTCGCTGTGACTGATCTTCTGAATGCCCAAGCACTTCCAGTTGTGCGCACTAGACCTCTCTGAAGCTTGGGACGCGTACACCCAGCTTCATACTGCGCATGGCCGGAAGTGCCGGGCATTCAGAAGCACAGTCACAGCAAACAGAGGTACGCTTGTCACTGCTGGTGATGCTGAATTGAATAGCATGTTAGTACACCCCAGGCTAAAAGGGCGGACTAGTTGGGAGATATATCACTGTAAGTACTAGCAGGACCGGAAGTCTAGGATCATGGGCACTGAGCCAAAATCCAGCGTCGGACGTGATGGCAGTGGAGAGATGAGTGAGATCATCCTCTGATGCTGTGCATTCATTAGCATGATAGCACGCCCACAGGGCATACTAACATGCTAATGGAGCCGACTAGTCAAGGGAACTAATGTCCTATGGACTAGTCCCTGGCCTCATTAGCACAAGATAAAAGATCTTTAGAAATACTTTTTTTTAAAAGATCTCTTTATCTATGCTAGTGTATACAGTGACAGTTAGACAGGAATTAGCAATATGCACTCAGAACTGCTTGTGGTCCTGTATGCATATTGGACCCAACAGGTTCACTTTAAAGTTTATTCCACTTTAGTAGTGTAAATCACGTTAGAAATGTACACTAGTCCCTGACTAGAATAACATTTCTAATGGAAGTGCAACCACTTTTAAATGCACCTAACTCTTTAACCACATGTCATGCGCATTTCTGGCGCACCAAAGTTTGGGCACGATGCGCCTAACAGGCACAGGTTTGTAAATTGCCTATAATATCAAGTTTTCTCAATTTCAGGGCTCTTAAAGTAATCTGTGGCCTTCATAGGAATATATTAAAATAAAGTCCATTCAGATTCAGAGGTTAAGAGGCGTACATACCTTAATGAATCTGGCACAACGTATTGCAATGGTCCATTCACTGTACCTGGCATGCACAAGCCCAGTATTGAATCAGGCTCTGTGTCTTTTAATCGTTTTTGTGTCAGGTTCCTTCAGGCATGCCACTACACTACAAAGCAGTTTGTTGTCTCATTGATGTCCAAAGATATTAGCATTAATCTGCATTCACTTTATGTTTATCACAAAAGTAGTAAGGTTTTCTTACCTTTGTGATGCATCATCAGATATATACTCTTTTTTCACTAATATAAAGGATAGAACATTTTCTGATTCAAAAGATAACAATTATATTTATGAATAATGCACCCAGATAGTACAATATTATTACAGTAAATCCAATAATACATTATGTAAAACAAAGGAAGTAAAAAAAGGTTGTAAGTGCAGAATTTTGGTAGATATTTGGAAAAGTATATTGTCTTCTGTGTAATACAGTATTTTACATTTTTAGATATTGATATGAAATATACAAGGTGAACATTTCCACTCGTACTATGTTCAAAGAGACAAGATCACTTTACAGATTGCAAAGATCTGTTTGTAATAAAAATAGAAAAATATCAATCCATATCCCCTTATGACATTTCCATTTCACATTTTTGTGCTTTTGTTTTTTCCTCCTTTTCTTTTAAGAGCCAAAACGTTTTTTATTTTGCCATCACTTTTTCCATATAAGACCTTGTTTTTTGGGGAACAAGTTGTCCTTTTGAAAAAAAAACATTCATTTTACCATAAAGTGTACTGTAAAATGGAAAAAAAATTCCAAATGTTGTGAAATTGCAAAAAAAAGCGAAAATTTGAAAACATTTTTTTAAACTTACCATTTTTTTTTTGCTTTTGTTGCCATTTTCCGGGACCCTGACCTGATATTTTTCCCTTTTTGGGATCGTCCGATCCCTTCTTATATAGAGAGCAGTACATGATTGCTTTGTGTAGCTAAAATCACAATCTATGAATGCCGATTCGCAGCCGGTGTTCACAGAAAGGTCAACATGAAAGTCACAGGGCTCAGCTGACCATTGGCTGTCATGAGAACCCATGAGTGCCCAGTGATCATGTCACGAGTGCACCTATGGAAGGGGGAATGACGCGCTCCCCACCAGAGCATGTTAAATCCAGCTGTCAAAGTTTGACAGGGTATTTAACTTGAGAGTAGCTGTGGGTGGATTGGTTGTTAGAGGCACATGATGGCTGATTAAATCTGCTGTCATGTGCAGGGATATATGTGGGCTCTGCATGCAAGCCCACATCAAAGGAAGGGATACGTAAATGTACGTCAAAGGTCATGAATAGGTTAAAGGTTGTTTTTACTATGGGCCTAAGAACTGATGGGCAAGTAATGGCTGACTACCTGCCTTTTCTACCCAATGCAAGCTCTGTGCAGTCATGGACTGCTCTTTCCAATGATTCTGTTTCACAGAGCAACACTTTCTCTTCTAGGCTGCTTTGTCAGCTGGGTGTGACTGCCAATATGATGCTGATCAAAAGCTCTCCTTTGCCTATCAGAATAACAATGGCTGTTACACCCCATCATAAGTGCAGAAAGAAAAGAAGCAGCTACTATGTCAACATGACATTACCGGAGGCAGCAGAATTCCTATTATTAACAGTCTGTGAGAGCTATAAGCTGGTGCAAGGTGAAAGAGGTGAGCAGATAGAACTAAATGGCAGGTACTTGCTTACGCCAATAGTAAAAAGATATAAATCCTGGATAGCCGATTTAAATTAAGTGGCACAATAAGAATGACATTTCAGGGACTTAAAGAAGGAGCAAGATGAACATTAATCCACATACTAAGATATTAAAGATAAATATTTTGAAATTCAGATGCCTCCTTGAGTTGAAAAAAGTTTGTTTAAAAGAACTGAGAGTCTTCAGTAATTGATACCTTTTAATGGCTAACTGAAAAGATGGTAATAATAGCAAGCTTTCGAGACTACTCAGGTCTCTTCATCAGGCATGGTATAACACAAAATCCTAACACAAAACGATTTTGTGTTATACCATGCCTGATGAAGAGATCTGAGTAGTCTCGAAAGCTTGCTATTATTACCATTTTTTCAGTTAGCCATTAAAAGGTATCAACTACTGAGGATTCTCAGTTATTTTAAACAAACTTTTTTTTATCTCTACTGGCTAACACGGTACAAAGATATATTTTTCCTTGAGTTGAATGACTCAATCGAAAGATCTTCAAATTAAACTTTTTTAATGCACCTTTCTATTTACATTACTTTTTTCCATCTGTCTCTGCCCTCTTCTGAGTTTTATAAAGCTAGACCTGTCAATCAAAGAAAGGGTGGAGAAAATAGCTGGAAAACAAAAACAATACCAAATTGAATAACTGTAAGCCTACATCTCTGGAGATCTTGGCAATAGATCCAAGTTAAGAAAGCACATACTCATCGGTCAAAACATATACACACTCCTCATTGATCGAGATTGGCATTTTGTATGCTGTTCTTGAAAATAGGGCTGCTGTAGTAAAATTATTATTATTTATTATTATAGCACCATTTATTTCATGGCACTTTACATGTGAAAAGGGGTACACATGATAGCGACAACTACAAATCAAACAATACAAGATACAGACAGGTACAGGAGGAGAAAGGACCCTGCCCGCGAGGTCTACAAGTGATGGGTGAGGGTACAGTAGGTAAGAGTGGAAATAGTCGTGCGGTGCTATAGACAACTGTGGGTTACTGCAGGTTGTTGGCTTAGCAGAAGTGGGTCTTCAGGTTCCTTTTGAAGCTTTTCAAGGTAGGCAAGTCTGATGTTGTGGCAGAGAGTTCTAGTGTATGGGGGATGCACTGCAGAAATCTTAGATCCGATTGTGGAAAGAGGAGATGCGAGGGGAGAAGAGAAGGAGATCTTGTGAGGATCACAGGTTATTTGCAGGTAAGTACCAGGACATTAGGTGACAGATATATGGAGGAGACAGGTTGTGGATGGCTTTATATGTCATTGCTAGGGTTTTTAACTGGATTTGTTGGGCGATGGGAAGCCAGTAAAAGGATTTGCAGAGAAGGGACGTCTGGGAGTAGCGGGAAGAGAGGTGGATTAGTAGAGCAGCCTAGTTTAGAATGGATTGAAGGAGTGCAAGACTGAAGGGAGGCCACAGTGCAGGGGGTTGCAATAGTTTAGGAGGGAGATGATAAGGGCATGTACTAGTGTTTTTGTAGCTTCATGGGAAAGGAATGTATGAATCCGAGAAATATTTTTGAGTTGGGGGTGGAAGCAATTGAAGAGGGTTTGGATGTGTGGCTTGAAGGAAAGAGCAGTTGGGCGTCACCCCCATGCAGCGAGCACACAGGACTGGAGAGAGTGAGCAGCCAATGTATTTGATGGATAAGTTTGTTAAGGGGGTTGAGTGAGGAGGAGGAAAGATAATAAATTCTGTTTTGTCCATGTTAAGTTGTTTTAGAAATCTAGCAGAGAAAAAGGATGAAATAGCAGCTAAACATTGTAGAATTCTGGTTAGTAAGGAGTTAATGGGAGATGCAGAAAGGTAGATCTGTGTAATGTCAGCGAGAGATTATACTGAAAGCCATGGGCCTCTATGAGCTGTCTCAGATTGAAGATGTAGATGTAGAACAGCGGTGGTCCAAGAACTGAACTTTTGGGATACATCGACAGATTGGGAGCAAGATGAGGAAATGGTGTGAGAGTGGGAGACACTGATTGTTCGGACGGTGATAAATGCACCAAATTAGTTACCGTATTTTTTAGACTATAAGACACACCGGACCATAAGATGCACACTGGTTTTAAAGGAGGAAAATAGGAAAATAAAATTTTAAGCAAAAAATGTGGTCATGACACACTGTTATGGGGCGAGGATCTGCTGCTGACACTGTTATGGGGGTAATGTCCCCAAAATTCTCTACTAAGGTACTCCATCCTGGTAATGATCCTCCTGCCTTGTATATACAGTATATGTCCCTCATCCTGGTATAGCCCCCATCCTGGTATATACCGTCATTCTGGCATATGGCGGCATCCTGCTATATACCCCATCCTGGCATATGGCCCCATCCTGCTATATAACCCATCCTGCTCATATACCCCCATCCTGCTCATATACCCCCATCCTGCTCATATACCCACATCCTGCTCATAATATACACCCATCCTGCTCATAATATACCCCCATCCTGCTCATATAGCCCCATCTTGCTCATATACCCCCATACTGCTCATATACCCCCATCCTGCTCATAATATACCCCCATCCTGCTCATAATATACCCCCATCATACTACATGCCCTCATCCTGCTATACCCCTACATCCTGCTATATATCCCATCCTGGTAAACGGCCCGCATCCTGTGGCACATAAAAAAAAATAAACGTTCATACTCCTCTTACTTTACTCCCTGCAGCATCGCTCCTCCTCCCGTCTGTGCAAGCAGCAGCGCCACAGTGTGGAGCCGGCCACAATCCCTGCTGCACCGTGATGTCCTTCTGTCTGTGCTGGCTGCGTGTGGACACGTGCACAGAGCGATGACGTCCTCGTTGTGCGCACCACTAGTCTCCACACAGCCACCGCCGGCACAGACAGGAAGACATCGCGGTGCTGCAGGGATCGTGGCTGGTGAGTTATACTGATTCAATGCTGTCATAAATTAGAAGAGCAGCAGTTGCCAAGCCCCATTGCCACCCCAGCTCTGCACACTTTGTAGGATCCATGAGTTGCAACACATTTTGAAACTTTTCAAAGCTTTTTACAATGGAATTCTGGCATAAAAATGTTTATGAATTGGAAAAAAGTGAATATGTGCTGAGTACAACGAGAAGTAGAGTAACTAGTAAAACTTGTTTTGAGCAACTATTCTTGCTAAGCTAACACATTAAAACCAGTAAGATAAAGGTCAGATGTCTGCAGTCTGGAAATGTATTATATGACTGGAGAGTGTTTTTATGACAAAGTATACACCTTCTGATATCAAATTTGAGCAACACATTTAACCCCTTAAGTACTGGGTGATTTTTCATTTTTGTGCTTTCTTTTTTTTCTCCCCTTATTGCAAGAGCCATAACTTTGTTATATTTCCTTACATATAGCAATGCGAGGGCTTTTTTCGCGGGATGAGTTGTACTTTTGAGTGACTTCATCCACTTTATCATATGATGTAATGGTAAGCAAGAAAAAATTCCAAGTATGGAAAAGTGGAAAAAACAGTGACATTATGCAAATGTTTTTTGTTTTGTTTTTTTTTTCTCATCATTTCAGCATTTATTTTACTATAAGGGCTCATGCACACATTGCGTAATAGCATGCATTTATGCTGCGTATTGCACTGCAACGTAAATGCATGCGTCCTGCGTCCCCATCACAATCTATGTAGATGATAGGCGCACACGATGCTTTTGTGAACACAGCGATTTGGGTGCTAAAATTGTGACCCAAATTCGTGCGCTCATAAAAGCAGCATGTCAATTAATTAGTGCGCTTTGGATGCAGCTCCCTCTCTGTCTATGGTGGGGGAAGCAGCCATAGTGCATGAAATTGGATTTTTTTCTTCTGAAACACTGCATCCATTATGCAGTTTCTGCAGCTATTTGAAGTGTACATGTGCTGTCAAATCGCTGCAGAATATTCAGCATTTATGTGCGAACAAGCCCTAAAACTGACTTGGCAGTATGATTTTCCAAGTCAGTATGATTACGCAGTTACCAAACATTCATAGTTTTTATTTTATTGAAGTGATTAAATTAATTTAGAAATTTTGAAAAACCAAATCTTGTTTGTGTCATGACTTTCAAAGAGCCGCAACATTTTCAATTTTTGAGATCTGGAGCTGTGTGAGGGCTTAATTTTTGTGCCCCAAGGTGCTATTTTTATTGATAATATTTTGGGTTATCTATGATGTTTGATCGCCTGTTCTTAAAATTTTTTTTTGTTCATTTGGTGGCCAAAAAAATGTAATTTTTTTAATATGCTGGTTACAGATCTGATTACTTTATTTTATATTTTGATAGATGGGGCAGTTCTGAAAGCAGCAATACTAAATTTTTTTTTTTTTAATTGTTTTACTTTCAATGGAACAAAAGGGGTGGTTTGAACTTTTGTAGGTTTTTTCATATTTTTAAAACCTTTTATTTACTTTTTATTTGCCCCATTAAGGGACTTGAAGCTGTGATCATCAGATTGTTTTTGCTATACAGAGCGATGCATCAGCATCACTCTGTATAGCAGAAGTCACAATCTCCTATGAATGCTGGCTTGCGGCCGACATTCACAGAAGGATCATCATGATAGACACAGAGTTCACCAGCTGACCTTTGGCTGTCATGAAAACCCATCGGCACCCCACGATCACATCACGGGAGAGAAGAAAAGAGTGAAGAATGACATGCCCCATGCTGGCACGTGTTAATATCTGCTGTCAGAGATTGACAACATATTTTAAATGGTTAACAGCCGCAGATCGCCAATGACCCCAAATACACCTCCAGGCTGTGTAAGGGCTATTTGACTAAGAAGGAGAGTGATGGGGTGCTATTCCAGATGACCTGGCCTCCACAGTCACCAGACCTGAACCCAATCAAGATGGTTTGGGGGTGAGCTGGACCGCAGAGTGAAAGTAAAAGGGCCAACAAGTGCTAAGCATCTCTGGGAACTCCTTCAAGACTGTTGGAAGACCATTTTCGATGACTGCCTCTTGAAACTCATCAAGATAATGCCAAGAGTGTGCAAAGCAGTAATCAAAGCAAAAGGTGGCTACTTTGAAGAACCTAGAATATAAGACATATTTTATGTTGTTTCACACTTTTTTGTTAAGTATTTCATTCCACATGTGTTAGTTCATAGTTTTGATGCCTTCAATGTGAATCTACAATTTTCAGTCATGAAAATAAAGAAAATTCTTTGAATGAGAAGGTGTGTCCAAACTTTTGGTCTGTACTGTAGATACCCAATATGGGGTGGACAACCACTCTTTGGGTACACTGCAGGGCTCAGAAAGAGCGCTATTTGAATTTTGGAGCTTTAAATTTGCTGGAATAGATAGCAGACAATATGTCGCATTTGCAGAGCCCTTGATGTACCTAAATAGTTGAAACCCACAAAAGTGACCTAATTGTTGAAACTACAGCCCTTAAGGAATTTATCTAGAGGTGTTGAGAGCACATTTAACTCACAGGCGCTTGACAGAATTTTATAAACTTCAGCCATTAAATTGAAAATATTCAATTTTACCATAAAAATGAAGTTTTAACCTAAATGTTTTAATTTTCACAAGGGTAACAGGAGAAAGTGGGCTATATGATTTGTTCTGAAATTTCTCCTGCATATACTGATACCCTATATGTGGTGCAAAATTATGGTACTGCTCAGAAGAGAAGGAGCACTTTTTGAATTTTGGGGCTCCAGTTTGTCAGGAATCGATTACAGATGCCATGCCACATTTGAAAGACCCCCTCACATGACAACACAGCAGAAACTCCTCAAAAGTGAAGCCATCCTGGAAACTATACCTCTCAATGAATTCATCTGTCTGTGTAGTGCGCATTTTTAACTCTTAGGTGATTCACAGAATTACAGATTAAGCAGAGCAACTGTATAGACAGTTGTGCGAGTGATAATATTAAAATATAACTTTTAATCTCATGGCTAAAAAATTAAAATACACACAACATATATAATTGGTTGCATAGCACCAATACCAAGAGCAGTAGGATATAGAGAGACACCTGCTAGATGGATATCATAGTGACCTCTCCATTAATTCCACAATTAATAAATATTTTCACCAGATTGTCCACAATTAGTGGTACAAAATACCAAATAATTCTAGTCAAGTAAAAATACAAAGAAAAGTGTTGTCCAATGCAGGGGGGGGCAATTTTTCAGTCTCACAGTACCCCTTAATGGCAACACTCTGACCTTATAGGTTACAGATGCTCCTAGACCTCCCGACGCATTTGATAAATTCATTAATCATCAAGGGAGAATAGCCAAAAGAGCAGAAACCTAGTATTCATTAGCAACGGGCCTCCATAAGGTGGTGTCTGGGCATATCAAAAAGGAATTGTAAAACATTGGGCTATGAAAATAAAAAAAATACAATACAGCTGGTATCAACCCCATATGTTACCTCATTTGCCACCGCACCAGGAAAATGGGAAGAGCTTAGTTCAGCACCAGATTTGGAGCATCTAATAGATGTGCTACTTCTCGGGTGGCTGCATGCTGCTATTTTTAGGCACCCTTATAATATCAGCCCCCAGTTGTCTGCTGTCCTTTGGCTGGTTTTGAAAAAATAGGAGGGAGCCTACGCCGTTTTTCTAAAATTATTTTTTCAAATAATATAACAAAACAAGGTGTTGTCCTCTCTATTTTTTAAAACCAGTCAAGGTACAGTTGACATTTGAGGGTTGCAGACCACAGCTGCTGCTGTACCTGTGCATGGTCTAATAGGCTTGCTGCAACTGGCAGCCAAACTTGGGTTGCCATAGTAACAATCAGCCCTTGCGATGATCTTGCGGGAGCTCTAAAGAGTTGCAATAGGGAGTGCATTCCCTCCCCCAGCCTCCTAAATGCTGCAAACAATATCAATTGTAGCATTTAGGGGGTTAAACAGCTTGGGGAACTGCAGGCTCCCCTTCTGGCTGTGAGAGCCTGGGGATGCCTGTGATGCAAGCAAAGCTCCCAGTGATGATCGCATACCCACAGCTTCTGGTTACCGCATGATCACCATGACTTACATATACATTATTGGTTGTGAATCCCTATCTGACCATGATGTATAGGTATCTGAAATGTTGTGAAAGGGTTAAACATGTTTATAACACAATAACTTCAATTAATATTTTGGGTTTACAATACAAATAATAATAATAGAGTAAAGCCTACTTTACACGTTGCAATTTCGCATACGATTTCGTATGCAATTTGCAACGCCCCCATCGTATGTGTGGCACGTTCAATTTGTTGAATGTGCCGCACATACGAGTAACCCCCCGTCACACGTACTTACCCGTCCATACGACCTCGATGTGGGCGGCGAACGTCCACTTCCTGGAGTGGGAGGGACGTTCGGCGTCACATTGACGTCACGCGGCAGCAGGCCAATAGAAGCGGAGGGGCGGAGCTGAGCGAGACGTAAACATCCTGCCCACCTCCTTCCTTCCGCATTGCTGGTCGGGAGCCGCAGGACGTAGGTAAGATCTGTTCATCATTCCGGGGTATCACACACTGCGATGTGCGCTACCCCGGTTACGATGAACAATCTGACGTGCAATTATAGAGACAGGTACGATGTGTATGCGATGAACGTTTTACCGTTCAATCGCAATCGCACGTACCTGTCACACACTGCAATGTACCTTACGATGCCGGATGTGCGTCACTTACGACGTGACCCCACCAACACATTGTAAGATACATTGCAGCATGTAAAGCAGGCTTACGTTTATAGACCTGTCAAATCTGACATTTTATGTTAAGAAGTGATAAAAAAAAGTATTTTCCTTTCAAAATATTTTTTGTCACTTGCCGATAAACTTATGAAAATCAGTAAAGTCATTATTTTGTTTGCTATATCATTGCATTCACATTGATTTTTGCTCGATTTCAACATCAGACCCAGTATAAGAAAAGCTTTGCCATACTAAATGTAAACAATACAGTACAGGATCATTGGAAGAATGCCCAACACTCTAAGGAGGTTGTAATGTGGCTACTGCAGAAAGAAAATCATGTATCTCCTTGGAAAATGCAGTGACAAAGAATGACCTTGTAATTGCTGCCAGATCAATGGCTTGTCCTGGCTGATCTCCACAGTATGTCAAACTGAAGCCGGAATACGTTCTCAATGCCCCATTACCAGACCTTTCCAGCAGGTTAATACAAAACTATGTTTCTATACAAGTCGGATGCACCTCTTAGTAGAGAAGAAAAACACGCAACAGAATACAAACGTACTTTGTGTCAAAGTTTACAGTATATAAACACTGATGCATTTAACTCTATGCTTTGCAGCACGGCATACAAAAACAATGCTATGAATATCAATGTGACACAGTCCAGAACATCTGAAGACATTAGAGGTGCCACACTTATTTTAATACATCACAATCTCCAGGATTTGTCCTTGTGTCTATATTATAACCAACTGTTTTGGGGTCAGATTAGTGTAGCAGACACTAGATTTTCAACACCACTTCAGTCCATAGAGTTATCACCAAGCCTTTACAGATGCAGCATATAAAACTGATTGGGAAAGTTTCAATTACACATGTGTACTTTTATTTTTTTTATGTTCTTCTTATTGAAAATAGTTTTGGGTGAGGGGGGAAAAACTATTATTTTTCATTTTCTCTCTTAAAGAGCACTTATGACTAAGTGAAAAATTAAAAAAAACACTAAAACTCAATGCCAGGCTCTGTACTAGTGATGTGCTTTTACAGTGTGGCATAGGATCAATGTTAAAGCACTTCAATGCCTCAGAAGGCACTGGACCGATTGATGGCAGATTTGATTTCCAAGTCACTGTATTAACAGAACTTACTTGTATTTTTTTCATAGTCTATTTTACCACTGCAGCTAATTACTCGCCTTGTCTATGTAACACTTCATCTTCTGGTCATGTAGGTATTAAGGAGCTTAAAAGGGAGCCTATCATCAGATTTGGGGCCTATAAGCTGCGGCCACCACCAGTGGGCTCTTGTATAAAGCATTCTTACATGCTGTATATAAGAGCCCAGTTCGCTGTGTAGAACGTAAAAATCACTTTATAATACTTACCTAAATGGTCGCTGCGGTGGAGTTGGGTCATATGGGGGGTCCCCATTCTCTAGTGCCAGCGCCTCCTCTTTCGGCCATCTTCGTTCTCCTTCTGAAGCCTGTGTGCACGACGTGTCCTACGTCATACACATACGCAGGCGCACTGCAATACTTTTATCTGCCTTGCTCAGGGCAGATCAAAGTGACCCTTTGCAAGACTTCAATGCCAACGAGTGTGGCTGATGTAGGACACGTCATGCACCCCGGCTTCAGAAGAAGGATGAAAAAGATAGCCGAAAGAGTAGGCGCCGGCACCAGAGAACGGAGACGCCCATATGACCCAACTCCACCGCAGCAACCGCTTAGGTAAGTATTATAAAGTGATTTTTACGTTCTACACAGTGGCCTGGGCTCTTATATACAGTATGTTAGAATGCTGTATATTAGAGCCTACTGGTGGTGGCCGCAGCTTATAGGCCCCAAATCTGGTGACAGGATCCCTTTAATTACTGTAGGACACACTGGATCAACAGTGCTAGAGCTGTGGTGGAGTCATTACCCAAGTAATATGACTATCATTATTTTATGCAATTTCACGCCTTTGGCCAAATATGTGAAGTTGGAAAACCCCTTTAAGAAAAAGCTCTCGTTATTTTGGTAGAAGAGAGAATCCAGACAGAATTTATTTCTGGAAACGAGATTGTGAAAATGGACTTGAAGGTGTAATTGAGAGAGACTCTTTAATCTTCTATCCATCCCATTTGTAATAGCTATAGCCCCTGGCTTATGAAAGTGTTTATGCCAGAAATCCAGTATGAAACATTTTGAAAAGTTAGTACATTTTTATGCTATGCGAGGTTGTGCAGAAAACAGTTGTGAATTTTGCATTGTCACTCAAATTTTGACTAGCTCTGACAAAATAGTTAGACTCCGACTCTAACACAACCCTAGCGCTAACCACAGCGGTCTTGATGAATACGTGCTTTTGTATACACAGTGCATTTGCTCCTATAAGTCTCACATCGTGGCTATCATAGTGAAAGCAAATTTTTGTCCACAAAAGAGTCAGTGTGATCAGGACTCTCTGATTTGTGGTCTCATGGTGCAAAAAAGGTCATTAACGCCAATCAATAAGCCCAAAAATACATGCTCTGTGTACACAATAACTACTGCAAAGAGACTAGAATATAAAAATGTACTTGGTGATGTTTCTTTATTACCTGCACAGGTCTATAATTATGACATTATTGTGATGTACCCGAAGGCACAGCATAAACAGAACTTCATTGTCCAATATCTGATATTAGCGGTAGGTAACTGAAATTTATGAAAGGCCGCCTATAATAGCTGTTTATTAAGACCAGAAGAAAGGGTTAAATTATTAGAGATTCTTAGTGACTTAGGGATATTTTAGAGTTGAGTAAATATCTGGTAGAACAAATGATGTGTGTTCTCAGGTATTTTCACTGCAGTGTGAGAACAAAAGTAGAGCGAGCTCAGGTTACATGCCAAATCAGACAGGTACTGAAACACTTCTGGCATCTTGTGTGCTGGTGAATCGTCCCAGGACGGCAAATATTTAATTATGCTTTACTAAAAAATAATACATTCCAAAAGTCAATGACACAGCAGTTCAAATAAATATGTTCTGCAATCTAATGTTAACGTTTCGCACTTGAAAGAGACTGGTAGGGACATACTAAGGTTTCAAATATTAATGTCATTCACAATGTAGTAATATACCAGGATAAGGACATACAAGTGCATCTCAATAAATTAGAATATCATGAAAAAGTTAATTTATTGCAGTAATTCAATACAAAAAGGGAAATGCACAATAGTAGATGCTAGATTTAACATGAATCAACAGTGTGGTGCAGTAACTAAAAAAAAAAAAATATGGGATGTGTCAAAGCAAGCATTGAATCTAGATCAAGAGAGGTAATTACTCCCCTATACTCTGCCCTGGTTAGAGCCCACCTGGAATATATATTTATATTGCAGCAAGTCTAGAGAAGAGCAACCAAGATGGTAGAAGCCCTGCAAATCATGTCCTATGAAAACCGGCTAAAAGATATAGGAATGATTCATTTGCAAAAAAGAAGGCTGAGAGGAGACTTAATAGCAGTCTACAAATATTTGAAAGGAAGTCACATTACAGAGGGAAGTACCTTAGACTCATTAGTAGAGTTGAGCGCGGTTCGTGGTTCGTGGTTCTCCAGTTCGCGGCTCGAGTGATTTTGGGGCATGTTCTAGATCGAACTAGAACTCGAGCTTTTTGCAAAAGCTCGGTAGTTCTAGAAACGTTCGAGAACGGTTCTAGCAGCCAAAAAACAGCTAAATCATAGCTTGGTTTCTGCTGTAATAGTGTAAGTCACTCTGTGAATCAAACTATTATCACATTTCAGTGTATAGTGTGCGTGAACAGCGCCTTCAGATCACTGCTGTTTCTATAATGGCGATCGCCATTTTTTTTTTTTTTTTTTCTTGTCTTCCTTCCCTAAGCGCGCGCGTCTTGTGGGGCGGGCCAGCATGTCAGCCAATCCCAGACACACACACAGCTAAGTGGACTTTGAGCCAGAGAAGCAACGGCATGTGTGATAGGATCTGCATGTCACATGTCCCTGCATTATAAAACCGGACATTTTCTTCACGGACGCCATTATCTGCCTTCTGCGTCTTTGGTGTCAGACATCACTGTCGCAGCTCCGTCTTCCTGAGTCCTATAGCCGATACAGCTGTATGCGCTGCATACACAGCGTTAGACAGCTTAGGGAGAGCACTTTATAGCAGTCCTTTTAAGGGCTCCAACCGGCAGGGTCAGAGAGCCATAGGTGACAGGTCCTGCAAACAGGAACAGCGTCTGTGTAGCCCAGGTCAGGGATTTCCTACCTGCATTTCACCATTAGGAGGGAATAGAAAGGCAGTCTTCCATTCCTCTACCCAGAGCACCACAATCCTGCCACTGTACCCTCTTGTCCTCTGCACACTCCAACTGATAACTAAGCCATTATACTAGCAAACACTCAGTGTACCTAGTGGCATCCTATACGTGGCTATTGGACTTTGCTATAGTCCCACTAGTGCAAAGACATTTGCAGAGCGCGTCTGCCTGCGTTGCACACTACAACTCATTCTAACCAAGCCATTATACTAGCAAACACTCAGTGTACCTAGTGGCATCCTATACGTGGCTATTGGACTTTGCTATAGTCCCACTAGTGCAAAGACATTTGCAGAGCGCGTCTGCCTGCGTTGCACACTACAACTCATTCTAACCAAGCCATTATACTAGCAAACACTCAGTGTACCTAGTGGCATCCTATACGTGGCTATTGGACTTTGCTATAGTCCCACTAGTGCAAAGACATTTGCAGAGCGCGTCTGCCTGCGTTGCACACTACAACTCATTCTAACCAAGCCATTATACTAGCAAACACTCAGTGTACCTAGTGGCATCCTATACGTGGCTATTGGACTTTGCTATAGTCCCACTAGTGCAAAGACATTTGCAGAGCGCGTCTGCCTGCGTTGCACACTACAACTCATTCTAACCAAGCCATTATACTAGCAAACACTCAGTGTACCTAGTGGCATCCTATACGTGGCTATTGGACTTTGCTATAGTCCCACTAGTGCAAAGACATTTGCAGAGCGCGTCTGCCTGCGTTGCACACTACAACTCATTCTAACCAAGCCATTATACTAGCAAACACTCAGTGTACCTAGTGGCATCCTATACGTGGCTATTGGACTTTGCTATAGTCCCACTAGTGCAAAGACATTTGCAGAGCGCGTCTGCCTGCGTTGCACACTACAACTCATTCTAACCAAGCCATTATACTAGCAAACACTCAGTGTACCTAGTGGCATCCTATACGTGGCTATTGGACTTTGCTATAGTCCCACTAGTGCAAAGACATTTGCAGAGCGCGTCTGCCTGCGTTGCACACTACAACTCATTCTAACCAAGCCATTATACTAGCAAACACTCAGTGTACCTAGTGGCATCCTATACGTGGCTATTGGACTTTGCTATAGTCCCACTAGTGCAAAGACATTTGCAGAGCGCGTCTGCCTGCGTTGCACACTACAACTCATTCTAACCAAGCCATTATACTAGCAAACACTCAGTGTACCTAGTGGCATCCTATACGTGGCTATTGGACTTTGCTATAGTCCCACTAGTGCAAAGACATTTGCAGAGCGCGTCTGCCTGCGTTGCACACTACAACTCATTCTAACCAAGCCATTATACTAGCAAACACTCAGTGTACCTAGTGGCATCCTATACGTGGCTATTGGACTTTGCTATAGTCCCACTAGTGCAAAGACATTTGCAGAGCGCGTCTGCCTGCGTTGCACACTACAACTCATTCTAACCAAGCCATTATACTAGCAAACACTCAGTGTACCTAGTGGCATCCTATACGTGGCTATTGGACTTTGCTATAGTCCCACTAGTGCAAAGACATTTGCAGAGCGCGTCTGCCTGCGTTGCACACTACAACTCATTCTAACCAAGCCATTATACTAGCAAACACTCAGTGTACCTAGTGGCATCCTATACGTGGCTATTGGACTTTGCTATAGTCCCACTAGTGCAAAGACATTTGCAGAGCGCGTCTGCCTGCGTTGCACACTACAACTCATTCTAACCAAGCCATTATACTAGCAAACACTCAGTGTACCTAGTGGCATCCTATACGTGGCTATTGGACTTTGCTATAGTCCCACTAGTGCAAAGACATTTGCAGAGCGCGTCTGCCTGCGTTGCACACTACAACTCATTCTAACCAAGCCATTATACTAGCAAACACTCAGTGTACCTAGTGGCATCCTATACGTGGCTATTGGACTTTGCTATAGTCCCACTAGTGCAAAGACATTTGCAGAGCGCGTCTGCCTGCGTTGCACACTACAACTCATTCTAACCAAGCCATTATACTAGCAAACACTCAGTGTACCTAGTGGCATCCTATACGTGGCTATTGGACTTTGCTATAGTCCCACTAGTGCAAAGACATTTGCAGAGCGCGTCTGCCTGCGTTGCACACTACAACTCATTCTAACCAAGCCATTATACTAGCAAACACTCAGTGTACCTAGTGGCATCCTATACGTGGCTATTGGACTTTGCTATAGTCCCACTAGTGCAAAGACATTTGCAGAGCGCGTCTGCCTGCGTTGCACACTACAACTCATTCTAACCAAGCCATTATACTAGCAAACACTCAGTGTACCTAGTGGCATCCTATACGTGGCTATTGGACTTTGCTATAGTCCCACTAGTGCAAAGACATTTGCAGAGCGCGTCTGCCTGCGTTGCACACTACAACTCATTCTAACCAAGCCATTATACTAGCAAACACTCAGTGTACCTAGTGGCATCCTATACGTGGCTATTGGACTTTGCTATAGTCCCACTAGTGCAAAGACATTTGCAGAGCGCGTCTGCCTGCGTTGCACACTACAACTCATTCTAACCAAGCCATTATACTAGCAAACACTCAGTGTACCTAGTGGCATCCTATACGTGGCTATTGGACTTTGCTATAGTCCCACTAGTGCAAAGACATTTGCAGAGCGCGTCTGCCTGCGTTGCACACTACAACTCATTCTAACCAAGCCATTATACTAGCAAACACTCAGTGTACCTAGTGGCATCCTATACGTGGCTATTGGACTTTGCTATAGTCCCACTAGTGCAAAGACATTTGCAGAGCGCGTCTGCCTGCGTTGCACACTACAACTCATTCTAACCAAGCCATTATACTAGCAAACACTCAGTGTACCTAGTGGCATCCTATACGTGGCTATTGGACTTTGCTATAGTCCCACTAGTGCAAAGACATTTGCAGAGCGCGTCTGCCTGTGTTGCACACTACAACTCATTCTAACCAAGCCATTATACTAGCAAACACTCAGTGTACCTAGTGGCATCCTATACGTGGCTATTGGACT
This sequence comes from Anomaloglossus baeobatrachus, assembly GCF_048569485.1. Classification (NCBI taxonomy): domain Eukaryota; kingdom Metazoa; phylum Chordata; class Amphibia; order Anura; family Aromobatidae; genus Anomaloglossus; species Anomaloglossus baeobatrachus. The sequence continues at coordinate 479,286,434 of NC_134355.1, forward strand.
TTGCTATAGTCCCACTAGTGCAAAGACATTTGCAGAGCGCGTCTGCCTGCGTTGCACACTCCAACTAATTATAACTAAGTTGCATTGTCAGGGATATTTATTCTTTATTATTCTGCTGTTAATAAAGCTAGACCACCACTGCAATCTTCACCACCTCTCAATTTTTACTACCACATTTTCAGTCCACAATCTTGTCGCAATCAACATGAGTGGCAAAATGACAGATGCTGGTGGAAAGGGGAAGAGGCGTGGTGGAAAAGGCAAAAAAGGTTTTGTCCGTGGGGAAGGTGGCAAAGCTCCATTATCATCTGCTGAAGATAGACCATCTACCAGCAAAAGTAAGATGTCTACTACTTACCGTGGACAATCCGATGTGCTCCCTTTGTTACGGACACGAACAACAGGAACAAAGGTAGATGATGGGCAAAAAAGGAAAATGCTTGAATGGATCTCAAGTGGTCCAACAAGTGCCCTCTCTGCCACTTCAAGTACCGCATCCAAAAAACACCAGTCCTCTGAGTTGTCATCCCAATCAAACTTGCTTTCTCCCAGCTCTGAAGTCTCCATCAGCCCTGCACAGTATGGTGGAACTGAGATGGCTGAGTCTGCAGAGCTGTTCAGTCACACTATAGCCTGGGAATCAGAGGTCTGCTCCCAAGCTACAGTGAGTACAGAACAGGAAATGGTCTGCAGTGATGCCCAGAACCTTTGTGACTCAGATTCAGGCCGTGAGGACCAAGTTTCTGAGCATAATGTTGACCCTTTGTCACAAACTGTAACACCTGTGGTTATAGACAATGAGGAACATACTGATGAAGATGAGACGCAGATACCCGATTGGGATGACAACTTAAATATTCCGTCAGGGCAAGAAGAGGCTCGGTCTGAGGGGGAGGGGAGTGCAAACACAACAATTGATGATGACGTTCTAGATCCCACCTACTGTCAACCCCCAGTCAGGCACTCGAGGAGGTCAACAGAGGCGGTGGAGGAGGATGCAACCGACGACGAAGTTACCTTGCGCCTTCCTGGACAGAGTCGGAGCACTGGTAGCACGTCTACAACTGCATCCTCAGCCACCACTCTGCCTATGAGCATTATTCGGGGTGGATCAACAGGTCGCATGGCCTCTAAGCCTTGCCTAGCCTGGTCCTTTTTTCACATCGAAAAAGATCGCCCAACTCATGTGATATGTAACATTTGTCATGATTCTCTTAGTAGAGGTCAAAAGCTCAGCAGTTTGACAACTTCTTCCATGAATCGTCACATGAATAAATATCATAAGTCCCGGTGGGAAGCTCACCGTGCTGCAATGCGGCCTAGCGGAGCGAACCATCCACCGCCCGCCCCTTCCACTGCATCCGCGCGCTCTTCATCTTCTAGGACTGTGGGGACAGCTGCCACACCTGTTTTTCCACGCAAAACTTCCACCACTGTAACCGCAACAGGCAGTTTGCTTGTAAGGTCGTCAGTTGGTTTGGAAGGGGAAACAAGTGAGTGTGTACAGCTCTCTCAGACATCGATAGCACCAACGTTGGATGAAGGCAACATCATGTCTCCGCCTGCACTTTCCTCACAAACCTGCATTTTTCAAGGGACACCCTACTCAACACCGTCTACACACAGCAGCCAGATCTCTGTCCCTCAGATGTGGTCAAATAAAAGGCCACTTCCTCCGACCCATGACAAAGCTAAGAGGTTGACTCTATCCCTCTGTAAGCTGTTGGCTACCGAAATGCTGCCTTTCCGCCTAGTGGACACACAGGATTTTAGAGACCTTATGTCTGTCGCTGTGCCCCAGTACCAGATGCCTAGTCGCCACTACTTCTCTAAGAAAGGTGTGCCCGCGCTACACCAGCATGTCGCACACAACATCACCGCTTCCTTGAGAAACTCTGTGTGTGAACGGGTGCATTTCACCACCGATACTTGGACCAGTAAGCATGGACAGGGACGTTACATGTCGCTGACTGGGCACTGGGTAACTATGGTGATAGATGGTGAAGGGTCTGCTGCACAAGTCTTGCCGTCCCCACGACTTGTGTGTCAATCCTCTGTCTGTCCAAGTTCCGCCACTGCTTCTGCATCCTCCACCTCATCTGGGTCCTCCACCTCCGCCCCAAGCCTGCCTGGTCAGGCCACCAGCGTTCTCACTGCGCAGAAGGAATCACGCACCCCTCATTACTATGCTGGCAGCAGAGCGCAACGGCATCAGGCGGTCTTTAGCTTGACATGTCTTGGTAATAAGAGTCACACAGCTGAGGAGTTGTGGTCAGCTTTGCGGTCCGAGTTTAATAAATGGTTGTCTCCACTCAAACTGCAGCCTGGTAAGGCCGTGTGCGACAATGCTGCAAACCTGGGTGCGGCACTTCGCCTGGGCAAGGTGACACACGTACCTTGTATGGCTCACGTGTTGAACCTTGTCGTGCAGCAATTTTTAACACACTATCCCGGCCTAGATGGCCTTCTGAACAGGGCACGAAAACTGTCAGCTCACTTCCGCCGTTCAAGCGCCGCAGCAGAGCGACTTGCATCGCTCCAGAAGTCTTTCGGCCTGCCGGTTCATCGCCTGAAATGCGATGTGGCGACACGCTGGAATTCAACTCTCCACATGTTACAGCGACTGTGGCAGCACCGCAGAGCCCTGGTGCAATACGTCATGACGTATAGCCTGGGCCAACGAGATGCAGAGGTGGGGCAGATCACCCTGATGGAGTGGTCTCAGATCAAGGACCTATGCACCCTTCTGCACAGTTTCGACATGGCGACGAATATGTTTAGCTCTGACAATGCCATTATCAGCATGACGATTCCAGTCATTTACATGCTGGAGCACACGCTAAACACTATTCGGAGTCAGGGGGTGGGACAACATGAAGGGGAGGAACTACAGGAGGATTCATATGCGCAAGGGACAACAACATCACGAAGGTCCAGACGTTCATCATCACCAACGCAGCAGGCATGGGACCATGGGGGACAGGGATCGACAAGGGCGCATAGTAGCAGGCGAAATGTTGAGCAAGGTGCAGGAGAACATGAAGAAATGGAGGACGAACTGTCCATGGACATGGAAGACTCAGCGGATGAGGGAGACCTTGGTCAAATTTCAGTTGAAAGAGGTTGGGGTCAGATGTCAGAGGAAGAAAGAACGGGTAGCACCTCTATGCCACAAACACAGCATGGACTTGGTCCGCATGGCTGCGCAAGACACATGAGTGCCTTTTTGTTGCACTACCTCCAACATGACAGTCGTATTGTCAAAATTAGAAGTGATGATGACTACTGGATTGCCACACTATTAGATCCCCGGTACAAGTCCAAATTTTGTGACATAATTCCAGCCATAGAAAGGGACGCACGTATGCAGGAGTATCAGCAGAAGCTGTTACTAGATCTTAGCTCGGCTTTTCCACCAAACAACCGTGCAGGTGCAGGGAGTGAATCTCCCAGTTGTAACTTGACAAACATGGGACGGTCTCGTCATCTTCAACAGTCTACCCGTACCAGTAGGACCTTTTCTGGTGCCGGTAACAGCAATTTTATGGAATCTTTTCATAATTTTTTTAGACCCTCTTTTGCAAGGCCACCAGAGACAACAAGTCTGACACATACTCAACGGCTGGAGAGGATGATACAGGAGTATCTCCAAATGAACATCGATGCCATGACTGTGCAACTGGAGCCTTGCTCCTTTTGGGCTTCAAACATAGAAAAATGGCCAGAGCTCTCCAGTTACGCCTTGGAGATTTTGTCGTGTCCAGCTGCCAGCGTTGTCTCTGAACGTGTATTCAGTGCTGCTGGGTGTGTGCTGACAGATAAGCGCACGCGTCTGTCCAGTGACAATGTGGACAGACTGACGTTCATCAAAATGAACAAGTCATGGATCCAGAAGGAATTTACTACCCCTGTGTCATCCTGGGGAGAGTAAATGCTTGTGGATTTGGAATGTGCTTGATGCAAATCAAAACATCCTGTTTGCAACTAGGGCCCAAGTGCTGCCACTGATGTGGTGGGTGTCTGTGTGGCCCAATTTTTGGAAAAAAGGGAGACTCCGCTTGGAGTAACCCTTGCTTGCTGTGTTTTTAAAAGAAGCCAAGATGAACAGAGCTGGGATCAGGAAAGACTTTGCTACCTACCCCGGTGTCATCCTGGGGACGGATAAGAATGGCGTATTTTTGAATGTGCTTGATGCAAATCTAGCTGTGAAGTGTACAACTGGGGCACAACTGCTGCCACTGAATGGGTGGGTGTGTGTGGGGCCCAATTTTTGGAAAAAAGGGGAGACTCCGCTTGGAGTAACCCTTGCTTACATTGTTTTTAAAAGAAGCCAAGATGAACAAGTCATGGGTCAGCAAAGACTTTGCTACCTACCCCAGTGTCATCCTGGGGACGGCTAAGAATAGCGTATTTTTGAATGTGCTTGATGCAAATCAAAACATCCTGTTTGCAACTAGGGCCCAAGTGCTGCCACTGATGGGGTGGGTGTCTGTGTGGCCCAATTTTTGGAAAAAAGGGAGACTCCGCTTGGAGTAACCCTTGCTTGCTGTGTTTTTAAAAGAAGCCAAGATGAACAGAGCTGGGATCAGGAAAGACTTTGCTACCTACCCCGGTGTCATCCTGTGGACGGCTAAGAATAGCGTATTTTTGAATGTGCTTGATGCAAATCAAAACATCCTGTTTGCAACTAGGGCCCAAGTGCTGCCACTGATGGGGTGGGTGTCTGTGTGGCCCAATTTTTGGAAAAAAGGGAGACTCCGCTTGGAGTAACCCTTGCTTGCTGTGTTTTTAAAAGAAGCCAAGATGAACAGAGCTGGGATCAGGAAAGACTTTGCTACCTACCCCGGTGTCATCCTGTGGACGGCTAAGAATAGCGTATTTTTGAATGTGCTTGATGCAAATCAAAACATCCTGTTTGCAACTAGGGCCCAAGTGCTGCCACTGATGGGGTGGGTGTCTGTGTGGCCCAATTTTTGGAAAAAAGGGAGACTCCGCTTGGAGTAACCCTTGCTTGCTGTGTTTTTAAAAGAAGCCAAGATGAACAGAGCTGGGATCAGGAAAGACTTTGCTACCTACCCCGGTGTCATCCTGTGGACGGCTAAGAATAGCGTATTTTTGAATGTGCTTGATGCAAATCAAAACATCCTGTTTGCAACTAGGGCCCAAGTGCTGCCACTGATGGGGTGGGTGTCTGTGTGGCCCAATTTTTGGAAAAAAGGGAGACTCCGCTTGGAGTAACCCTTGCTTACATTGTTTTTAAAAGAAGCCAAGATGAACAAGTCATGGGTCAGCAAAGACTTTGCTACCTACCCCGGTGTCATCCTGGGGACGGCTAAGAATAGCGTATTTTTGAATGTGCTTGATGCAAATCAAAACATCCTGTTTGCAACTAGGGCCCAAGTGCTGCCACTGATGTGGTGGGTGTCTGTGTGGCCCAATTTTTGGAAAAAAGGGAGACTCCGCTTGGAGTAACCCTTGCTTGCTGTGTTTTTAAAAGAAGCCAAGATGAACAGAGCTGGGATCAGGAAAGACTTTGCTACCTACCCCGGTGTCATCCTGGGGACGGTTAAGAATAGCGTATTTTTGAATGTGCTTGATGCAAATCTAGCTGTGAAGTGTACAACTGGGGCACAACTGCTGCCACTGAAGGGGTGGGTGTGTGTGGGGCCCAATTTTTGGAAAAAAGGGAGACTCCGCTTGGAGTAACCCTTGCTTGCTGTGTTTTTAAAAGAAGCCAAGATGAACAGAGCTGGGATCAGGAAAGACTTTGCTACCTACCCCGGTGTCATCCTGGGGACGGATAAGAATGGCGTATTTTTGAATGTGCTTGATGCAAATCTAGCTGTGAAGTGTACAACTGGGGCACAACTGCTGCCACTGAAGGGGTGGGTGTGTGGGGCCCAATTTTTGGAAAAAAGGGAGACTCCGCTTGGAGTCACCTTGCGGTGTTTTACATGACTTTAGAAGGGCGTGCCATGCCTATATCTGTGTGTCCTCCTCTTTTTCCTTGTCCAGCTGTTTTGTTTTCGCATGAGGACATGTCCTTGTCACTTTCCCATGTGTTTGTGTTGTGTTGTGAGTTGTTTGTCACCTTTTGGACACCTTTGAGGGTGTTTTCTAGGTGTTTTACTGTGTTTGTGATTGCCTGCCATTGTTTCCTATGGGCTCGAGTTCGGTTCGTCGAACGTTCGACGAGCCGAACTCGAGCCAGACCCCCCGTTCGGCGAACCGCCTCGAGCCGAACCGGGACCGGTTCGCTCATCTCTACTCATTAGCTCAAGGAAGTACAAGAAGCAATAGGATGAAACTAAAAGGAGAGATTAAGATTAGACATTAGGAAAAACTTTCTGACAATGAGGGCAATCAGAAAGTGGAACAGACTACCACAGCAAGTAATAAGCTCTGCATCAATGGAAATTTTCAAGTGGAAACTGGATAAACATATGGCTGGGATGATTTAAGAAAACCTGCACTCACAGGGGGTTGGACTCGATAGCCCTTAAGGTCCCTTTCAACTCTACCATTCTATTAATTTATGATTCTATGATGTCTGTTAATATTGATGATTATGGCTTACAGCCAATGAAAGCTCAAAAGTCATTATCTCAGAAAAATTAAATATTATATAAGACCAACAGAAAAAATGATTTTAAACTCAGAAATGTTGGCCTAATGAAAAGTATGGACAATAAATGAACTCACTACTTGGTCGGGGCTCCTTTTGCATGAATTACTGCATCAATGCGGCGTGGCATGTAGGCGTTTAGACTGTGGCACTGTTGTGGTGTTATGGAAGCCCAGGTTGCTTTGATAGCAGCCTTCAGCTTATCTGCATTGTTGGGTCTGGTGTCTCTCATCTTCCTCTTGACAGCACCCCATATATTCTCAATGGCGTTTGGGTCAGGTCATTTTGCTGGCAAATCAAGCACAGTGATAAAAGCCTGTTAGCAGAGGGAAGCATGAAGTGCTCTAAAACTTCCTAGTAGACGGCTGTGCTGACTTTGGGCTTGATAAAACACAGTGGACCTTAACCAGCAGATAACATGGCTCCCCAAACCATCACTGATTATGGAAACTTCACACTAGACCTCAAGCAGCTTGGATTGTGGCCTCTCCACTCTTCCTCCAGACTCTGCAACATTGATTTCCAAATGAAATGCAAAATTTACTTTCATCTGAAAACAACACCTTAGACCTCTATGCAACAGTCCAGTTCTTTTACTCTTTGGTCCAGGTAAGACGCTTCTGGCGTTGTCTATTGGTCAAGAGTGGCTTGGCACAAGGAATGCAACAGTTGTAGCTCATGTCCTTGGTACATCTGTGTGTGGTGGCACTTGAAGCATGGACCTCAGCAGCAGTCCACTCCTTGTGAATCTATCCCAAAATTTTGAATGGCCCTTTCTTAACGATCCTATCAAGGCTATGGTTATCCCAGTTGCTTGTGCACCTTTTTCTACCACACTTTTTCCTTCCAATCAACGTTACACTAATATGCTTGGATAAAGCACTATGTGAACAGCCAGCTTTTATAGCAATGACCTTTAGTGACTTACCCTCCTTGTGGACTGTGTCAATGACTGTTTTCTGGACATCTGTCAAGTCAGCAGTCTTCCCCGTGATTGTGTAGCCTGCTGAACCAGATTAAGGGACCATTTTAAATGCTTCGGAAGCCTTTGCAGGTGTTTTGTGGTAATTATTCTAATTATCTGAGATAATGATTTTTGGGTTTTCATTGGCTGTAAGCCATAATCAACAACATTAACACTTTAAATAAACACTTGAAATAGATCACGCTGTTTGTAATGACTCTATATAATATGTTTGCCTTTTTGTATTGAATTACTGAAATAAATTAAGTTTTTAATGATATTCTAATTTATTGAGATGCCCTTGTATATACCAGGATGGGGATCATACATATCAAGATGCGTAAGTGTTACATCTCGTGGCTCTCCTGAGGCAAGGACTGAGGCAGTCTCCCATTCCTTGCCTGCCACGAGCACTCCTGCTCAGCAGCGCCGAAGGTCTGCCAGACTGCGCAGTGTGCAGGAGATACCTTCTCAGAGAGGCAGCAGAAGGGTGACACCTAGTGGTTCTCCTGTTACAAGGAGTGAAGCGGTCTCCCATTCCTGGCCTGCCGCAGACTCTCCTGCTCAGCAGCCCCGAAGGTCTGCAAGGCTGCGCAATGTGCAGAGGTTTACTGCTCAGGGAAGCAGTGAGATTCCCGTTATCTCTCCACATTGTGAGACCGAGGATCCCGCCTCTATTTCCCAGAGGCAGGAGGGTGAGCATGTGCAATGCGTGGTGGGTCCTGATTCGCTCACTGACGTCACACGGCTTGATGACAAGGCTGGTGACGTGGTGAATCCTGACTGGCCAGGCTGGGACGTCGTGGACCCTGATTGGGTCAAGTCCGTCATCTCCGCCTCGCGCCCGCCCTCGGGTGGAGCTGCACCTCCTTAAAAGCTCCCCCTGCCATCATGGCGGTGCGCGACCGTCCTTCTATGTTTGGATGTCTGGCAGCGTGCTGCCACGCCACTGCTCAGGCATTACTGTCTCTTGTGGGCTTGGCCCTTGCTGCTCCGGCAGTACCTCATTTGCAGGCCGTGTTCCTGCCTTGCTGCTCCGGCAGTACCCCCCGTCAACAGGCCGTGTTCCTGTCCCAGGTGAGCTCTTCAAGTCTCCATTGGACTCACCTGGTTATTGAAAGCACACGTGCGTGGGCACCTCTGTGCTACCCTCGTGCCATATTCTCGTGACTTCCACTGGCACACGTGCGTGGGCACCTCTGTGCTTCCCCGTGCAACAGGTACACCGAGCCGTGAGATCTGTGCCATACAACCCTCACGGGTTAGGGCAGATCGGTGTACATAGATCGTCTGTGACATTCCAGACGATCGCTAGCAGCAACCCGCTCACTCTTCACCCACCATAGCGGCGGTCCTTTACACCGCACAGTGGACCTTGACCGGCGGAAGCAGTCCATTTCCCATCTTGGCACGCTTCCCCGGGTCCCCCTCGTAACATTACGGTCGCGCCAAAGGTCTGGCTATGGCTGAAGAGCAGCAGCAGTTGCTGCGTTATGTGCAGCAGTTGGAGTCACGATTGGCAGCAGTGGAGCAGTCTTCCTCCAAAAAGACTACTCTGACGACAGTCGCCACCCAGGCGGCTACCCAGGCTGTGCTATTGGGCGGAAGGTCTCCTCGCCTTGCGCTTCCAGAGCGCTTTAGCGGCAACAGCTCTGAGTGCCGTGGTTTTATAAACCAGGTTACCACCTACTTAGAGCTGTCCGCGACTCTTTACGCTACCGAGAAGGCGAAGGTAGCCTTCGTCCAGTCCCTGCTCACAGGGAGAGCGCTGAAGTGGTCCACGCCGTTGTGGGAGCGCGGAGATCGTGTGGTGAATAACTTAGCAGCTTATCTTGGGGCCATGAGAATGGTGTTCCTCGGGCCTCAAGTCACCCACGATTCCGCGCTGCGTCTCCTACGACTTCGGCAAGGGTCTGCTTCAGTCGGGGACTTTGCTGTACACTTTAGGACACTGGCCGCAGAGCTGGACTGGCCGGATAAGGTCCTTGTCCCTGTGTTTTGGGAGGGCCTGGCAGGGTTTGTCAAAGACGCACTGGCCACACGTGAGGTGCCTGCCACTTTAGAGTCCTTGATTCAGGTTGCCTCTCGCATAGACATCCGCCAGGCGGAGCGAAGGCTCGAGGTCTCTTCAGCACCCACGTCTTCTCGGCCTAAAAAGCGTCTGACTCCCGTCTTCCATCAGACAGGTCCCCCAGCCAGTCCTGTAGGCGACTCCGTGGAGTCAATGGAGGTGTCCTAGGTGGTCTCCTCTGCCCCAGGTTCTCGGTCTTGTGTCATCTGCTTTTCCTGTGGGCAGAGGGGACACATAGCTACCCTATGTCCCAAACCGTCGGGAAAAGACAGCGTCTAGTTTCTATCAGAGGGGGGACTCTAGACGCTACTTCTCCCTCTAGGTTGACTATCAGCGCCCAGTTGCAGTTCGGCACTACTCTCTTCTCTGCCCTGGCTTGCTTGGACTCAGGCGCTGAAGGCAATTTCATCTCGACCTCCCTGGCAACCCGATACTCAGTTCCCCTGGTTCTGTTGCCCAAGCCACTCAGGGTCCGGGTAGTCGACGGGTCCATACTACTCGATCCTATCACCCAGATCACCATCCCTCTCAGGATGGATGTACCACCGGGACACCATGAGCAGGTGTCCTTCCTGGTGCTTCCAGGGGGGACGGATGAGATCCTACTGGGCCTTCCCTGGTTGAGACAGCATGCTCCTATACTCAACTGGGCAACAGGGGAGATCTCATCCTGGGCAGGATCCTGTAGAGAGCACCTCGTGACTACCGAACCACCCGCTACCATTAGGTCGGTTGGGTCCTCAGGGAATACTGAGGGGCCGGGTTTACCGACACCTTATGAGGCCTACAGGGATGTCTTTTCCAAAAGGGCCGCAGATACTCTTCCTCCCCACCGGCCATATGATTGCCGAATAGACCTGAAGCCAGGCTCCGAGCCCCCTAGGGGCAGAGTGTATCCACTCTCTGCTCCAGAGACGGAGGCTATGTCCAAATATATTCAGGACAGCCTGGCGAAGGGGTTCATTCGCAAGTCTATTTCACCGGCTGGTGCAGGGTTCTTTTTTGTGCAGAAGAAGGAAGGGGATCTGCGCCCCTGTATCGATTACAGGGGATTAAATGCAATCACAATCAAGAAAAAATACCCTTTGCCCCTCATTACTAAGCTATTTGATCAATTCCGCGGGGCAAAGGTCTTCACAAAGCTGGATCTACGCGGGGCGTATAATCTAGTGCGAGTCCGAAAGGGCGATGAGTGGAAGACCGCCTTTAACACCAGGGACGGTCACTACGAGTATCTAGTAATGCCCTTCGGACTCTGCAATGCCCCCGCCGTATTTCAAGACTTTGTGAATGACATTTTCCGGGATTTGTATCTTTCCGTGGTTGCATACCTGGATGACATTCTTATCTTCTCCCCCGATCTTACCACCCATCGGAGGGATGTCATCCGAGTACTTAAGAGGCTCCGCACCCATTCGTTATATGCTAAGCTGGAAAAGTGCGTTTTTGAACAGGAATCCTTGCCATTCCTGGGGTACATAGTGTCCAGTCAGGGGTTAGCAATGGATCCGGGGAAGTTGGAGACAGTGATGAACTGGCCTGAGCCCCGCTCGCTGAAGGCGATCCAGCGATTCTTGGGGTTTATCAATTATTATCGCCAGTTCATTCCCAACTTCTCGACGGTGGCAGCACCCATCATTGCCCTTACCCGCAAGGGTGCTAATCCCGAAGCATGGACACGGGAAACGGTAGAGGCATTTCACACTCTCAAAACTCACTTCTCCAGAGCTCCCATCCTTCATCATCCAGACATCTCCAAACCCTTCCTACTGGAGGTAGACGCCTCTTCGGTCGGTGCAGGTGCAGTCCTGTACCAGAAAAACGAACGAGGAAGGAAACATCCGTGTTTCTTTTTCTCCAAGACCTTTTCTCCGGCCGAGAGGAACTACTCCATAGGGGATAGGGAGTTACTGGCGATGAAACTAGCATTCCAGGAATGGCGGCATCTCCTGGAGGGTGCGAAGCATCCATTTGAGGTATTTACTGACCACAAAAACCTCACATACCTCCAGACAGCACAATGCCTGAACCCAAGGCAGGCCCGTTGGTCTTTATTCTTCTCCCGGTTCCGCTTTATTATCCGCCACCTGGCCGGTGAGAAGAACGTACGGGCCGATGCCTTGTCACGTTGTATGGTTGTGTTGGAGGAGGACGAGGAGGAGCCTCGTCTTATACTACCCCCGGACAGCTTGAGGATGGTCACTCCCACTTCTTTGGACCAGGTGCCACCTGGCAAAACCCTCGTTCCCCCTGAACTACGGAACGAGGTGCTATCGTGGGCCCATGCCTCCAAGGTCGGGGGTCACTTCGGGGTCAAAAGGACCAGAGACCTGGTGACCAGGCATTATTGGTGGCCGAGACTACCCCAGGACATACAGGAATATGTGGGAGCCTGTATGTCGTGTGCTCGGAATAAGCCGTCCCGGCAGAGACCGGCAGGTCTTCTTCACCCACTGCCAGTGCCGGATCGTCCCTGGGAAGTGGTAGGGATGGACTTCCTGGGAGATCTGCCCAAGTCAGCAGGGCACAGGGTCGTATGGGTCATCACGGACCACTTCTCTAAAATGGTCCACTTGGTGCCTCTCCCACGACTCCCGACGTCACGTGCTCTCGCCACCTTGTTCATTCGGCATGTATTTAGGTTGCATGGCATGCCTGACAAGGTGGTGAGCGACCGGGGTCCCCAGTTCGCGTCTCGCTTCTGGAGAGAGCTCTGTAAGCTCCTGCAGATAGAGCTGAACATTAGAGATGAGCGAACCGGTCGCGGTTCGGCTCGAGGTTGGTTCGCCGAACGGACCTCCCGTTCGAGTTCGGTTCGTCGAACGTTCGACGAACCGAACTCGAACTGCATAGGAAACAATGGCAGGCAATCACAAACACAGAAAAACACCTAGAAAACACCCTCAAAGGTGTCCTAAAGGTGACAAACAACTCAAACACATTGGAAAGTGACAAGGACATATACTCATGCGAAAACAAAACAGCTGGACAAGGAAAAAGAGGAGGACACACAGATATAGGCATGGCACGCCCTTCTAAAATCATGTAAAACACCGCAAGGTGACTCCAAGCGGAGTCTCCCTTTTTTCCAAAAATTGGGCCACACACACACCCACCCCTTCAGTGGTAGCACTTGTGCCCCAGTTGCACACTTCACAGCTAGATTTGCATCAAGCACATTCAAAAATACGCCATAATTAACCGTCCCCAGGATGACACCAGGGTAGGTAGCTAAGTCTTTCCTGATCCCAGCTCTGTGCAGCTTGGATCATTTATAAAAAACACAGCAATCAAGGGTTACTCCAAGCGGAGTCTCCCTTTTTTCCAAAAATTGGGCCCCACACACACCCACCCCTTCAGTGGCAGCAGTTGTGCCCTAGTTGTACACTTCACAGCTACATTTGCATCAAGCACATTCAAAAATACGCCATTCTTATCCGTCCCCAGGATGACACCGGGGTAGGTAGCAAAGTCTTTCCTGATCCCAGCTCTGTTCATCTTGGCTTCTTTTAAAAACACAGCAAGCAAGGGTTACTCCAAGCGGAGTCTCCCTTTTTTTTCCAAAAATTGGGCCCCACACACCCACCCATTCAGTGGCAGCAGTTGTGCCCCAGTTGTACACTTCACAGCTAGATTTGCATCAAGCACATTCAAAAATACGTCATTCTTATCCGTCCCCAGGATGACACCGGGGTAGGTAGCAAAGTCTTTCCTGATCCCAGCTCTGTTCATCTTGGCTTCTTTTAAAAACACATCAAGCAAGGGTTACTCCAAGCGGAGTCTCCCTTTTTTCCAAAAATTGGGCCCCACACACACCCACCCCTTCAGTGGCAGCAGTTGTGCCCTAGTTGTACACTTCACAGCTACATTTGCATCAAGCACATTCAAAAATACGCCATTCTTATCCATCCCCAGGATGACACCGGGGTAGGTAGCAAAGTCTTTGCTGACCCATGACTTGTTCATCTTGGCTTCTTTTAAAAACAATGTAAGCAAGGGTTACTCCAAGCGGAGTCTCCCTTTTTTCCAAAAATTGGGCCCCACACACACCCACCCCTTCAGTGGCAGCAGTTGTGCCCTAGTTGTACACTTCACAGCTACATTTGCATCAAGCACATTCAAAAATACGCCATTCTTATCCGTCCCCAGGATGACACCGGGGTAGGTAGCAAAGTCTTTCCTGATCCCAGCTCTGTTCATCTTGGCTTCTTTTAAAAACACATCAAGCAAGGGTTACTCCAAGCGGAGTCTCCCTTTTTTCCAAAAATTGGGCCCCACACACACCCACCCCTTCAGTGGCAGCAGTTGTGCCCCAGTTGTACACTTCACAGCTAGATTTGCATCAAGCACATTCAAAAATACGTCATTCTTATCCGTCCCCAGGATGACACCGGGGTAGGTAGCAAAGTCTTTCCTGATCCCAGCTCTGTTCATCTTGGCTTCTTTTAAAAACACAGCAAGCAAGGGTTACTCCAAGCGGAGTCTCCCTTTTTTTCCAAAAATTGGGCCCCACACACCCACCCATTCAGTGGCAGCAGTTGTGCCCCAGTTGTACACTTCACAGCTAGATTTGCATCAAGCACATTCAAAAATACGTCATTCTTATCCGTCCCCAGGATGACACCGGGGTAGGTAGCAAAGTCTTTCCTGATCCCAGCTCTGTTCATCTTGGCTTCTTTTAAAAACACAGCAAGCAAGGGTTACTCCAAGCGGAGTCTCCCTTTTTTTCCAAAAATTGGGCCCCACACACCCACCCATTCAGTGGCAGCAGTTGTGCCCCAGTTGTACACTTCACAGCTAGATTTGCATCAAGCACATTCAAAAATACGCCATAATTAACCGTCCCCAGGATGACACCAGGGTAGGTAGCAAAGTCTTTCCTGATCCCAGCTCTGTTCATCTTGGCTTCTTTTAAAAACAATGTAAGCAAGGGTTACTCCAAGCGGAGTCTCCCTTTTTTTCCAAAAATTGGGCCCCACACACCCACCCATTCAGTGGCAGCACTTGTGCCCTAGTTGCAAACAGGATGTTTTGATTTGCATCAAGCACATTCCAAATCAACAAGCATTTACTCTCCCCAGGATGACACAGGGGTAGTAAATTCCTTCTGGATCCATGACTTGTTCATTTTGATGAACGTCAGTCTGTCCACATTGTCACTGGACAGACGCGTGCGCTTATCTGTCAGCACACACCCAGCAGCACTGAATACACGTTCAGAGACAACGCTGGCAGCTGGACACGACAAAATCTCCAAGGCGTAAGTTGCGAGCTCTGGCCATTTTTCTAGGTTTGAAGCCCAAAAGGAGCAAGGCTCCAGTTGCACAGTCATGGCATCGATGTTCATTTGGAGATACTCCTGTATCATCCTCTCCAGCCGTTGACTATGTGTCAGACTTGTTGTCTCTGGTGGCCTTGCAAAAGAGGGTCTAAAAAAATTATGAAAAGATTCCATAAAATTGCTGTTACCGGCACCAGATACGGTCCTACTGGTACGGGTAGACTGTTGAAGATGACGAGACCGTCCCATGTTTGTCAAGTTACAACTGGGAGATTCACTCCCTGCACCTGCACGGTTGTTTGGTGGAAAAGCCGAGCTAAGATCTAGTAACAGCTTCTGCTGATACTCCTGCATACGTGCGTCCCTTTCTATGGCTGGAATTATGTCACAAAATTTGGACTTGTACCGGGGATCTAATAGTGTGGCAATCCAGTAGTCATCATCACTTCTAATTTTGACAATACGACTGTCATGTTGGAGGTAGTGCAACAAAAAGGCACTCATGTGTCTTGCGCAGCCATGCGGACCAAGTCCACGCTGTGTTTGTGGCATAGAGGTGCTACCCGTTCTTTCTTCCTCTGACATCTGACCCCAACCTCTTTCAACTGAAATTTGACCAAGGTCTCCCTCATCCGCTGAGTCTTCCATGTCCATGGACAGTTCGTCCTCCATTTCTTCATGTTCTCCTGCACCTTGCTCAACATTTCGCCTGCTACTATGCGCCCTTGTCGATCCCTGTCCCCCTTGGTCCCATGCCTGCTGCGTTGGTGATGATGAACGTCTGGACCTTGGTGATGTTGTTGTCCCTTGCGCATATGAATCCTCCTGTAGTTCCTCCCCTTCATGTTGTCCCACCCCCTGACTCCGAATAGTGTTTAGCGTGTGCTCCAGCATGTAAATGACTGGAATCGTCATGCTGATAATGGCATTGTCAGCGCTAAACATATTCGTCGCCATGTCGAAACTGTGCAGAAGGGTGCATAGGTCCTTGATCTGAGACCACTCCATCAGGGTGATCTGCCCCACCTCTGCATCTCGTTGGCCCAGGCTATACGTCATGACGTATTGCACCAGGGCTCTGCGGTGCTGCCACAGTCGCTGTAACATGTGGAGAGTTGAATTCCAGCGTGTCGCCACATCGCATTTCAGGCGATGAACCGGCAGGCCGAAAGACTTCTGGAGCGATGCAAGTCGCTCAGCTGCGGCGCTTGAACGGCGGAAGTGAGCAGACAGTTTTCGTGCCCTGTTCAGAAGGCCATCTAGGCCGGGATAGTGTGTTAAAAATTGCTGCACGACAAGGTTCAACACGTGAGCCATACAAGGTACGTGTGTCACCTTGCCCAGGCGAAGGGCCGCACCCAGGTTTGCAGCATTGTCGCACACGGCCTTACCAGGCTGCAGGTTGAGTGGAGACAACCATTTATTAAACTCGGACCGCAGAGCTGACCACAACTCCTCAGCTGTGTGACTCTTATTACCAAGACATGTCAAGCTAAAGACCGCCTGATGCCGTTGCGCTCTGCTGCCAGCATAGTAATGAGGGGTGCGTGATTCCTTCTGCGCAGTGAGAACGCTGGTGGCCTGACCAGGCAGGCTTGGGGCGGAGGTGGAGGACCCAGATGAGGTGGAGGATGCAGAAGCAGTGGCGGAACTTGGACAGACAGAGGATTGACACACAAGTCGTGGGGACGGCAAGACTTGTGCAGCAGACCCTTCACCATCTATCACCATAGTTACCCAGTGCCCAGTCAGCGACATGTAACGTCCCTGTCCATGCTTACTGGTCCAAGTATCGGTGGTGAAATGCACCCGTTCACACACAGAGTTTCTCAAGGAAGCGGTGATGTTGTGTGCGACATGCTGGTGTAGCGCGGGCACACCTTTCTTAGAGAAGTAGTGGCGACTAGGCATCTGGTACTGGGGCACAGCGACAGACATAAGGTCTCTAAAATCCTGTGTGTCCACTAGGCGGAAAGGCAGCATTTCGGTAGCCAACAGCTTACAGAGGGATAGAGTCAACCTCTTAGCTTTGTCATGGGTCGGAGGAAGTGGCCTTTTATTTGACCACATCTGAGGGACAGAGATCTGGCTGCTGTGTGTAGACGGTGTTGAGTAGGGTGTCCCTGGAAAAATGCAGGTTTGTGAGGAAAGTGCAGGCGGAGACATGATGTTGCCTTCATCCAACGTTGGTGCTATCGATGTCTGAGAGAGCTG
Source organism: Anomaloglossus baeobatrachus (assembly GCF_048569485.1). Lineage (NCBI taxonomy): Eukaryota > Metazoa > Chordata > Amphibia > Anura > Aromobatidae > Anomaloglossus > Anomaloglossus baeobatrachus. The sequence goes on from NC_134355.1 coordinate 479,303,589, forward strand.
TACACACTCACTTGTTTCCCCTTCCAAACCAACTGACGACCTTACAAGCAAACTGCCTGTTGCGGTTACAGTGGTGGAAGTTTTGCGTGGAAAAACAGGTGTGACAGCTGTCCCCACAGTCCTAGAAGATGAAGAGCGCGCGGATGCACTGGAAGGGGCGGGCGGTGGATGGTTCGCTCCGCTAGGCCGCATTGCAGCACGGTGAGCTTCCCACCGGGACTTATGATATTTAGTCATGTGACGATTCATGGAAGAAGTTGTCAAACTGCTGAGGTTTTGACCTCTACTAACAGAATCATGACAAATGTTACATATCACATGAGTTGGGCGATCTTTTTCGATGTGAAAAAAGGACCAGGCTAGGCAAGGCTTAGAGGCCATGCGACCTGTTGATCCACCCCGAATAATGCTCATAGGCAGAGTGGTGGCTGAGGATGCAGTTGTAGACGTGCTACCAGTGCTCCGACTCTGTCCAGGAAGGCGCAAGGTAACTTCGTCGTCGGTTGCATCCTCCTCCACCGCCTCTGTTGACCTCCTCGAGTGCCTGACTGGGGGTTGACAGTAGGTGGGATCTAGAACGTCATCATCAATTGTTGTGTTTGCACTCCCCTCCCCCTCAGACTGAGCCTCTTCTTGCCCTGACCGAATATTTAAGTTGTCATCCCAATCGGGTATCTGCGTCTCATCTTCATCAGTATGTTCCTCATTGTCTATAACCACAGGTGTTACAGTTTGTGACAAAGGGTCAACATTATGCTCAGAAACTTGATCCTCACGGCCTGAATCAGAGTCACAAAGGTTCTGGGCATCACTGCAGACCATTTCCTGTTCTGTACTCACTGTAGCTTGGGAGCAGACCTCTGATTCCCAGGCTATAGTGTGACTGAACAGCTCTGCAGACTCAGCCATCTCAGTTCCACCATACTGGGCAGGGCTGATGGAGACTTCAGAGCTGGGAGAAATCAAGTGTGATTGGGATGACAACTCAGAGGACTGGTGTTTTTTGGATGCGGTACTTGAAGTGGCTGAGAGGGCACTTGTTGGACCACTTGAGATCCATTCAAGCATTTTCCTTTTTTGCCCATCATCTACCTTTGTTCCTCTTGTTCGTGTCCGTAAAAAAGGGAGCACATCGGATTGTCCACAATAAGTAGTAGACATCTTACTTTTTCTAGTAGATGGTCTATCTGCAGCAGATGATAATGGAGCTTTGCCACCTTCCCCACTGACAAAACCTTTTTTGCCTTTTCCACCACGCCTCTTCCCCTTTCCACCAGCATCTGTCATTTTGCCACTCATGTTGATTGCGACAAGATTGTGGACTGAAAATGTGGTAGTAAAAATTGAGAGGTGGTGAAGATTGCAGTGGTGGTCTAGCTTTATTAACAGCAGAATAATAAAGAATAAATATCCCTGACAATGTAACTTAGTTATAATTAGTTGGAGTGTGCAACGCAGGCAGACGTGCTGCAAATGTCTTGGCACTAGTGGGACTAAAGCAAAGTCCAATAGCCACGTATAGGATGCCACTAGGTACACTGAGTGTTTGCTAGTATAATGGCTTAGTTATAATTAGTTGGAGTGTGCAACGCAGGCAGATGCGCTCTGCAAATGTCTTGGCACTAGTGGGACTATAGCAAAGTCCAATAGCCACGTATAGGATGCCACTAGGTACACTGAGTGTGTGCTAGTATAATGGCTTAGTTATAATTAGTTGGAGTGTGCAACGCAGGCAGATGCGCTCTGCAAATGTCTTGGCACTAGTGGGACTATAGCAAAGTCCAATAGCCACGTATAGGATGCCACTAGGTACACTGAGTGTGTGCTAGTATAATGGCTTAGTTATAATTAGTTGGAGTGTGCAACGCAGGCAGATGCGCTCTGCAAATGTCTTGGCACTAGTGGGACTATAGCAAAGTCCAATAGCCACGTATAGGATGCCACTAGGTACACTGAGTGTTTGCTAGTATAATGGCTTAGTTATAATTAGTTGGAGTGTGCAACGCAGGCAGATGCGCTCTGCAAATGTCTTGGCACTAGTGGGACTATAGCAAAGTCCAATAGCCACGTATAGGATGCCACTAGGTACACTGAGTGTGTGCTAGTATAATGGCTTAGTTATAATTAGTTGGAGTGTGCAACGCAGGCAGATGCGCTCTGCAAATGTCTTGGCACTAGTGGGACTATAGCAAAGTCCAATAGCCACGTATAGGATGCCACTAGGTACACTAAGTGTTTGCTAGTATAATGGCTTAGTTATAATTAGTTGGAGTGTGCAACGCAGGCAGATGCGCTCTGCAAATGTCTTGGCACTAGTGGGACTATAGCAAAGTCCAATAGCCACGTATAGGATGCCACTAGGTACACTAAGTGTTTGCTAGTATAATGGCTTAGTTATAATTAGTTGGAGTGTGCAACGCAGGCAGATGCGCTCTGCAAATGTCTTGGCACTAGTGGGACTATAGCAAAGTCCAATAGCCACGTATAGGATGCCACTAGGTACACTGAGTGTGTGCTAGTATAATGGCTTAGTTATAATTAGTTGGAGTGTGCAACGCAGGCAGATGCGCTCTGCAAATGTCTTGGCACTAGTGGGACTATAGCAAAGTCCAATAGCCACGTATAGGATGCCACTAGGTACACTAAGTGTTTGCTAGTATAATGGCTTAGTTATAATTAGTTGGAGTGTGCAACGCAGGCAGATGCGCTCTGCAAATGTCTTGGCACTAGTGGGACTATAGCAAAGTCCAATAGCCACGTATAGGATGCCACTAGGTACACTGAGTGTGTGCTAGTATAATGGCTTAGTTATAATTAGTTGGAGTGTGCAACGCAGGCAGATGCGCTCTGCAAATGTCTTGGCACTAGTGGGACTATAGCAAAGTCCAATAGCCACGTATAGGATGCCACTAGGTACACTGAGTGTTTGCTAGTATAATGGCTTAGTTATAATTAGTTGGAGTGTGCAACGCAGGCAGATGCGCTCTGCAAATGTCTTGGCACTAGTGGGACTATAGCAAAGTCCAATAGCCACGTATAGGATGCCACTAGGTACACTGAGTGTTTGCTAGTATAATGGCTTAGTTATAATTAGTTGTAGTGTGCAATGCAGGCAGACGTGCTCTGCAAATGTCTTTGCACTAGTGGGACTATAGCAAAGTCCAATAGCCACAGATAGGATGCCACTAGGTACACTGAGTGTTTGCTAGTATAATGGCTTAGTTATGAGTTGGAGTGTGCAGAGGACAAGAGGGTACAGTGGCAGGATTGTGGTGCTCTGGGTAGAGGAATGGAAGCCTGCCTTTCTATTCCCTCCTAATGGTGAAATGCAGGGAGGAAATCCCTGACCTTGGCTGCACAGACGCTGGCGCTGTTTTCAGGACCTGTCACCTTAACTCTGACCCTGCCGGTTTGAGCCCTTAAAAGGACTGCTATAAAGTGCTCTCCCTATGCTGTCTAACGCTGTGTATGCAGCGCATACAGCTGTATCAGCGATAGGACTCAAGACGGAGCTGCGACAGTGATGTCTGACACCAAAGACGCAGAAGGCAGATAATGGCGTCCGTGAAGAAAATGTCCGGTTTTATAATGCAGGGACATGTGACATGCAGATCCTATCACACATGCCGTTGCTTCTCTGGCTCAAAGTCCACTTAGCTGTGTGTGTGTCTGTGATTGGCTGACATGCTGGCCCGCCCCACAAGACGCGCGCGCTTAGGGAAGGAAGACAAGAAAAAAAAAAAAGAAAATGGCGATCGCCATTATAGAAACAGCAGTGATCTGAAGGCGCTGTTCACGCACACTATACACTGAAATGTGATAATAGTTTGATTCACAGAGTGACTTACACTATTACAGCAGAAACCAAGCTATGATTTAGCTGTTTTTTGGTTGCTAGAACCGTTCTCGAACGTTTCTAGAACTATCGAGCTTTTGCAAAAAGCTCGAGTTCTAGTTCGATCTAGAACATGCCCCAAAATCACTCGACCCTAGAACTGGAGAACCACGAACCACGAACCGCGCTCAACTCTACTGAACATCTCCTCCGCATACCATCCCGAGACCAATGGACTAGTGGAGAGGACTAATCAGACCTTGGTAACTTACCTCCGCCATTTTATATCCGCGCACCACGACAACTGGGCTAACCTCCTTCCTTGGGCCGAATTTGCCATTAACAATTCGGTCCATGAATCCTCTGGCCAGACTCCGTTCCTACTCAATAACGGACAACATCCCAGAATCCCGGTTCCGATGCCCATTACGTCACCCGATACTAGAGTGGAGGATTGGGCGACCAAGGCCCGGGAGATCTGGGATGACACCCAAGAGGCTCTTAAAAGGGCTAAAGACCGGATGGTGACAACGGCTGATGTTCGCCGCCGCCCTGCACCATCCTTCGCCCCTGGTGACCTAGTATGGCTGTCCTCTAAGAATGTTAACCTACGGGTACAGGCAGCCAAATTCGCCCCTAGGTATCTGGGTCCATTTAAAGTACTACAGCAGGTAAACCCAGTGGCATATCGACTCCAGCTCCCTCCACGCTGGGCTATAGCCAACACCTTTCACGTGTCCCTCCTGAAACCCGTACGACTTAATAAATTCTCGGGGTCCCTGCCGGCTCAAACCGACTCCCCGTCCGACGACCCTGAGGTGGCAAAACTTGTGGAGACAAAAGTCATACAGGGCAAGAGGTACTACCTCGTGGAGTGGGCCGGCCGTGGTCCGGAGCATAGATCCTGGGAGTTGGAGGATCATATCCGCGCCCCAGGTTTGATAGCGGCCTTCGAGCACGGACAGGGGGGGGCCTAGACGGGGGGGTAATGTTACATCTCGTGGCTCTCCTGAGGCAAGGACTGAGGCAGTCTCCCATTCCTTGCCTGCCACGAGCACTCCTGCTCAGCAGCGCCGAAGGTCTGCCAGACTGCGCAGTGTGCAGGAGATACCTTCTCAGAGAGGCAGCAGAAGGGTGACACCTAGTGGTTCTCCTGTTACAAGGAGTGAAGCGGTCTCCCATTCCTGGCCTGCCGCAGACTCTCCTGCTCAGCGGCCCCGAAGGTCTGCAAGGCTGCGCAATGTGCAGAGGTTTACTGCTCAGGGAAGCAGTGAGATTCCCGTTATCGCTCCACATTGTGAGACCGAGGATCCCGCCTCTATTTCCCAGAGGCAGGAGGGTGAGCATGTGCAATGCGTGGTGGGTCCTGATTCGCTCACTGACGTCACACGGCTTGATGACAAGGCTGATGACGTGGTGAATCCTGACTGGCCAGGCTGGGACGTCGTGGACCCTGATTGGGTCAAGTCCGTCATCTCCGCCTCGCGCCCGCCCTCGGGTGGAGCTGCACCTCCTTAAAAGCTCCCCCTGCCATCATGGCGGCGCGCGACCGTCCTTCTATGTTTGGATGTCTGGCAGCGTGCTGCCACGCCACTGCTCAGGCATTACTGTCTCTTGTGGGCTTGGCCCTTGCTGCTCCGGCAGTACCTCGTTTGCAGGCCGTGTTCCTGCCTTGCTGCTCCGGCAGTACCCCCGTCAACAGGCCGTGTTCCTGTCCCAGGTGAGCTCCTCAAGTCTCCATTGGACTCACCTGGTTATTGAAAGCACACGTGCGTGGGCACCTCTGTGCTACCCTCGTGCCATATTCTCGTGACTTCCACTGGCACACGTGCGTGGGCACCTCTGTGCTTCCCCGTGCAACAGGTACACCGAGCCATGAGATCTGTGCCATACAACCCTCACGGGTTAGGGCAGATCGGTGTACATAGATCGTCTGTGACATTCCAGACGATCGCTAGCAGCAACCCGCTCACTCTTCACCCACCATAGCGGCGGTCCTTTACACCGCACAGTGGACCTTGACCGGCGGAAGCAGTCCATTTCCCATCTTGGCACGCTTCCCCGGGTCCCCCTCGTAACAGGTAAGCACACCAAGAAAGAATTACTATTGAGTTTTTTCTAAACACAAAAGATACGTTCCCATGATGAGTATTGGGGAGAGTTTTTGATATAGCAGATTTTTTTCACTAATTAGGTTAGTTGTGTTTTATCATTGAGTTTTTGGTATGTATGTCCCCCATCCTAGTTTGTACATGTCCTCATCCTGGTATATATGTACCCATCCTGGTATTTATTTACCCATTCTGAACCCATTCTTGTATATGTCCTCATCCAGGTCCCCATCCTAGTATACATGTTTCTCATCCTGGGCCCCATTCAGGTATATATATATATATATATATATATATATATCTATATTCTGGTCTTCATCCTGATAAATATATCCCCAATATATCCCCAATTCTGGTATATATGTCCCCATGCTGGTATGTATGTCCCCATCCTGGGCCCATCCCATTAAATTTGTCCTCATACTAGGCCCATCCTCGCAAGTATGTTCTCATCCTCCCCCCCCCTTCCTGGTATATATAGTCCTCATTCTGGCCCCATCTTGATATATACTGTATGGTCCTCATCCTGGGTCCCATCCTGGTATATATGTCCCCTATCCACAGTTTTTGTGCTGCAATGTATTTCAGCTGGATATTTACCTTCAGACGTACATCCATCTGAATTAGGTGCTGGAATTGTGAGGCTCCCTGCACCCCTGGGCCAGGTCGTGGTCGCGACCTCTGAATTCATGATTAATATGCCCCTATATGCACCAAGTGACTGTATTTAGTTTGAACAGTCAATCTATGCTGACAGACTTTCTTTAAAGAATATTGATGTTGGAGAAATTTTTAACTCTTAAATGCATACATATTTTGGTTAAAAATATTTTTTTTAAACGGGTCAAATTAATTTTTTTTAAGCATTTACCTTATAGCCTCTGTGCTGAACTGTCTTACTAACTGTTGAATGAGTTAATGTTGTTAAATTCATATCAGTGGAAAGCTCATTACATGAGGATTTCAAGCATTTTATTGTTATTGTTGATGTTGCAGGTTTTAGTGCAGATCTCACAAAAAAAACTCCATGTAAACACACCGTAAGGTCTCATTTAGCTGTGCATGAATCACATAAGCACTCAAGTCTCGATTTTAGTAGACAGACCTTAATGGGTACGTGTTTTTTGATACAATTCATATTTGTGTATTTTTTATATCAAGTGTATGGGTTCGTGAAAAATCACAAACAGCACACATTGATATCTGTATGTCGGATTTTAGCATCGCATTGAGTAGGAGAAGCTTTGCATTATTTTTTCAATACGAAAAAAATCACTGATAAAAATCTGATCCAAAATAGTTTTAAAAAAACAGTCCGTGAGTTCACGAAAAATCGCTGATTTCTGACTTAGGCCTAAAGATAGTTTATAATTAGTGCATAGTGAACCATCCAGTGTGAAGTATCAAAACTGGAGCGCTGTGGACATGCAAATGATAAGTAGTATACTAACAGGTACAAACAAGTGTGTTAATTGCAGTAACATACTTTACCTAAGGCCTGAAACACACATCCGTTAAAAACACGCACGTGCCGCGAGACACGTATTTTCCCTGCGTGTTGGTACGTGTCTCGGGTACGTGTGGTCCACGTGTGTTCTCCGTGTGCTATCCGCGATAGCACACGGAGAACAGGTAATTTACCTACTCACGTGGTCCGCGCTGCTGCCAGAGTCCTGTTCTTCGGCTCCAGCCCCGCCCACTCCCCGCTGACGCTGCTTCCGGCTGAGCGGAGGGGCAGAGATCAGCGCCCGGGACAGCGCGGCCATCTCCTTTACACTCTCATAACGAGCGTCGGCCGGTAGGAACAGTTTGCAGCGGTAGAATCTGCGGGTCTGATGGAGGTGAGTATTTGTTTTTTTTTATTTTAAAATTAATGACACGTGTTCTCCGGCGCGTGTCCCACGGAACCGCAGCCACACCACATCCATGTGGTACGGGTGCGGGACGTGTAACACCCGTGCTGACAGAGAATACGTGGACATGTCAGCGTGCAAAAATCACAGACAAACGTAAGTGCGGAATTGACACACATTCCGTTCCAAAATACTTATGTGTGTCCATACAATAGTGAAAACATAGGTCCACGTGTCTCCATGCCGCCGGTACGTGAAAAAACTGCCAAACATGTACCGGCGGCACGGATGTGTGTCGGAGGCCTTAGATGTACATAATCCAGTGTCATTATAACAAGTACTTCAGATATGCATATAAGGCTGGAGTTACACTTACGTGTGACTTGTGCGAGTATCAGATCGCACTGCCCGGATTGGCTGGCTTCTCTTCTACCAGGAGCGGCTCCTCTGTATGTATTTCTGTGATATTGACCCGCACCTGTCAGGAGAGCCGCGGCCGGTCCGGGCAGCACGATCCGATACTCGCACGAGTCACACGCAAGTGTGACTCCAGCCTTATACAGGCTTTCTGGCCTCTGATGTCCCCTTTCAGTAGGTTAAGCTCCCACAATGAGTTTTTGATTCTGTGTGGTTTTCTTACTCAAAAAAGCACCATCCTCCAATTCCACTTCAGTGGATGGGATTTATATAAATCGCGTGCTATCTGTACCATATTTTTTCTTTATGTTTCAGATTCTGATGTACTTTACGATTTTTAAATCTTCATATTAATCTCCTTTGCAGTAAATATGTGTTTTCCCCATAGACTTGAATGAGACAAGGAAAGCCCGCAGGTAAAAAATCATATTCATTTGTAGTGCTTTTCCACAGCAGAAAGTTTTATCAAAACCAAATACTAGAAAGTATCCAAAATTAAGCAATTTTATTTAACACATAGCACAAAGAAACGAAAACCGCAGCTGAAAAAAAAACCTAAGGCTGTGTTCACATGTTACATTTTTGTACTTTTTTATGCAAATTAACAGCTGCTTTTTACAGTACCAGAAAAAGCTATTAGATTTTAAAAAATCTCATGAACACACTTGCTTATTTTTACCTGGCCGAGTAAGTATTTGGCTGCAGCATGTCAATTCAGCGTTTTTGCAGTATTTATTTTCACCCATAAAAAGCAATGAGAACATTTTTTAAAAACATTGCAACCGTGTTTTTTGCTGCATTTTTGGTGACAAACTTTGTTAACCAAATTATACAATCTGCACCAAAAAGAGTAGTAAAAACAGTGCAATAATGTACCAAAAAAGCAAGTAATAAACCTGATTTTTGTAAGCAGCATACTTACTGCAAAATAACAGGTTTTACATGTAACAATAAAAAGCAAATAAACCCCCCATAACCTAGCTTAACATGCACCCAAAAACTCAACTAGCCTAATTAGTGCAGAAGATCTTCAACATCAGAAACTCACAAAATGCTCACCATGGGATCTTACTTTTAAAGAAGATACTGTATCTGTTGATGAAACAATTAATTGTAATTCTTTTTAGTGTGTTTACCAGTTACAAAGAGGTTATTTTACTTTAGGCCTCCTTCACACATACATGTGTCCGGTACGTGTGACGTCAGTTATCAAGCTTACCGGAGACACCAACACACGTAGACTCATTAAACTCAATGGGTTTACTCATCCATGTTTTCTCCATGGATTGTATGTCAGTGTTAAACACACACGTCTGTGTGCGCCACATGGTGACCTGTCCATTTTCTGCTGACAGGATGGGTATCACATGGACCACACACTGATGTGATCTGTTTCACATCAGTGTGACAAGTACCAAAGAAAACATACAGTATGTCACTTGAAAAGATAATTTTTAGACTTACCTGTCTCCGGCGCGGCTGTTGAGTTCAGGTCCCGCTCAATATGCTCTTGTATATTCATTGCAGTGACCGCGGACCTGGAAGTAACAGCAGCACTGGAGACAGCAGCGCCAGAGACAGGTAAGTATACAAGTCCATACTGTCTGTGTTCTATCCGTATGTCACATGGACAGTGCACGTAGAACACACACATGAACATACGAATACATTACATACCTTCCCCATGGACCGTTACACTTGTGTGTTTAATGCTCCCATGTGCGAAGGAGGCCTTACACACATTTGTTTTCTGCTATAATGATGGGTATCCTTTTCTAGGGATGAATTTTTTTTGCGTTTTCCTTAGAAGTGGAAACATTCATGCCCACCTTATGTTGATTGGAATCGCAAAAAAAAATTACTGGAATACCTTGATGCCCAAAGTATCTGCAGATGGGTGCGGAGCTGCCGCCCCACCACCGTGCAGAGCTGCCGCCCCACCACCGTGCGGGGCTGCCGCCCCACCTACACCCCAGCTACTGTCTCCTCCCCAAAATCCTATAGAATGTAAGCCCGCAAGGGCAGGGCCCTCTTCCCTCTATACTAGTCTGTCTATTGTAACTTATATATGTATTCTGTATGTAACCCCCTTCTCATGTACAGCACCATGGAATCAATGGTGCTCTAAAAATAAATAATAATAATAATAATAATGGGTAAGAAGAATGTTCTAATCTTTATTTTCTAGGAAAAGTCTGATTTTGTGAGATTCGGTTGTCGAAATAGATGAAAAAAGGAGACAGGAGAAATATATAAAACGTTGCTTTCTGTACTGTAGTATCTAATTTATGTGCGCTGTAGCGATAATTGTCTGATAAACCTGACCCAATGAACACAAGGAATGCACAGTAGTCACTGACATACTTTTAAAGTTTGGAAACAGTAAAAACAGGAAAGACCACATAAATTAGTCTGACAGGTTCATGTTTGCTCCTGGTGGAGGAATTTTTTTCAATTTGACAAACTGCTGCAGTGGCTTCTTTTTTTTGCTCTATTTATCTTCTGTTTCATTCAGTTTTTTTGTTTTTTTTTTGCTTCCCAGAAAAAAAGACCATTTTTCATCTGTCTGGAAGATTAGATTTTCATTCATTTTTGGTCAATCATTTGTTGACCAAATTTTCATCAGATTTTGGTCACAGTGTAGAATTTTACCCTTAGTGTTTCATCAGTTTTTCTCATATGAAAAAAATACAAAACTGATCAAAGTTTCTCAAGTTTCTCCTAGCAGTCAGGGAAAAACAGAGAGGACACAAATAGGATTGGACTGCTGTTCAAATTTTCATAAACTAATACAATTGGGGCAGCGACTGGTTGGAATCGCACACGCTGTCTGCATATGTATAGTGATGTAAAAATAAAATAATAAAAAAATTGGTGTATGGTTTCCCATATTATGATACCCAGCACAGATCGAGTGCAGGGCTACAGGCTGGTGCCACATCCATGTGCTTGTCTTGGCTGTGTATCAAAGTAAGAGGGACCTCATGTGGCTTTTTTTAATTATTTAAAAAAATAATTTTAAAAAACAACTTACAGTCCCCCCAATTTTGATATCCAGCCATGACAAAGCTGTCAGGTCAGGGCTGGTAATCTCAGGCAGGAGAGGCCCATGGTTATTTGGCCTTCCCAGCCTAAAAAAAACAACCTTCAGCCACTCAGGATTGTTTTGGTGTTTGTTTATTTCTTTTCACTTATAAATTAGTAGGTCTCACAGATGTCTCCCATTATTAATCTAGAGCTTAGCACCAAGCTGGGTCTCCCCAGCCTGAGAATACCAGCTCCCAGCTGCCAACTTTATCATGGCTGGGTATCAAAATTGAGGGAGGGACCACATGCCGATTTTAGAAATGATTTATTTAAATAATTTAAAAAAGCCACGAGGTCCCTCTTATTTTGATACAAAGCCAAGATAATAACATGGCTGGGGGCTGAAGACTTTAGCCGTATGCTTTATCTATGCTGCCTATCATAATATGGGGGGACCCTATGCCAATTTATTTATTTATTTTTACACTACTATACATTTGCGGGCATCGTGTGCAATTCCAAGCAGTCAGACACGCTGTCACACAGGGTGGGGACTTGATCTGAATGAAACCAATCACAGAAGCTGGGACTGCCAATGCATGGAGAAAGCAGTGCATATGTATGAGGGATAATGAGCGACTCTGAAAGTAGTGTTATAGCTTCTCAGAGACTGGTGAGTATAAGGCGCTTTCTTTATTCCTATTTTCTATTTTTTCCCTTTATTTTATTTTTAATTATCTGGATGGCCGGACCCAGATAGTTACCCAGAGTTACCTAAGAACTCCAGGCCTGGGGTAAATTCATAGATGCTATTTATTCCACACGGATCAAGATTTTTACAGTCCGAGTGAATACTAGTTGTGAATAAACAGATGGCCTTTTTTGCACTGTAGTAACAATTTGACTAGTCAAAAGATATAGATGCAATTTAGTAAAGCAAATTTACATAGATCAAATATGCAATAGATTTTCCAGACAGAAAATGCACTACATAATAGAGAAGCAGTACTGTTATCTGAAGAAATCTTATCCCCACATTGTAGAAAAACTGTGCTAGACTGGTTGGTGCTGTGGATATGCCATCCACAAGATGACAATTTCTGCTACTCAAATTCACTGTCAATTTCATTTTCCTAAGACATCAGATGTCCATGTTGCACTTTTTTGTTATTTTTTGCACAGAAACAACACATACCCATTTTAATCTATGGTGCCATTCACATATCGATCTTTTCCAGTATCAAGGATGATAAGGACCAATATGAGCCTATGGGTCAGTGAAAAACATGTAAAACACATGGCTGGTGTCAGTGTACAGTTTGTTTGCTGTACGTATTTAACATTGCAAAGGAAAGAAGATGCTTTGTAATTATTTTATTTGTGGAAAATACTGTAACATTCATGGTAAGAATGGACATACTGACCATGCACTGATGCCACACTGATCCAAAACACTGATGACACGGCACCATTTTTTATGTACGTGTTTGATCACTTAGGCTTCATTCAGACATCCATGTTTAAAGTAAAATTCACTGTCAATCAAGAGGAGTTATAAAAAGCCTAAAAAAATCACAAAGTTGCTGTAATGCATATAAGGGTCTTCTTTCTGGCTGTAGAAAATCCACACATTAGGATAAATGCCTGCCATGGGTGTGTCACGGGTAACAGTCACAATGTTTGACTTTCTATTATTCCTGCTGTCGGTATTCATTGTACTAGGTATCTCCTTTGCTGGGTTTTCATCCTTTTCCCTTTTAGACCCAGAGGAGGTCTTCTTTCCCTTCAGCTGCTAATCATCTGTATTTCCTCTTGGGTTTAAATACTCTAATTTTCCCTGGACTTGTGCTGGTGATATTCAGTTCATGCAAGCTCTGGATGCAAGCAGGTGGCTTGCACTCAACTGTGGTCTTGTTGCTGAACTTCTACCTGTGTCATCTGTGGATAAGTAGTTCATATCTTTTCCCCTTGTGTGTCCTCCTTGTGTCTTCTTTATTGTTTAGTGGGGTTGATGAAGAGCTCATCTCACCCATTCCCTATTTCAGGCTCAGCACCAGGGATAACTAGGGTTAATTATAAAGCTTAGCAAATAGGTAAGGAACCTATGTGTTTTTTTCATGTTTGTAATGAAGATTTCTGCAATGTTTTTATGCATTTTATTTTATTGAGGGACAACACTTAAAAATTACCCCTCTGAGAAGCCTGTATGGAAAAAAATGCAACAACCAAACAAAATTGATTTTTAGATGCACAGTGGGCATAAGTTTTCATGAGATCAGATCAACTGTGCTTGAACTATTAAAAAAAAAATAGATTTTACGCTACTGCCATACTGTATATGGCCTTAAATTGTTAAACCAAAATCCAGCAAGCTTCTGTTTAGGACTACCATCTCAATTACCATAACTTCCCTGCAATATTTCACAGCTCGAAAACATGGACACACTTATAACTGGGTTTCACTGCATTGTGTGAATATTCCCCTAGGGCATCAGAGTTTCTTCAGAGGGTTGCTATATTGTCTAAATATCAACTAAAGACTTGTGTTGTGTACAGTAAATATTCTCTATTAATATACTGGTTTGTCTCATTTAGTCGCAGTTCATACATACATATACATATACATAATTGGTCGGTGGTTGACCTCCACCTTGCTTTGCACCCCAATTTGGGATGTATTCCATCTGTCTGGATTTTGGCGGTTGGTGACTGTTCACATTAAGTCATCAGGCTTTGTCCACAGGCTATTTACTTCATGCAGCATTTGCTTGGACCTGTCCCGCCCACAGCCATGACTCAGTCATGGGTACGGGATTGAAATAGACCAGGTGAGTGCTGCTGAGAGCAGTTCTACTATTCATATGTGAGGCCGTATGGCACTTTTTATAAAAATATTTTAGTGTAGGACTGCTTCAAATGAGATTTGCCGTGACGTGGCGAAGCAGCTCAAGAAATTGCAATTTTTTGCCAAAAATCTCAAAAATTTTTAAAATAAGTACAGTTTGGAATGTTTAGTGCTGTAGTGCACATTTGGTGCTGCTTTTTGTTTTTTCTTCATTGAATTGGTCGGTGGTTGACCTCCACCTTGCTTTGCACCCCAATTTGGGATGTATTCCATCTGTCTGGATTTTGGCGGTTGGTGACTGTTCACATTAAGTCATCAGGCTTTGTCCACAGGCTATTTACTTCATGCAGCATTTGCTTGGACCTGTCCCGCCCACAGCCATGACTCAGTCATGGGTACGGGATTGAAATAGACCAGGTGAGTGCTGCTGAGAGCAGTTCTACTATTCATATGTGAGGCCGTATGGCACTTTTTATAAAAATATTTTAGTGTAGGACTGCTTCAAATGAGATTTGCCGTGACGTGGCGAAGCAGCTCAAGAAATTGCAATTTTTTGCCAAAAATCTCAAAAATTTTTAAAATAAGTACAGTTTGGAATGTTTAGTGCTGTAGTGCACATTTGGTGCTGCTTTTTGTTTTTTCTTCATTGAATTGGTCGGTGGTTGACCTCCACCTTGCTTTGCACCCCAATTTGGGATGTATTCCATCTGTCTGGATTTTGGCGGTTGGTGACTGTTCACATTAAGTCATCAGGCTTTGTCCACAGGCTATTTACTTCATGCAGCATTTGCTTGGACCTGTCCCGCCCACAGCCATGACTCAGTCATGGGTACGGGATTGAAATAGACCAGGTGAGTGCTGCTGAGAGCAGTTCTACTATTCATATGTGAGGCCGTATGGCACTTTTTATAAAAATATTTTAGTGTAGGACTGCTTCAAATGAGATTTGCCGTGACGTGGCGAAGCAGCTCAAGAAATTGCAATTTTTTGCCAAAAATCTCAAAAATTTTTAAAATAAGTACAGTTTGGAATGTTTAGTGCTGTAGTGCACATTTGGTGCTGCTTTTTGTTTTTTCTTCATTGAATTGGTCGGTGGTTGACCTCCACCTTGCTTTGCACCCCAATTTGGGATGTATTCCATCTGTCTGGATTTTGGCGGTTGGTGACTGTTCACATTAAGTCATCAGGCTTTGTCCACAGGCTATTTACTTCATGCAGCATTTGCTTGGACCTGTCCCGCCCACAGCCATGACTCAGTCATGGGTACGGGATTGAAATAGACCAGGTGAGTGCTGCTGAGAGCAGTTCTACTATTCATATGTGAGGCCGTATGGCACTTTTTATAAAAATATTTTAGTGTAGGACTGCTTCAAATGAGATTTGCCGTGACGTGGCGAAGCAGCTCAAGAAATTGCAATTTTTTGCCAAAAATCTCAAAAATTTTTAAAATAAGTACAGTTTGGAATGTTTAGTGCTGTAGTGCACATTTGGTGCTGCTTTTTGTTTTTTCTTCATTGAATTGGTCGGTGGTTGACCTCCACCTTGCTTTGCACCCCAATTTGGGATGTATTCCATCTGTCTGGATTTTGGCGGTTGGTGACTGTTCACATTAAGTCATCAGGCTTTGTCCACAGGCTATTTACTTCATGCAGCATTTGCTTGGACCTGTCCCGCCAACAGCCATGACTCAGTCATGGGTACGGGATTGAAATAGACCATGTGAGTGCTGCTGAGAGCAGTTCTACTATTCATATGTGAGGCCGTATGGCACTTTTTATAAAAATATTTTAGTGTAGGACTGCTTCAAATGAGATTTGCCGTGACGTGGCGAAGCAGCTCAAGAAATTGCAATTTTTTGCCAAAAATCTCAAAAATTTTTAAAATAAGTACAGTTTGGAATGTTTAGTGCTGTAGTGCACATTTGGTGCTGCTTTTTGTTTTTTCTTCATACATATACTGTAGTATTTATATAACAAAAAGCACCAGAAAAAGTTAAGATGCCATTTAGTATATAATTTTAATTATTAGTAGAGATGAGTGAACCCAAACATGGACATTATAAAAAAAATATCAGTGTTCGAGTTGGGTGCTTTACGTATGCAAACCACTCGAATGAGCATTAGGGTAAGTTCACACAGTGCGTTTTTCGCTGCGTTTTTGCGCAGTTTTCGGGTGCGTTTTTGCTCAGAAAACTGCATGACTTTGCTTCCCCAGCAAAGTCTGAGTTTTCATTTTTGCTGTCTGCACACAGCTTTTTTTTTCAGCTGCGTTTTTGTGGTGCCACAAAAACGCAGCATGTCAATTATACCCGAGTTTTTCACTGCGCTTTTCATCCATTGAGTGCAATGGGATGTTGAAAGAAGCAATGAGAAATGCAAATAGGTGCGTTGTGGTGCATTTCTAAGAGCAAAAATGCAGCTATAAACGCAGGGGGTGGGTAGTAAAGTGACATGTACAGGAAGAGGATTCCTTCTGTCAGTAAACAGAGAAGCGTGAATCCTCCCGGTACCGTCACCGCCGCTTCCACCTCCAGTCCTGTGCATGTCTGCAGCCGTGCGGCGTCATGTACGGGCAGGAGGTGGAAGCGGCTGCGAAATCAAAAGTGAACAGTAGAAAAAAAAATGTCATACTCACCTGTCTGCAGACTCCCGGTGCCATGCCCGCTCCCATCTCTTCCCTATACCGCCGCTCTGGGTGTGCACAGTCTCCCCGGGTACGTATGCCTGCAGGATGCAGGACTTGGCGATGGATCACCTGATGCAGTCACCTGACGTATCAGCTGATCGTAAGTCTCGGGGTGACGCCAGCGGCCGGCCGGTTTAACCTATCAGCAGATGCATCAGGAGACTTCATCCCTGATTACCGGCAGCTCCTGCAGCGATCGGACGGGATCAGACTCCACTCCAGGAGCTGCCGGTAATCAGCACATAAGTGAGTATTTTTTTTTTTTTTTACACCGATGCATCATCTGATTGTATAAACGGCTTTTATACAATCAGCTGATGTGTGATGTGATTAAGGCCTTGAACCTGACACATCATCTGATCGCTTTGCCTTCCAGCAAACCGATCAGATGATGGATCTGGATTGGACAGCGCGGGACCCTTGACTCAGGATTACTGTGGAGGGGGGTGCTTTATTTCAATAAAGATGGAGTCACTAATTGTGTTGTGTTTTATTTCTAATAAAAATATTTTTCTGTGTGTTGTGGTTTTTTGTATCTTTACTAGAAATTCATGGTGGCCATGCCTAATATTGGCATGACACCATGAATTTTGGGCTTAGGGCCAGCTGATAATATACAGCTAGTCCTAACCCCATTATTACCCAGTGAGCCACCCGGCATCAGGGCAGCTGGAAGAGTTGGATACAGCGCCAGAAGATGGCGCTTCTATGAAAGCGCCATTTTCTGGGGTGGCTGCGGACTGCAATTCGCAGCGGGGGAGCCAAGAAAGCATGGGCACCCTGCAATGTGGATTCCAATCCCCACAAAAATTAGGTGAAGCTCACGTAATTTTTTTTTTTTAATATTTCATGAAATCATGAAATAATTAAAAAAAAAAAAAGGGCTTCTCTATATTTTTGGTTCCCAGCCGGGTACAAATAGGCAGCTGGGGGTTGGGGTCAGCCCGTACCTGCCTGCTGTACCTGGCTAGCATACAAAAACATGGTGAAGCCCACGTCATTTTTTTTTTTGTTTGGGGGGGCAAAGAAATCCTGCATACAGTCCTGGAAGGAGGATGCTGAGCCTTGTAGTTTGACAGCTGCTGTCTGCTCTCCTGCATACACTATTGGATGGAGGATGCTGAGCCTTGTAGGTCTGCTCCCCCTGACTCTCCCTCCAGCATACAGTCCTGGATGGAGCATGCTGAGCCTTGTAGTTCTGCAGCTGCTGTCTGCTCTCCTGCATACACTATTGGATGGAGTATGCTGAGCCTTGTAGTTCTGCAGCTGTCGGCTCTCCTGCATACACTAGTGGAGAATGAAGAACATATTGAAGAAGAAAATAACATCAGACCTTTTTTTTTGTTCACTGTTAAAAAAACGCATAAAGATGCAGTGAGGAAAAACGCAGCAAAAAACGCACCAAATCGCGGCAAAAACGCGTGCGTTTTTTGCCGCGTTTTTTTGACGCGGGTGCGTTTTTGTGCGTTTTTTGCCGCACAAAAACACAGCGTCAAAAAAACGCAGTGTGTGAACCTAGCCTTACTGTGCTCAGATACTCTTGGTGCTCGGACCAGTGCGAGCCACTTGCAGGGTTTTAATGGCTCGCATAATAGTAAAAATAAAAATAATAATAATAATAATAATGATAATGAAAAAAAAACGCCTTTCCTCCTTTGGAATGCTCTGTTTATGGCTGGCTGTATGTGGGCAGAGAGCTAAACTGCCCAATTAGTGACTTCCAATGAGGTTCAGGTCAAATCTGGAGCAAGAAAAGAACTTTATCAGAACCCACAGAACCCAAACATTAATGAGCCTGCTCATCTCTAATTAGTAGTCAAAGCTGACAGTAATAAATAATATTGGAGCCCTTCCTTTACAATTCACATGGCATATTGTAACAGCAACTAAACAAGACATGGACATATTGCACACCCTAGAGTTAAAGGGAACCTGTCACCAGATGTTCATTATACTTACCTAACGGTCGGTGCAGAGCAGACTGGTCTGTTGGGCATCTCCGTTCTCTGGGTCCCGTGCCTCCTCTTTCGGCCATCTTTGTCCTCCTTCTGAAGCTAGTGTGAATGACGTGTTCTGCATCATCTATACTAGCTAACAGCAGTGTCGGACTGGCTACAAGAGGAACCTCCAGTAATACCAGGTCTGGCTGTGGTTACCTGCACTGAACTCTGGAGCTCTCGCCTGAGCTCCGGAGTGCAGCCTGGACTGAACTTGGGGTTTTCAGGACTGAACTGCAAGTGCCGACTTATTCCCCGGTGATTGAGGTTCAGTTCATGACAGCTGCTGTCTGCCCAACCTGTCCGCAGCTGGGACATGAACTGAACCACAATCACCGTGGAATCATTCAGCGCTTGCAGTTGAGTCCTGCAAACCCTGAGTTCAGTCCAGGCTGCATTCCGGAGCTCAGGTGAGAGCTCCAGAGTTCAGTGCAGGTAACCGTTGCCAGGCCTGGTATTACTGGAGGTTCCTCCGGTAGCCAGTCCAATTCTTTGATCTGCTCTGCTAAGCCTTTGCAGGAATTCACTGACAGCTAGTGTAGATGACGTAGAACGTGTCATCCACACTAGCTTCAGAAGGAGGACAAAGATGGCTGAAAGAGGAGGTATGGGACCTGGAGAACGGAGACACCCATCTGACCAGTCTGCTCCGCATTGACCGTTAGGTAAGTATTATAAACATCCGGTGACAGATTCCCTTTAAACTTTCTCTCATGACCTCACTTTGCTTTCAAAATATATAAAAAAAAAATAATAATTAATGACTAATGAAAAACTAGGATTTTAAAGCTGATGTCTTAAGGGCGCTTTACACGCTACAATAAATCTTACGATGTGTCGGCGGGGTCACGTAAGTGACGCACATTTGGCATCGTAAGTGTAAAACCTCTGTGCAATTGCGATTGAACGAAAATCCGTTCATCGCATGCACGTCGTTCATTCCTCAAAAATTGAATGTGCGGTTGTGCAATGTTCCCAAGGCAGCACACATCGCAGTGTGTGTGTCAGAGTTCCGGGATTTCCAGTTTTCTTTTGAAGGATCTTGCCCTTTGTTAACATGGAGTTTTCTGTTCTGTTGCCCTACTTCCTGTCCATCTGTTTAAAAGCCGCCCCTAAGCTTAGTCTAGTTGCCTGAGGAAACTGCTTCCTGTGTACTCCTGCTCTCATCACCTGATTGCTGTTTAGATCCGGTTGAAACACCTGACACCAGCTCTGGACTTCACCTCTCATCCAACTGTGCTCGGACTATGTCTGCTGTCTTTGGTCGGCACTTCTGCCCGGTCCCTTCCGTTCATATCCACCCTAGGACTCACATCACGCATGGACATTTTTTGGACTATATCTGTTGCCCTTTTTGTGTCCCGGCTGCTGCGCATTTAGGCCTTCTGGGGTGATTGCTGGACAGCCCCTGTATAGGGGTTCGCTCCTGGTGGTCTCCCTGGGGGAGTCCGGTGTGCGGTCCCGGGAATTCCCCTTTGCTCTGAACCCAGCAGGTATTTACTGTGTTTATGTTCCACTGTGTATATACTGTTCTGTGTGCATATTGCGGTTACATATTACTGTGTATATTTTGTTCTGTTTACATATTGCGGTTACTTATTATTGTGTATATTCTGTTCTGTGCACATATTGTGGTTACATATTATAAAACGTCTTTTGCACCAAGAACTCGTCTCTGGTTGTCATTGCCCTAACGCAATAGAAATCTTCAGTACATACAATAGTATTACAGTGTGACACCCCGGGAACATTGAACGACAGCTTACCTCCGTCTGCGGCTCCTGCCGACAAAGCGGAAGGAAGGAGGTGGGCGGGATGTTTTCGTCCCGCTCATCTCCGCCCCTCCGCTTCTATTGGCTGGCTGCCGCGTGACGTCGATGTGACGCCGAACGTCTCTCCTACTCCAGGAAATGGACGTTCGCCGCCCACATCAAGGTCGTATGGACGGGTAAGTACGTTTGTGCGGCACATTCAACAAATTGAACATGCCGCACATACGATGGGGGCGGTTACGATCGCATACGATATCGTATGCGAAATCGTAACATGTAAAGCAGGCTTTACAATGCCAAATTTTATCATAGATTGGACTCAACATAAAATGTTGAATAAGAAAATCTTACTTGCTAATATTCCTGACAGTAAGGTAATAGGAAGAACAGATTATAAAACAACTGCTGTTGAATGACGGTAGAGACATTAAATCTGGCTCATGGCCATGACCTCCAGTGTTACCTTCCTAAGCATCAAATTTTACAATTAAGGCAGGCAAGCATTTCTAATATATTTAAACCAGTCACTGAACAATCACTACATAACATTGGCAGCTACAGAAAGAAAACAAAGTAACAAACAAATAAAGGAAAAACAAATAAATAATGAAAATATTGAAAACTGCATTATACAAAACATTGCAGCAACCTTAACATGATTAAATGACATCGCCTTGATAATCCAGCTGAATACAACGTGACATTACTAATGCGAAACACAAGAGCTGTGATAACAATGTGCACCGGTATAAGAGACTGTCAAACTGACAGGTGCAAGACGAGTGAACTGTAAATGTCGAGGAATGGGGCATGCCAGCGCCAGCAACCACTGAAGATCGGGTTAACACTCATACATTACCTTAACAAAGTGCGACAGAAAAATACCATTACTCAGAACACTTTTTTCCTTTCTATCACGGCACAATTTCAATTAGCCATGCTTTAGGTATGAAAACACCAACACATGCTGTTGCGAAAGGCAATAAAAATCTCACAGGTTGCACAGACTAATCTAACACCTGAACTCTTGAAAATCACTTAGCAAGCTGTGGAACCTACCTTGAAGTGAAACGACTGCAGAATTTGATTCCTTTTCTCCCATTGTAGTTGTGGTGTAAAAAAAAGAAAAACTAGTACAAAGTAACAGTATTACTTAGAGTAAGTCACTATGTAGGCTGTGACCTCCTGCCTGTGTAGTGTACTGCGGTGCTGCAATAGTATACCTATTTAGCTAGTGAATAATTAGCAACCTGTTTCCTGAGTTACCTGGGCTTGCCTGACCTGTTTCTCTATCAGCTGACATCATATCCTTTGATCTACAGTACCCAGCACTAAACAGCACGTCTTTGTTTCTCTAGAAAAGAAGTGTATTTGCTTTAATGGATTGGATATTTAATATTAGCGGAGTTAGAAATGTTGGGGTTTTTTTTGCAGTTTATAAATTTAGAACACACCTTTTCCTTTTGATTTGAAGGAATTCACTTCAATTTGCAAGTTGCATGACAACAATGACCTGCGTAAGTTCAGGTCTGTACAACTTTTAGAGGATTTGATCCCTGAATGTTCGGGTTCACCAGACCTAAAAAAAAATTTAGTTTGAGCATTGAACTTGACCCCAAGCGCTGAACCCCATTAAGGTCAATGGAAACCAGATCTTGTGAGTTGTAAAATGGCTGTAAAATAGTTGAAGTAAGGTTTAGGCTATGCGCGAACGTTGCATTGGTTTCCTGTGTTTACGCAGCATTTTACCCCTTCAGCCCCCGGGCATTTTGCGTTTTTACATTTTTTTTTTCCTCTCTTTCTTCCGAGAGCTGTAACTTTTTTATTTTTCCATCAATCTTGACATATAAGGGTTTGATTTTTGCGGGACGAGTTGTAGTTTTAAATGGAACCATGCGTTTTACCAAATGGTGTACTGGAAAACAGCAAAAAAAAAGTGCGGAAAAATTGCAAAAAAAGTGTGATCGCATAATGTTTTTGGGATATTTTATTCACCGTGTTCACTATATGGTAAAACTGATGTGTCGTTGTGATGTCTCAGGTCGGTGTGAGTTGAATAGGTTTACTTATATCTAAGGGGCTAAAAAAATTCACAAGCTTGTCCAAAAAAAGTGGCGCACATTTTGCGCTATTTTCAGACACCCGTAGCGTTCTCATTTTTCTGGATCTATGGCTCAGTGACAGCTTATTTTTGCTTCTCAAGCTGACGTTTTTAACTGTACCATTTTTGCGCAAATGCTACCTTTTGATCGCCTGTTATTCCATTTTGCACAAAATTTGCAGCGAGCAAAATCACGTAATTTTGGCGTTTGGAATTTCTTTGCTGCTACGCCATTTACCAATCAGATTAATTGATTTTATATTTTAATAGATCGGGCATTTTTGAACGCGACAATACCAAATATGTGTACATTGTTTATTTTTTTAACCCATTAATTTTTAATGGGGTGAAAGGGGGGTGAATTGAACTTTTTAGGGGTTTTTTAAATTTTTTTTTAAAAATGTTTAAAACTTTTTTTTAACTTCTTTTTTTAATTTTACTAGTCTCACAAGGGGGCTATAGTGATCAGCAATCTGATCGCTCTGCCATATCTCCAGATCACAGCTATGGAGCCAAGATCTGCAGATATGCTGCTTTACTTTCAATGCCGGCACTATTCCAGCATTGAGAGGAAGTGACTCAGGGTAACTACAGGCGTCATCACATGACCCTGTGCTACCATGGCTGTTAAAATTAGATGAAATGTGCGCAGATCGCCGCGGCATGCCCACGGCAGGGGGCAGGGATTAACCGTACATGATTAATGACGTACTCAGTACGTCATAGGTCGTTAAGGGGTTAAAACAGCAGCGTAAATGCATGCATTCTACTTCCCCAGCAAAGTCTATGAGAAGTCAGCAAATTCCATGCACACGCAGCATTTTGGATGCCAAATATTTGACAAAATCGATTTGTTGAAAAAAGCAGCATGTCACTTCTTTTGTGCATTTTGGTTGCATTTTGCACCCATTGAAATGAATGAGGTGTGTCAAAACGCAACCAAAATGCGCTTGCACTGCATTTTTGTTGCATTCTGCATGCTTTTTTGACAGACAAAACGCAGGTATTTCGGTCTCTCACTTTCTCTCTCTGTCGGTGTCTCTCTCTGTTGATGTCGGTGTCTCTCTCTGTTGATGTCGGTCAATCTCCCTCTGTCTGTCGGTCCTTCTCTGTCTTTCTCTGTCAGTTGGTCAGTCGGTCTCTCTTTCATACTCACCGATCACAGATCACCGATCACCAGCGCGGCGCTGCACAGCTGTCACAAAGCTCTGGCGGCTTTTCCCCTTTTGAAAATGCCGGTTGCTCATTATTCGATCTCGTATTCACTGCTTCCCCCGCCCACTGGTGCCTATGATTGGTTGCTTTCAGATGAGCCCCCACGCTGACTGACAGCTGTCTCACTGCAACCAATCACAACCGCCGATGAGCGGGTCTATATCGTACAGTAAAATAAATAAATTAAAAAAAAAAACGACGTGCGATCCCCCCTAATTTTGATACCAGCCAAGGTAAAGCTACACGGCTGAAGGCTGGTATTCTCAGGATGGGGAGCCCCATGTTATGGGGAGCCTAAAAATATCAGCTACCAGCCACCCGGAATTGATCTATTAGATGCGACAGTCCCGGGACTCTACCCGGCTCATCCCGAATTGCCCTGGTGCAGTGGCAATTGGGGTAATAAGGAGTTAATGGCAGCCCATAGCTTCCACTAAGTTCTAGGTTAATCATGGCAGGCGTTTTCCCAAGACGCGTTCGATGATTAACCCGTAAGTCAAAGAAAATAAACACATAGACCCAAAAAATCCTTTATTCGGTATAAAAGACAAAAAAACACCCTCTTTCACTACTTTATTAATCTCCAAACACCCTTTCAGGTCCGATATAATCCACACGAGGTCCACGATGCTTTCAGCTCGGAAGCTCACAGAGAGCGGCCACAGACCACGACCGCTCTCTGTCAGCTCCACACAGCAACTGAAGTGAGTCGAACTGTCAGGGGTAACATCACTCAGGTTACCCACGGACACAGCTCTTAGGTGGAGGACTTCAGCTGTGGCCGCGGGTAACCTGAGTTATGGCCTCGCTCATCGCGTAGCTCACTTCAGTTACTCAAGGAATTTGTGGTCACCGGTGAGTCCTTCACCGGTGACCGCAAATCAGGCCGCAACAGACAGAGCCGCGGGATGACAATGAAGTCGGGTGAAGTTCATCCGAGTTCATTCTGTCTGTGTCTGCTGTCAGCGGGCATGTAGCAGAGCTGAATTGCCATGGGACTGCACTGTCAAAAATGCATCCAAAACGCATGCTTTTTTTTGACAAATGCAGTGTTTACAGTTGTCCTGTCTGCAAGAGGGTGCATTTTTTTCTGCACTTTACAGAACGCAGCATGCGCACATACACTTAGGAGTTGAAAAGAGACAAAATCACGGCATTTGCTCTACAAACAAATGTGGATACGCAATTAAAAAAAAAATTATCGTGGGGTCCCCCCTGTTTTTGAAAATTAGCTAAGAACAAGCTAACATCTGGGGGCTCGTATTAAGAGGGTAAGAAGGCCCATGGCAATTTGGCCCCTCCCAACCTAAAAATAGCAACCTGCAGCCATCCCAGAAATGACAGATTCATTAGATATGCCAATTATGGTGCTGTCTGGCGTTTCCTGAGTGACCTGGTGTGGTGGCAATTGGGGTAATGTTTTATGAGGTTTTTATCAACCCCAAAAACACCCAGGTCTGACATAATCCACACAAGGTCCCATGTCTGGGCTTACATCGTGAGGCCATAGAATATGACTGCCCGCTGGGAGTTTCAGGTAGAGAGTGAGCCTCACGTCACTCAGATTAGTTGCGGTCACAGCTGGATTTTTCCATGGCCTTCCACATGTGACAGCAGGTAACCTGACATCATGGGACCTTCTGAGGTGAGGTCACTGAATTTAATGAGGTCACCTGAGGTCAGGTTACCAGCGGTCACAGATGGAGGGCCATGGGAACTTCCAGCTGTGACCGCAAATAACCTGAGTGAGGTCACCGCTCACTGGTGTGGCTCAGTCCCTGCTTGATATTCACAGTGGGCGGTCATGTTCTATGGCTGTTCGCTGTACCTTCTGATGTAGCAGAGCTGGAAACATTGTGGGACCCCATTTGGATTATGTCGGACCTGGGTGTCTTTGGGGTTAAAAAATTGGTGAAAGAGGGAGGTTTTTTTCTATTTTATTACAAATAAAGTATTTTTTTTGGTGTTTGATTTTATTTCTTTTCACTTACAGATCAGTAATGGGGGGTTCTAAAGGGTGCGTTACACGCTGAGGCATCGCTAGTGTTAGCACCCGCCCACGTCGCTGTTTTGTCATGGGGTTGATCGCTGCCGTAGCGAACAATATTGCTACGGCAGCGTCACACGCACATACCTGCTTAGCGACGTCGCTGGAGACACCGAACAATCTCTCCTTTAATGGGGCGGTTCGTTTGGCATCAAAGTGGCGTCAATAAGCGGCCGCCCAATAGCAGAGGAGGGGCGGAGATGAGCGGCCGGAACATGCCGCCCACCTCCTTCCTTCCTCATTGCCGGTGGACGCAGGTAAGGAGATGTTTGTTGTTCCTGCAGTGTCACACATAACGATGTGTGATGCCGCAGGAACAATGAACAACCAGCGGCATGCACCACCAACGATATTATGAAAAGGAGCGACGTGTCAACGATCAACGATTTTTGACGTTTTTCCGATCGTTGATCGTCGCTCCTTTTAGTCACACACAACGATATCGCTAACGGCACCGGATGTGCGTCATGAACACCGTGACCTCGACAATATATTGTTAGTGATATTGTTGTTTGTAAAGTACACATAAGAGGCCTCCCATTACTAATCTAGGGATTAGTGGTAGCTGTGGGCTGCTATTAAACCCCAATTGCCGCCACACTAGGGCAATCAGTAAGAGTCAGGTAAAGTTCTGGGATTGTCGCATCTAACGGATGCGACAATCCTGGGTGGCTACAGGCTGCTATTTTTAGGCAGGGGGGCAATAACCACAGTCTCCCCAGCTCGAGAATACCAGCCCCACCTGTCGGTTTTATCCTTGCTGGATATCAAAATTGGGGGGACTGCACACCATTTTTTTTTTTAAATTATTAATTAAATATTTATTTAAAAAAAAAAAAGCTGCATGCGGTTTCTCTTATTTTGATACACAACCAAGATAAACACAAGGATGGGGGCTGCAGCCTGTAGCCGTATGCTGTATATGGGCTGGGTTTCAATACATAGGGGAACCACACATCAGTTTTCCAAAATTTATTTTACACCAGCCGCATAACACTGTCAAAGAAGGTGTAGGCGCAGTCTGACTGCAGCCAATCAGAGATACTGGTGAGCGGGGAAAGTAGTGAATAGAGATGTGCGATGTTCGATTCGAACTGTTCGCCAATTTCAAATTCAAGTTTGTTCGTTCGAGTTACCGTTCGATAATGGTTCGATCACCAAAAGCGTAGCTAGTTACTAGCTGGCTTTTCACTGTAATACTGTCAGTTACTGTTAATAATGATTAGTGATGAGCGAGCATGCTTGTCACTACTCGGTACTCGCACGAGTATCACTGTACTCGGGCTGCTCGGCGGGGACCGAGTAATCTCGCGATACTCGTGCTTTACTCGTGGTCTTCATTTCTGCATGTTGGCGCTCTTTTGAGAGCCAGCCCTCATGCAGGGATTGGCTGGCAGACCACTGCAATGCCACAGCCCTGTTAGTTGTGGAATTGCAGTGATTGGCCGGCCTGCACAGCGTCACCGAGCCTTTATATAGGCCGGCGCGCTGTGCTCTGCTCACAGCTATTCTGACAGTGAGTGTAGGGAGAGTGTCGCTGATTCAGGGAAAGCTTTGCGGCCCTTTATAGCTTTTTCAGTTGCAGGGCTGCAAACAGTGTGACCAAAAGTCCTTCTCAGGACTATTCTAGTTGTATACAGGCAGGCAGGGTATAGCCAGGTCGGCGTACAGTAGCAGAGTCCTTCTCAGGACTATTGTTGCTATATACAGGCAGGGTATAGCCAGGTCTGAATACAGGCTAGTGACCAAAAGAGTCCTTGTCAGGACTATTGTAGCAGTATACAGGCAGGCAGGCAGGCAGGGTAGTGGTGACCGTATACCAGCCTTCATATCTGGGGCTGGTGTACACAGTGTAAAACAGTCCAGATAGTGTCTGACTTGTCTGTACTGTAATTGTCGCTCCCCAAAAAAACCTGTTAGGTTATTATTGCGTCCGTGCTTGGTTTTTAAAACCGCACGTGTGTGCCTGTTGGTGGCAGCGTACAGGTGCACTGGTGTGCGTTTACCAAACTATTATATAACGCACAAGTGTAGTGTATAATACACGTCAGTCAGCAGTGGCTGATAGTGTCAGAGTTCTTAATTTTTGCTCCTAAAACCTGTGTTAGGTTATTATTGCGTCCATGCTTGGTTTTTAAAACCGCACGTGTGTGCCTGTTGGTGGCAGCGTACAGGTGCACTGGTGTGCGTTTACCAAACTATTATATAACGCACAAGTGTAGTGTATAATACACGTCAGTCAGCAGTGGCTGATAGTGTCAGAGTTCTTAATTTTTGCTCCTAAAACCTGTGTTAGGTTATTATTGCGTCCGTGCTTGGTTTTTAAAACCGCACGTGTGTGCCTGTTGGTGGCAGCGTACAGGTGCACTGGTGTGCGTTTACCAAACTATTATATAACGCACAAGTGTAGTGTATAATACACGTCAGTCAGCAGTGGCTGATAGTGTCAGAGTTCTTAATTTTTGCTCCTAAAACCTGTGTTAGGTTATTATTGCGTCCGTGCTTGGTTTTTAAAACCGCACGTGTGTGCCTGTTGGTGGCAGCGTACAGGTGCACTGGTGTGCGTTTACCAAACTATTATATAACGCACAAGTGTAGTGTATAATACACGTCAGTCAGCAGTGGCTGATAGTGTCAGAGTTCTTAATTTTTGCTCCTAAAACCTGTGTTAGGTTATTATTGCGTCCGTGCTTGGTTTTTAAAACCGCACGTGTGTGCCTGTTGGTGGCAGCGTACAGGTGCACTGGTGTGCGTTTACCAAACTATTATATAACGCACAAGTGTAGTGTATAATACACGTCAGTCAGCAGTGGCTGATAGTGTCAGAGTTCTTAATTTTTGCTCCTAAAACCTGTGTTAGGTTATTATTGCGTCCGTGCTTGGTTTTTAAAACCGCACGTGTGTGCCTGTTGGTGGCAGCGTACAGGTGCACTGGTGTGCGTTTTTACCAAACTATTATATAACGCACAAGTGTAGTGTATAATACACGTCAGTCAGCAGTGGCTGATAGTGTCAGAGTTCTTAATTTTTGCTCCTAAAACCTGTGTTAGGTTATTATTGCGTCCGTGCTTGGTTTTTAAAACCGCACGTGTGTGCCTGTTGGTGGCAGCGTACAGGTGCACTGGTGTGCGTTTACCAAACTATTATATAACGCACAAGTGTAGTGTATAATACACGTCAGTCAGCAGTGGCTGATAGTGTCAGAGTTCTTAATTTTTGCTCCTAAAACCTGTGTTAGGTTATTATTGCGTCCGTGCTTGGTTTTTAAAACCGCACGTGTGTGCCTGTTGGTGGCAGCGTACAGGTGCACTGGTGTGCGTTTACCAAACTATTATATAACGCACAAGTGTAGTGTATAATACACGTCAGTCAGCAGTGGCTGATAGTGTCAGAGTTCTTAATTTTTGCTCCTAAAAACTGTGTTAGGTTATTATTGCGTCCGTGCTTGCATTTAAAAACCGCACGTGTGTGCCTGTCGGTGGCAGCGTACAGGTGCACTTGTGTGCAATTTCCAGAAACTTTGATATAACGCACAAGTAGTGAATATACACGTCAGCAGTGCACAGCATTGCAAAATGCGCAAGGGCATTGGCAAGGAACAAGGAAGTGGACGTGATGGTGGTGCAGGCAGAGGCCGAGGTCGTGGGCAAGCTCTAATTTCGCCACAACAAAGGGCCACATCTAGTCGCTCGCACGTCCTGTCCCAAATTCTTGGGGACCGCAGCAGTACACCGCTCTTGAACCAAGACCAGTGTCAACAGGTTGTTAGTTGGATAGCGGATAATGCTTCCAGTCAGATTGGCACCACCACAAACACTCTGTCTTCCACACGGTCAAGTGTCAGTAGCCGTGATACTGCACCGCACATTTCTGAACCTGATCCTCCTTCCTACCACCAGGCTGAGTACACGTCCTCCTCGGACATTAATGATCCCACACTTGGACACTCGGAAGAGCTGTTCACGTTTCCATTCACACATTCTGGCCTCTCGCCAGCTCATATTGAAGTGGGTCATGAGGAGATCGTCTGTACAGATGGCCAAATATTTGAGCAGCCACGTTCTCACGAAGTTGGCAACGTGTCTCAACAAGTGGTGGACGATGATGAGACACAATTGTCAGCAAGTCAGGAGGAGGAGCAGGGTGCGGAAGAGGAAGACGACGTGGTGGATGATCCAGTAACTGACCCAACCTGGCAGGAGGATATGCAGAGCGAGGACAGCAGTGCACAGGGGGAGGGAGGCGTAGCATCACAACAGGCAGTAAGAAGCAGGGTGGTGGCCCCAGGCAGAAGTCAGGCAACCGTTCCCCGGAACAACACGACGACACAAGGTGCCTGTACAAATGTTAGGTCTTCACGAGTCTGGCAGTTTTTTAAGTTGGATCCAGATGATTCAAAAAAGGCCATTTGCAACACCTGCCGTGCCAGCATCAGCAGGGGTACCAAAACTAGCAGCCTGACCACCACCAGCATGATCAGGCACATGTCAGCCAAGCACCCGACTTTGTGGGAAGTACAACAGAGTCGAGGAGCAGTGCTTGCTGATGTCACTGCTACGTCTTCGCTGGTTGTGCATGCGAGCCAATCCTCTGTCCATGCTGCCTGCGAACAAGCCTCCTCCACTCCTGCACCTGCAGTTGCCTACGCAGAAAGAACACCATCATCAAGCACGTCCTTGTCCCAGCGCAGCGTTCAGTTATCCATTCAGCAAACCTTTGAACGCAGGCGCAAATACACTGCCAACACCCCACATGCCACAGTTCTAAATGCTAACATTTCGCGACTGCTTGCGCTGGAAATGTTGCCTTTTAGGCTGGTGGAGACAGAAGCATTCCGTGACCTGATGGCGGCAGCTGTCCCACGTTACTCGGTCCCCAGCCGCCACTATTTCTCCCGGTGTGCCGTCCCCGCGTTGCATAACCACGTGTCACAAAACATCACACGTGCCCTGAACAACGCTGTTTCACCCAAGGTCCACCTAACCACAGACACGTGGACAAGTGCTTGTGGGCAAGGCCGCTACATCTCGTTGACGGCACACTGGGTTAATATTGTGGAAGCTGGGACCCAGTCTGAGCGAGGGACGCAACACGTCCTTCCCACACCAAGGTTTGCAGGCCCTACCTCAGTCAGTGTTTCACCCACACTCTACAGCTCCGGAATGTCATGCTCTTCAGCCTCCTCCTCCTCCTGCGCATCCTCATCCACTGTGCCCTCCACACCAGTCACAAGCTGGAAGCACTGCAGCACTGCCTCGGCGAAGCGGCAACAGGCTGTGCTGAAGCTAATCTGCATAGGTGACAAACCCCACAATGCAGAAGAGCTGTGGACAGCTCTGAAACAGCAGGCAGATCACTGGCTCACACCTCTGAACCTAAAGCCAGGAAAGGTCGTTTGTGACAATGGCCGGAACCTGGTGGCGGCTTTGAGTCGAGGCCAGCTGACACATGTTCCATGCGTGGCCCATGTGCTCAACCTCGTGGTTCAGCGGTTTATAAAGTCATACCCAGAGCTGTCTGATCTGCTGGTAAAAGTTCGCCGCCTGTCTGCACATTTTCGAAAGTCACCTACTGCTTCAGCCGGCCTTGCCGGCTTTCAGCGCCGTTTGCATCTTCCGGCTCACAGACTGGTGTGTGATGTCCCCACGCGTTGGAATTCAACTCTGCACATGTTGGTCAGGATATGTGAGCAGAAGAGGGCAGTTGTTGAGTACCTGCATCACCTAAGCCGTCGGGAAATGGGTCAAACTCCACACATAACACCTGAGGAGTGGAGATGGATGTCAGACCTATGTACCATCCTCCAAAACTTTGAGGACTCCACCAAGATGGTGAGTGGTGATGACGCCATTATTAGCGTCACCATACCGCTACTCTGCCTTCTAAAACGGTCCCTGCTGAAAAACAAACATGATGCATTGCAGGCGGAGCGCGATGAGTTGCAGCAAGAAACAGTAGTGGGTGTGGGTGATAACACACAGCCCAGCCTCGTCTCATCACAACGTGCAGTGGAGGACTATGACGAGGAGGAGGATGAAGACATGGAGCAACTCTCCGGCCAAATTGAGGATATGACATGCACACCAGTCATATCCTCGATTCAGCGTGGCTGGCCAGAGGACAGGGTAGATGAGGAGGAGGAGGAGGAGGAGGAGGAGGAGGACAGCATGTTCAGTCATCTTGTTGGTCAGGCTACTGAAGTCCTGGCTGTTAAGAGTCTGGCGCACATGGCTGACTTTATGGTAAGCTGCCTGTCTCGTGACCCTCGCGTTAAGAACATCTTGGCCGACAATCATTACTGGTTGGTAACACTGTTAGACCCACGCTACAAGGAGAACTTTTTGTCTCTTATTCCCGTGGAGGAGAGGTCAACCAAAATGCAGCAGTTTCGGAAGGCCATACTCACGGAAGTAGGCAAAGCATTCCCCTCACAAAACGCTAGCGGCATAGGTCAGGAATCAGTGGACAACCGAGGCGTACAGCCGAGAGAGGCACAAGTCCAATCCGCCAGAGGTAGGGGAACAGTCTTTAAGATGTGGGACAGTTTTCTCAGCCCCTCACGTACCACAGCCCCTGAGGTGCGGGGTAGTGCCACAAGAAATCCTAAGTTTGCCCAGATGCTGAAGGAGTACCTTGCAGATCGAACAACTGTACTCCGACATTCCTCTGTGCCTTACAATTATTGGGTATCCAAGCTGGACACGTGGCATGAATTGGCTCTCTACGCCTTGGAAGTCCTGGCCTGCCCTGCTGCTAGCGTTTTGTCAGAGCGTGTTTTTAGTGCCGCAGGTGGAATCATTACAGATAAACGCACCCGCCTGTCAACTGAAAATGCTGACAGGCTGACTCTGATAAAGATGAACAAGGGTTGGATTGGGCCAGACTTCACCACACCACCAGCAAATGAGAGCGGAGTTTAAAGTTTGCCATGTACCTCCACTCACCCATGGGTACACTTCTCGACTTTGGATAATCGCTGGACTGCTCCTCCTTCTCCTCATGCGCCATCATGATGACCGTTACAATAGTTAGGTCTTTGTTTCAGGTATACCCCCAGTGGTAAATTTTTTCGCCCATTCTTTGCAGAATGGACATTACAACGACAGGAGACCCGCTCCTTTGCAATGGGAACAATGTTTTGAGGCCCTCATGCACGTCTCTACCCAGGGACAACGTGGAGCCTCCCAATTTTTGGCTGCCCTGCCTAAGGGCTATACTGAAATACACCCACTTCCTTACAATGGGCACTTCAGGTTTACAGGCCATCATGCACGTCTCTATCCAGGGACAATGTGGAGCCTCCCAATTTTTGGCTGCCCTGGCAAAGGGCTATACTGAAATACACCCACTTCCTTACAATGGGCACTTCAGGTTTACAGGCCATCATGCACGTCTCTATCCAGGGACAATGTGGAGCCTCCCAATTTTTGGCTGCCCTGGCAAAGGGCTATACTGAAATAGACCCACTTCCTTAAAATGGACACTTAATGTTTTGAGGCCATCATGCACGTCTCTACCCAGGGACAATGTGGAGCCTCCCAATTTTTGGCTGCCCTGGCAAAGGGCTATACTGAAATACACCCACTTCCTTACAATGGGCACTTCAGGTTTACAGGCCATCATGCACGTCTCTATCCAGGGACAATGTGGAGCCTCCCAATTTTTGGCTGCCCTGGCAAAGGGCTATACTGAAATAGACCCACTTCCTTACAATGGGCACTTCAGGTTTACAGGCCATCATGCACGTCTCTATCCAGGGACAATGTGGAGCCTCCCAATTTTTGGCTGCCCTGGCAAAGGGCTATACTGAAATAGACCCACTTCCTTAAAATGGACACTTAATGTTTTGAGGCCATCATGCACGTCTCTACCCAGGGACAATGTGGAGCCTCCCAATTTTTGGCTGCCCTGGCAAAGGGCTATACTGAAATACACCCACTTCCTTACAATGGGCACTTCAGGTTTACAGGCCATCATGCACGTCTCTATCCAGGGACAATGTGGAGCCTCCCAATTTTTGGCTGCCCTGGCAAAGGGCTATACTAAAATAGACCCACTTCCTTACAATGGGCACTTCAGGTTTACAGGCCATCATGCACGTCTCTATCCAGGGACAATGTGGAGCCTCCCAATTTTTGGCTGCCCTGGCAAAGGGCTATACTAAAATAGACCCACTTCCTTACAATGGGCACTTCAGGTTTACAGGCCATCATGCACGTCTCTATCCAGGGACAATGTGGAGCCTCCCAATTTTTGGCTGCCCTGGCAAAGGGCTATACTGAAATAGACCCACTTCCTTACAATGGGCACTTCAGGTTTACAGGCCATCATGCACGTCTCTATCCAGGGACAATGTGGAGCCTCCCAATTTTTGGCTGCCCTGGCAAAGGGCTATACTAAAATAGACCCACTTCCTTACAATGGGCACTTCAGGTTTACAGGCCATCATGCACGTCTCTATCCAGGGACATTGGTGAACCTCACAATTTTGGACTGCCCTGGCAAAGGAAAATACTACAAAGACTCACTTCCTCAAAATGGGCACATTAGACTCAAGAGGCCTTCATGTACGTCTCTTCTCAGGGACATCGGAGTGCCACACAATGTTTTCACGTAAAATCTTTCATGTATTAATCTCAAAAAGTAACATACACCAGCTCTATCTCACTATTGGGTATGTGCCCTTAACATTTCTGCCATGAAAAATCATTTTGGGGTCATTTTGGAAGGTTTTCTGGTGAGACCGTAAAAATGGCGTAAAACGCGGACAAAATTGTTCACAGCTGTGACTTTTGAGTGATAAATGCTTCAAGGGGTCTTCCCCATGCTGTTGCCATGTCATTTGAGCACTCTTCTGAGACTTTTGTGCCATTTTTAGGGTTTCTCCATGCTGCCGGGAGGTCATTTCACAAAAATACTCGGGTCTCCCATAGGATAACATTGGGCTCGTTGCTCGGGCCGAGTACACGAGTATCTTGGGAGGCTCGGCCCGAGCTTCGAGCACCCGAGCTTTTTAGTACTCGCTCATCACTAATAATGATATTATCCAAATTCAGCGCATAGTGTGTGGAGGGGATGGGGTTTAGATCAGTGTTGCTGAGTGCTGAAAGAATGGCGATCGCCATTTTTTTTTTCCTAACCGCGCGTACAGTGGGGCGTGCCAGGCTGTCAGCCAATCACAGATACACAGCAAAGTGGGTTTTTGACAGACAAGAAAGGGCATGTGTCATAGGCTGTGCATGTCACATGTCCTTGCCCTATAAGACCCGGGCATTTTCCCCATCACCGCCACTATCTATCTGCTGCGGGTGTGTGACAGTCACCGCTCCTGCTGCTGCTGATGTGTGCGCTATAGACTTTTACAGTGCATCTACACATTAGTTTAGGGATTAGAGACTACTTGTAATTTCAGCCCTTTTCAGGGCTACATTACAGCAGTTTATAGCCATAGCTAGGCAGGTCTGTGGGAGCACTGTGCAAGGGTTTATCACAGCGTCTGTCTAAATCAGCTCAGGCAATTCCTTGGGGCATAGTTTCATTGTCTGGGATAGTAAGTGAGAGTTCCTCTGCTGACAAAAAAGCTATACAACCTCTGCATTGTACCCCACCTCTACATTTTTTCTACACCATTTTAATTGTACAAAGTGCAGCCAGTTTTAGGGACATAGTGTCATTGTCAGGGATAGTAAGTGAGAGTTCCTCTGCAGACAAGAAAGCTATACCACCTCTGCATTGTACCCCACCTCTCCATGTTTGCTACGCCATTTTAATTGCACAAAGTGCAGCCAGTTTTAGGGGCATAGTTTAATTGCCAGTGATAGTAAGTGAGGCAGTAGCGTAGCTAGCGGGGGGGTAGAGGGTGCGGCCGCCCCGGGCCCCGTGCTCAGAGGAGGCCCACCCGGAGCTGCGATACCATTA
This sequence comes from Anomaloglossus baeobatrachus, assembly GCF_048569485.1. NCBI lineage: Eukaryota > Metazoa > Chordata > Amphibia > Anura > Aromobatidae > Anomaloglossus > Anomaloglossus baeobatrachus. Next base: position 479,339,412 of record NC_134355.1, read on the forward strand.
ACTATATCAGTGTGCACAGCGCGCCGATGTAGTTAACCTCTGTGACAGTGCAGAGGAGACATGATCTCCCTGCACTGCTGCTGATAAGAGCGCACACGCAGGACACAGAGTCCCAGCGTGGTGATGTCATCGCTTAGCGCCGGGCAGGGGGGCAATTGCCTCCCAGGCTGCTCTCCCAGCTACTGTAGGGGGCCGGCTGCCTGCTGCAAAATGTCATTATAACACACATGGCCGCGCACAGTGAATTGCGTACGGCCGTGTCTCTGTGATGTGGCTGGGCACACTGACAGGCGCAGACAGTGCTGACCCGCGGCATAGTACAGGAGACACGGCCGCTCGCAGTTCACAGTGCGTGGCCACGTGTGTTATAATGACTTCATGCAGTGAGCGTTGCCTCCATCTAGCCGAAGAGCATCAAACAAGGGTTGCGGCTCCATCCCAGTGGTTAGAAGCTGCCTGGATAGTGGGCGTGACCGGTTTTGCTAGTGGGCATGGTCATGTTTCCTCCTGTCCACTATAATCATGCAGGATTCCCATCCCCCTCTCCCCCTGCACCCCCTCGGCACTCCCCATCTGGAGGTCTTACCTCGGTCCCCGCTTCTATTATAAAGAACTCCAGGACACCTGGAGTTTATTTCTGTTATCAGCTGCGTTGCTGAGGCCCCGCCCCTTCTGATCACATGGGCGTGACGTCACCACAGGTCCTTTAGCCTACAGGGATTTACCATCAAACAAGTCTGTGGCTGCACGGAGAGAAGAAGAGAGAAGTGTCCCCCAATCATCAAAAGTAAAAAGCACCCCCAGTATGTGTCTGTGTGTGTGTGTGTGTGTGTGTGTGTGTGTATAGGATTGTGTCTGTCTATGTGTATGATTATTTGTATGTGAATGTTTTCAAATATGTATACGCTTCTATGTGACTATATCTGTGTATGTGTCTGTATATATGTGTGTGCATACGGCTGTATGCAGGTGTCTGTATGTGTATACGGCTGTACGCAGGTGTCTGTATGTGTATATGGCTGTACGCAGGTGTCTGTATGTGTATATGGCTGTACGCAGGTGTCTGTATGTGTATACGGCTGTACGCAGGTGTCTGTATGTGTATATGGCTGTACGCAGGTGTCTGTATGTGTATACAGCTGTACGCAGGTGTCTGTATGGAGCTGTAGGCCAATCATACTGTGTATAGGGGAGGTGTAGAGGTATCATATTTTGTATAGGGGAGGGGTAGATGCATCTTACTGTGTATAGGGGAGCTATGGGAACATCATACTGTGTATGGGGGAGGTATAAGGGCTTCATACTTTGTATAGACGAACTGTACATGGGAGGGGCATTATTAACTGTTAAGTAGACACTTAGGAACCATTATTGTTATAGGGGCACTCAGGATATTGTGACCGTCAAAGGCACACTGGGAGCATTATTACTTTCTAGGAACAATATGTGGGCACTTTTCTAGGACACTTACACAGGTCATTGATAATTTCTAGGGGGAAATGTTACCATTTAAAGGGCACAAATAAGGCATTTTACCATGTAAAGGGCACAGTGTGGAATTAATATGTGGGGGCACAGTGGTGGCATTAATATGTGGGGGGCACAGTGGTGGCATTATTATGTGAGGGCACAGTGGTGGCATTATTATATGGGAGGCACAGTGGTGACATTATTATGTGAGGGCACAGTGGTGGCATTACTATGTGGGGGGCACAGTGATGGCCTTATTATGTGAGGGGCACAGTGCTGGCATTATTATGTGGGGGGCACAGTGGTGGCATTATTATGTGGAGGCACAGTGGTGGCATTATTATGTGGAAGGCACAGTGGTGACATTATTACCATGTGGGGGCACAGTGGTGGCATTACTATGTGGGGGGCACAGTGATTGCATTATTACTATGTAAAGAGGACAGTGGTGGCATTATTATGTGAGGGCACAGTGGTGCCATTACTATGTGGGGGGCACAGTGGTGGCATTATTATGTGGGGGGCACAGTGGTGACATTATGTGAGGACACAGTGGTGGCATTATTATGTGAGGGCACAGTGGTGGCATTATTATGTGGGGGCAAAGTGATGACATTACTATGTGGGGGCACAGTGGTGGCATTATGTGGAAGCACAGTGGTGGCATTTTTATGTGGAGGCACAGTGGGGGCATTACTATGTGTGGCAGTAAGAGGAGTCGTTTTTTGTGCCATGCAGGTGCAGTAATAGGGACACATACAACAGCAGTGGCTTAGTATTGGGTGACGGCAGGATGAGGAGTTTGTGCAGGTTGGGATTAGATGGGGTACGGTGCCGGAAGTGTGAGGACTGGAGTGAAATGTGTCTTTCTTGTAATTTCTGTAGATGAGTTGTGGCTGGAAGAAGTTGTAATGTCAGTCTGGACCAGATGGAAAACAAAGAAAAGGTTAACAACTCCATCCGAAAGAACGTAAGCAGTAAGTCACCATCTATAACTGCACTATGATCTCTTGTATGTGCTGCAGCACCGATATCTACCTCTATATATTCACCATACAGCAGTAATATCAGTGTCATCTGCCGAGGTTCCACTATACCCACGATTAGTCTGCGCCACCGTAGTTATCATGGTTACCTGGTAAGGGACCCACTCAGATGTTTTGCCCCACCCTAAGCTGAAACCCTAGCTACGCCACTGAAGTAAGGGTTCCTCTGCTGACAAGAAAGCTATACAACCTCTGCATTGTACACCACCTCTCCATTTCTGGTACGCAATTTTAAACTGCAGGTAGTCCAGCCAATCTGTGAGAAAGGTGCAGGCATAGATATAATGTTGCCTTCATCCAACGGTGCTGCTCTCGATGTCTGATAGAGCTCAACACCAGCAGCTGTTTCCACTTCCAATACAACTGACGACCTGCCAATCTCACTGCCTGCTGCGGTTAAAGGGGTGGAAGGTCTGCATCCAAAAGTATGTGACTGCTGTCTCCACAGTCACAGAGGATGAAGATCACTTGATGCACTTGATGGGGTAGACGGTGGTTGCACCGCCCCGCTAGGCCGCATTGTAGCAGAGTAAGAAGGCCTGCGGAGACACCATCACATGTCTCAACGCTGGCAGGAAACTAGCCAGGTCTTTCACCGGGAAGGAACAACCACGGGAAGAGCAGTCTCCAGTCAAGGAGACCAACTATGCCAAACATGGTATCCATCCACAGACAGCCGTTTCGTGGTATTTGCCCCTCATCAGTGTGGAGTAGGAATCTGGCTAGTGGGAGCATTGCCTAGTAAAAGACTATGTGAGCAAGGATGGTTGACCTTAGGGAGATCAACATCCACCACTGCGGAGACACCATCACGTGTTTCTCAACGCAGTGATTCTAGAGCAATGCCCCCTGGGTAATATTCAAAGCAAGAAGGCCTGCGGAGACACCATCACATGTCTCAACGCTGGCAGGATGGATACCATACCATGAATATTACCCAGGGGGCATTGCTCTAGAATCACTGCGTTGAGAAACACGTGATGGTGTCTCCGCAGTGGTGGATGTTGATCTCCCTAAGGTCAACCATCCTTGCTCACATAGTCTTTTACCCTGCAATGCTCCCACTAGCCAGATTCCTACTCCACACTGATGAGGGGCAAATACCCCGAAACGGCTGTCTGTGGATGGATACCATGTTTGGCATAGGTGGTCTCCTTGACTGGAGACTGCTCTTCCCGTGGTTGTTCCTTCCCGGTGAAAGACCTGGCTAGTTTCCTGCCAGCGTTGAGACATGTGATGGTGTCTCCGCAGGCCTTCTTGCTTTGAATATTACCCAGGGGGCATTGCTCTAGAATCACTGCGTTGAGAAACACGTGATGGTGTCTCCGCAGTGGTGGATGTTGATCTCCATTTCTCTTCTTTTGAAAATGGCTGCCACTTCATTATTCAATCAGGTATTCCCTGCTTTCCCCGCCCACCAGCACCCATGATTGGTTGCAGTCAGACACGCCCCCACGATGAGTGACAGCTGTCTCACTGCAACCAATCACAGCCGCTGGCGGGTGGGTCTATATCATGCAGTAAAATAAATAAATAAATAATTAAAAAAAAAATAATAATCTGCGGTCCCCCCAATTTTGATACCAGCCAGGATAAACCACATGGCAGGAGGCTTGTATTGTCAGGATGGGGAGCGCCACGTTATGGGAAGCCCACCACCCTAACAATATCACCCAACAGCCGCCCGGAATTGCCGCATCCATTAGATGCAGCAGTCCTGGGACTCTACCCAGCTCATCCCGAATTGCCCTGGTGCTGTGGCAATCGGGGTAATAAAGGGGTTAATCATACTAGGCATCTCCCCGAGATACCTTCCATGATTAACCTGTAAGTGAAAGTAAATAAACACACAGCGAAAAATCCTTTATTTGGAATAAAAGACAAAAAAACCTCTCATTAACCTCTTTATTAATCCCCAAACAACAATCCAGGTCCGAAGTAATCCACACGACGCTTTCAGCTCTGCTAGATGAAGATGACAGGGAGCGCCGTAGAACCGGAGCGCTTTGTGTCCTCTCCACTCAGCACCTGAAGTGGGCCGCGCTGTCAACGGAGACTTCACTCTGCAATGCAGAGGTCAAGATTACCAAATCTTCCTATGATTCTCATTAGAAGCAGTGGCTCAATGGTTAGAGCTACTGCCTAAAGAGCATTAGTTCATGAGTTCAAGTCCTGGCTGCCCCGGTAAAGAATTTAATTTATTTTTATTTTTAAATTATAATTATTATTTATTTAGAATTATAACTTAAATTAATTATGCACTGAGGGGAGGAGCCGGACATCACCTGTGAGCCGCGGGACACACCTATAAAATCGGAGCAGTTCACGGAATGAGCCTGCATTGCTCTCTCCTCTCTCTCTTCTCTCTCTCTTCTCTCTCTGTGTCTTTTCTCTCTCTCCTCTCTTCTCTCTCTCGCTCCTCTCTTCTCTCTTTCTCTCTTTTTCTCTCTCTTTTTCGCTCTTTTTCTCTCTTTCTCTCTCTCTTGTTCTCTTTTTCTCTCTTTTTATCTCTTTCTCTTTCTTTCTCTCTTTCTCTCTTTTCCCCCTCTCTCTCTCTTTTTCCCCCTCTCTCTCTCTTTTTCCCCCTCTCTCTTTTTCCCTCTCTCTCGTTCTCTCTCTCTCTCTTTTTTCCTCTCTCTCTCCTCTTTGTAGCTGAATAATCCACTTCTGGATTCTCAAGAGCAAAACAGATGTCAAGATTACCAAATCTTCCTATGCTTTTCATTAGAGGCAGTGGCTCAATGTTTAGAGCTACTGCCTAAGGAGAGTTAGTTCACGAATTCGAGTCCCGGCCATCCCGGTAAAGAATTTAATTTTAAATTATTATTATTCATTTATAATTATAATTTAATTTAACTATGCACTGAGCGCCGGACATCAGCTGTGAGCCACGGGACACACCTCTAAAATCGGAGCAGTTCACGGAATGAGGCTGCATTGCTCCTCTCTCTCCTCTCTCTTCTCTCTCTCTCCTCTCTCTCTTCTCTTTCTACTCTCTCTCTCTTCTCTCTATCCTCTCTTCTCTCTCTCTCCTTCTCTTTTTCTCTTCTCTTCTTCTCTTCTCTTTTTCTCTTCTCTCTCTCTCAGACCTGGCGATGATCAGCTGATGTGGTCACCTGACGGAATCAGCTGACACTATAGGTCGAACGGTGACGCCGTCTTTTTACCGCCTGGCCGGCTCATCTATCAGCTGATGCTGTCGGACAGGGGTCTGCACAGAAGTGGGTAGTTTTTTTTTTTCCACTGATGCATCAGCTGATTGTATAAAAGCTTTTTATACAATCAGCTGCTGTGTCATGTGATTCAGGTCCTTGAACGTGACACATCATCTGATCGCTTTGCCTTTCAGCAAATCGATCAAATGATATTGGATCCGGATTGGACGGTGCGGGACCCTTAACCCAGGATTACTGCGGAGGGGGGTTCTTTATTTCAATAAAGATGGAGTCACTAATAGTGTTGTGTTTTATTTCTAAGAAAAATATTTTTCTGTGTCTTGTGTTTTTTTTTATCTGTACTAGAAATTCATGGTGGTCATGTCTAATATTGGCGTGACACCATGAATTTCGGGCTTAGGGCCGTTGACAATATACAGCTAGCCCTAACCCCATTATTACCCAGCGAGCCACCCGTCACCAGGGCAGCTGGAAGAGTTGGATACAGCACCAGAAGATGGCGCTTCTATGAAAGCGCCATTTTCTGGGGCAGCTGCGGACTGCAATTCGCAGCAGTGGTGCCCAGAAAGCTTGGGCACCGTGTGCTGTGGATTCCAATCCCCAGCTGCCTAGTTGTACCTGGCTTGACACAAAAATAGGGTGAAGCCCACGTCATTTTTTTTTTTTAGTTATTTCATGAAATTCATGAAATAATTAAAAAAAAAAAGGGTTTCCCTATATTTTTGGTTCCCAGCCGGGTACGAATAGGCAGCTGGGGGTTAAGGCAGCTCGTATCTGCCTGCTATACCTGACTAGCATACAAAAACATGGAGAAGCCCATGTAATTTTTTTTTGGGGGGGGCAAAAAACTCCTGCATACAGTCCTGGATGGAGTATGCTGAGCCTTGTAGTTCTGCAGTCACCCAGTAACCCATCTCTGTATCCTCCGCCTAATCTTCCGGTTGACAGCATCTCCTTTTCCATCTGGTAGCACGGTGGACCCCGACTGGAGATTGGGATATATACCACCTTATCCTAATCTGCCAGTCTCCCCGTAACAGATGGTGTTCCTTCATCAGATGTTACTGTTGCTTTACCACTAACCCCGCTGACACAACCTTTTTTCCCCCTTTCCAACACACCTCTTCCCCTTTCCACCAGCATCTGGCCTTATTCCACTCATTTTGTATATGACTAAATTTGCAACTTTGCAGGGACACCCTACTCAACGCCATCTCAGCACAGCAGCCAGCCTTCGGTGCCTCAGATGTGGACAAGTAAAAGACCATTTCCTCCTAGCCATGACAAAGCATCAAGATTCACTCTGTGCAGCACTGGTGTTTACTGGAAAAGCCGATCTAAGATTGCGTAACAGCTTCTGCTGATACTCCTGCATACGTGTGTCCCTTTCTATGGCAGGACTTATTTTGCCAAATTGTGTCTTGTACCGGGGATGTAAGAGTGTGGCAACCCAGTAGTCAGCATTACTTCGAATTTGGAAAATCCAAGGGTCATGTTGTAGGTAGTGCAGCAAGAAGGTGCTCATGTGTCTTGCGCATCCAGGAGGACCAAGTCCTTACTGTGTTGTTGGGGGCAAGGTGAGAATCATTCTCCCTTCCTCTGCCCTCTCCCCCCAACCTCGCACAACAGAAATGTAATCAAGTTCTCCCTCATCTGCTGAGTCTTTGATGCCCATCACCAGTTTGTCCTCCATTTCTTCCTGGGCTCCTGCACCTTCCTCAACAGTTTGACTGCTACCATGCACCCTTGTTAATCCCTCTCCCCCACCGTCCCATGCATGCTGCCTTGGTGTTGCTGACCGTGTGGACCTTGTAGATCTTGGTTTCCTTTCCACATATGACTCCTCCTGTACTTCCTTCCCTTCCTCTTGTCCCAACACCTGACTCCGAATAATGTTTAGAGTGTGCTCCAGCATGTAGATGACCGGAATTGTCATGCTGATGATGGCATCGTCAGTGCTAAACATCTTCATCGCCATTTTGAAACTGTGAAGAAGGGTGCATAGGTCCTCGATCTGAGACCACTCCAGCAGCATGATCTGCCCCACCTCTGGATCTTGTTAGCCCAGGCTATGCGTCATAACGTATTGCAGCAGAGCTCGATGGTGCTGCCCCAGACGCTGCAACATGTGCAGATTTAAATTCCTGCCTGTCGGCACATCGCATTTCAGGTGGTGAACCGGCAGGCAGAAAGACTTCTGGAGCGATGCAAGACATTGAGCTGCGGGGTGTGAATGGCAGAAATGAGCACATAGCGAGCGTGCCCTCTGCAGGAGGCCATGTAGGCCGAGATAGTGGTTTAAAAATTGCTGGACAAGCAGGTTCAACACGTGAGCCATACAAGGCACGTGTGTCACATTGCCCTGGCGCAGGGCTGCACCCAGGTTTGCATCATTGTCGCACACGGCCTTCCCTGGCTGCAGGTTTAGTGGAGACAACCATTGATGAAACTCGGTCTCCAGAGCTAACCGTCCACAACTCCTCAGCAGTGAGACTCACATTTGCCATACATTTCAAAGTAAAGAGTCAACCGCCTGATGGCGCTGAGCTCCGCTGCCAGCATAGTAAGGAGGTGTGTGGGATTCCTTGTGCACAGTTACAACGCGGGTGGCCTTACCAGACAGTATTTGAGCAGAGGTGGATGACTGAGATGAGGTTAAGGAGGCAGAAGCAGTGGAGGAACTTCTACATACAGAGGAAGGATTGACACAAAACTCGTGGGGATGGAAAGACTTGTACAGCAGACCCTTCTCCATATCTCACCATAGTTACCCAGTGCCCAGTCAGTGACATGTAACGCCCCTGTCCTTGCTTACTGGTCCAAGTATCTGTGGTGAAATGCACCCTGTCACACACAGAGTTTCTCAAGGACGCAGTTATGTGGTTTGCGACATGCTGGTGTAGCGCTTGCACACCTTTCTTGGAGAAATAGTGGCAACTGGGCATCTGCTCTTGGGGCTCTGTGATGGACATAAGGTCTCAAAAATCCTCTGTGTCCACCATGTGGAAAGGCAGCATTTCTGTAGCCAACAGCTTGCAGATGCAGAAAGTCAACCTCTTGTCATGTCATGCCCTTCTAAAATCATGTAAAACAAAGCCATTTTTCCAGATTAGAGGCCCAAAATGAGCAAGGCTCCAGTTGCAGTCATGGCATCGATTTTCACTTAGAGATACTACTACATCTGTGTCTCCTCTTCCTTTTACTCATCCAGCTCTTTTGTTTCAGCATGAGTATATGTATTTGTCACTTTTCTATGTATTTGTGGTGTCTTGTGAGTTGTTTGTTGTCTTTTGTACACCTTAGAAGGTGTTTTTTATGTGTTTGTATGTGTTTTTGTTTGCCTTCCATTGTTTTCAATGGGGTTCGAAGGTGTTCGTTGAATATTCTTCGAACGTTCGCCGAACTGACATCTGGCATCATTAACGATATCGCAGTGTGTGACACTTATGTGCAACCTTAAACGATCGCAAAAGCGGCCAAAATCGATTGCCGCGGAGAGGTTGTCCTGAAACATAAAATCGTTTTCTTCTTAGTAATGAAGTTGTTCCTCATTCCTGCGGCACCAAACATCGCTATGTGTGACACCGCAGGAGCGACGAACATCTCCTTACCTGCCTCCATCGGCAATGCGGAAGGAAGAAGGTGGACAGGATGTTACTTCCTGCTCATTTTCGCCCCTATGCTTCTATTTGACGCCTGTCGTTTGACGTCGCTGTGACGCCGAACGAACCACCCCCTTAGAAAGGAGGCGGTTTGCTGGCCAGAGTGATGTTGCTAGGCAGGTAATTCCGTGTGACGCTGCCGTAGCGATAATGTTCGCTACGGCAGGGATCACAACATATCGCACATACGACAGGGCCGGTGTTATTGCACGCGACATCGCTAGTAATTGCTAGCGATGTCGCAGCATGTAAAGCCCGCTTTAGTTGGGTTCATATGTCCTGACCCTGCATGACCGTCTGGCTTCTGACCCCTGATTTCCTCCTGACTATCGCTTTGGCTGCCCCTTGTATCCTGGTCACCTGAGCCCCCCAGCCTGTGTCCTGACCTCGTTCTTGTCTACTCCCTGTGTATTATTGCATCCTCCCAGCACTGACCTTGTCTTCTCTGACTTCCCCGCTGCTCTTGCAGCACACACATGCTCACAGTGCCACCTAGTTTCTACTCCTTACTACACACTTAGTGACTAGCATCTCACTCCTCTTTGTGAGTGAGGTAACACCATGTCTGGCGGCCAACCCTGAAGCCAATGTCAAAAATGTCACAGTGGCAAAGACCCTGTCACAGGTTCAGAAACAGCAGTACCTATATTTATTCTAGCAAAACAGACCTGTTCCCAGAAGTGCCAGGTTTTACACAGGTCATAGAACACAAATATTGTATGTAGCTCTATTATTGCATGAGCCTGAAGCTGTACCAGATCCTTGAATCCCACAGAGAGCTGAGGAGTTGAAGCAAATGCTGAGTCTGGGAGTCACTGAGGTGTCTAAAGGGTGCTTTACACACTGCGACATCGCCAATGATATATCGTCGGGGTCACGTCGTTAGTGACACACATCCGGCGTCGTTAGCGATATCGCAGCGAGTGACACCTAGGAGCGACGATCAGCGATCGCAAAAACGTCAAAAATCGTTGACACATCGCTTCTTTTAATAATATCGTTGGTGGTGCATGCTGCTGATTTTTCGTCGTTCCTGTGGCAGCACACATCGCTATGTGTGACACCACAGAAACAACGAACATCTCCTTATCTGTGTCCACCAGCAATGAGGAAGGAAGCAGGTGGGCGGGATATTCCGCCCACTCATTTCCGCCCCTTCACTTCTATTGGACGGCTGCTGTGTGACGTCGCTGTGACGCCACACAAACCGCACCCTTATAAAGAAGGCGGTGCGCCAGCCAGAGCGACATCACAGGGAAGGTAAGTCCGTGTGATGGGTGTAAGCAATGTTGTGCTCCACGGGCAGCGATTTGCCCTTGACGCACAACCGACGAGGGCGGGTACGCTCACTTGCGATATCAATAGCGATATCGCAGCGTGTAAAGTGCCCTTAAGAGCGGCTGGTGCAGCTCGATTGTCTTAGTACCAAAACCTGAGAGAGAATGAAGATTCGATGTTTATCCAATGCCTTAGGTTGATGAACTGATTGAGAGGACGGGACTGTCACCATATTATCACCTTAAACCTGTCAAAATGGTATTGGCAAATTCCCATGTCTGAAGATGCCAAGGAGAAGACAGCTTTCTCTAAGCCATGCTGGTGCTTCCAATACACCAGGATGCCATTTGAGTTACAGGGAGCTCCGGCCACCTGTCAGAAGGCCAGGGACCTTGACAATATCGTGATCTTCTGCTTGGATAGGGGAAGTCATCTGAGTAAGTTCCAGGTGGTTTTCAATACTCTAAGGAAGGCAGGGTTTTCTATAAAGCCGAATAAGTGTGCAATGGGTTTGTAAGAGACCAAATAGCTAGGCTATGTAGTAGGGGGGAACAAAATTAAAAGTCCCAAAAATGAAGTGGACACAATCCAGAATTGGCAGAAAGCACTCTTGTACAAAACAGGTTTCATCATTTCTTGGAATTTTGGGGTACAACAAAAATTCACCCAGAACTTTGCCATGATTGCCATACCCCTGATTGACCTCCCTAAGGGTACAAATTCAGTTCTGGCCAAGTGGTCTCCAGAAGCAAAGACGTTTTTTCAGGAGTTAAAGCTGGCTTTATGTAAACAGCCAGTCTAGGTGGCATCCGACTTCAAAAAGGATTTTTTGCTCTAGACGGATGCCTTAGCAGTCAGATTTGGCATGGTCCTATTCACAGGAGGTTAATGGAGTAGAACACACAGTACTTTATCTGAGTAAGAAACGTTTGGCCCATAAAAAGAACTATTCTATTGTAGTAAAGGAGAGTTTGGTCATTGGTTTCTGGCCCTACAAGATTTAAGCTTTTATTTAGAACATTGCCCTGAAGCTACATTTAAATGCCGATGCTTTGCTTTATAGAGGCTCCATGGTCTGATGTTGAAAGGAGCTAAGCCCCAGCTTTAGGCAATGGGGGTGGTATGTAAGGTTTCTGCTGGACAAGTAGTCAATGATAGATATGTATCACAGAGGTGGTTATCCCCTGTTATTTATGTCAGAAAGCAAGCTCCAGTACATTCAGTGCGGAGAAAGGTAACAGGATGTGTCAGGACTGGGTTCTACGGGTTAATTAGAGAGATGAGTGGGATAGCCTTCACAGTGGTGCTCGTACTGCATAGAGCTGAACCCTTATCCTAAGCAAACGAACCCCACAGTTATACGAACTTATTATTATTATTAGTATTATTATTATTTTTGTGTTTGTACCTTTGTGCTGGAAAAGGATTGTTTTAAATTGATTTCTGCGGACCGGTTTATGATGAGTGAAATAAATCAGCCTGACATTAAATGAATATGGTTCCTGTGATTAGCACCTAAATGAGTTGCAACATTACACTATATACTCATACTAACCTCTAGAATCAAACTGCCAGGTCAGTTTTACCAAATAATGAACATGGTAAATAAAAAAATAAGAAACATGTGGAATTTAACTTTTTTGCAATGTCACAACACTTTGTAATATTTTTCCCTTTCGCCAGTACACTATATGGTAAAATGAATGGCGTAATTCAAGAGTACAATTTAACCAGCAAAAAAACAAGCTCTCATATGGCTAGATTAACAAGAATATAAAAAGTTATGGCTGTGGAACAAATGGGAGGAAAAAATGAAAGTGCAAAAATGGAAAATCACAAGGCCGTAAATCATAGCCCTCAGCCTTGACTTTGATGGTGGCTAATTCGCTGAGCACATATCTTTCCCTGCACATGTTGATTGATCTGAATAGATGGCATGATTGCAGGGCACCAATGGATTGTCAGCTGTTTACCCATGTGTCTGTCATGATGAACTTCCTGTGAACGCTGGCTGAGAGCAAGCATTCATAGGAGATTTCTGCTACACAGGGCAGTTTTGATTAAAAAAAAACAAAAAACAAGAAACTAAAATCATTGGGTGGTGAAAGTGTTAAGAGAGTTGTTATGAATGTGAATTGATACATTCTAATTCATACATATCACTTACCCATCTACCAATAACATTGGTGCAGAACTGACGTACCCAGAAGAAATCTAAACAGATGAAGAACATTCAAACTTTATTGCAGATACAGATGGATGAATCGATTCATAGAGGATTGATTTTGAGTCGATTTTCCTAAAATTTGAAGTTTCACGTGAACTGAAACATTTTGACAAAAAAGTTTCATGGCACCATTTTACAAAATACTGAAGCATCAGATAGCAGGCAAACATCATTTAGCACTGTCATGCCGGCTTGACTATATAGTCCTGCGGCTATGACATCTTACAGGTTATCATAAATTGTGGTGTTCAGTATCTGGGCCAGGGGCGGACGTATCATCGGTGCAGCCGTTGCGGCCACAGAGGGACCCAAAAAGGTATGGGGGTCCATTTTTACCTCCAAAGCAGGTAGAATTGTGCATTTTGATGAGCTCTTGTCTGCAAAGGGCCCACATACTGTTCTTGCACAGGGGCCCTTTAGGGTCTGTGTCCGCCCATGATCTGGACCATCAGAAATCAGTATCACCCAGTGAAGCAGTTTGTGTGGTAAAGTAATTTTCCATCTCCAGAGTCACTGGGTAAGACTCCCTTTTCTGTAGAGTGTAAGCTCTTATGATCATGGGGTCCTCTCTCTTGTAGCTCTTATGACCAACTCGGTTCACTATCGCTCTGTCACCTGTAAAGTGTAAGCTCTTATAGCCAGCATGGTTCTCTTTCCCTCACATGTATTTTATGAAGTTTTCAAGTATTAAAATTCATCCAAATTTATTCAGTGAAAAATAATTTTGGGGGGAAAATTCTGCGAAGTCATCGAATTTTGAAAATCCGCCAATTTCTACATGCAGATAATTGTCCTTGGTTGGTTCCCTAGTTTAAAGCAAATTAAATCCTAATAGATTTGTGGAGCAAATAGTCAAATATCTTCTGTAGATTGAGGGCACTTAGAAATGTTATTAGGCATTTGGGTTGTTCTCTGTTATCAAATATAATGTAACTATAAGAACTGCTAACTTTACAACTGAGAGATCAGTAATACAGGAAATATGCAGTGCAAAAAGAAAGGAACCTGTCAGCCTGTTTTGACAGATGCTTTGAGCATTTGTTCAATGGACAACAGTCTGAAATCAGTGGGTGTCTATCTGGAAGTTACTTTTTACATTTTTCAATCTGGCATCTATATAAGCTTTAATAGGGTGTATGAACTGGAGTCAAAAATAGAGAAGTCAAAATATTTAAATAACTTTCCAAATTCACAAATAAAAAAAAACGCCAAAACAAGGAGATCAATTCAGCTCATTTAGATCTATTAGGTGCAAACTAAAGGTGGCTTTACACGCTGCGACATCGCTAGCGATGTTGCTAGCGATCGCACCTGCCCCCGTCGTTTGTGCGTCACGGGCAAATCGATGCCCTTGGCGAACAATATCGCTAGGATGCATCAAATGGACTTACCTTCTTAGCGACGTCGCTGTGGGTGGCGAACAACCTCTTTTTTAAGGGGGCAGTTCATGCAGCGTCACAGCGACGTCAATCAGCAGACCACCAATTGAAGCGGAGGGGCGGAGAGCAGCCGCATTAAAGTCACTCCCACCTCATGGCCGGAGGACGCAGGAACGCTGTTGTTCGTTGTTCCTGGGGTGTCACACATAGCGATGTGTGCTGCCTCAGGAATGATGAACAACCTGCGTCCTGCAACAGCAACGATATTTGGGAAATGAACGATGTGTCAACGATCAACGATTTTTCACTATTTTGCAATCGTTAGTGGTCGCTCGTAGGTGTCACACACAAGGACATCGCTAACGACGCTGGATGTGCGTCACGAATTCCGTGACCGCAACGATATCTCATTAGCGATGTTGTGTGTAAAGCGGCCTTAAGACTCACCATGTATTAGCTTGTTAAAATTAGGCTTTATCCAGCATAATTTATTTACTGTACATACAATGATGTTGCAGTAAGCCATGTCACCACCACAAAAAAAAATAACTCCCATCAAAAAAATAAGTTCTTCACTAGTTTTATTATAGTCTCTGTATTTTTAAATAAATAGTCCTCATTTCTTCATCTGTCTTTTTAGAGAAACTGTAGCTCTCAGGACCATAAGACAAGTATAAATTTTACAAGTCATTTACCAATATGTTAAATGGGGAAAATTCCACAGAAGATCATAACATTTTGACACTTATTGAACTTCATACAGATTATACAATTCAATAGAAAACCCATTTCCACTTTTTGCACCCCTGATTTGGTGCTCATTTGATAACATCTGAAATGTAACCCCTATCACCTTCACCTCTGTATCATGTCTACAAAACTGTATTCATTAGAGATGAACAGATCATTTAAAATTAGAATGTTGCAGATTTTCCCAAGAAATTCAATTTTTGGTGAATAAATGAATAATCATCCTGGAAATACTTGTGTAATACTCTGAGGATGCCTAAGTTTCTATTCAGCTTGTTTTGATCTCTATAGTGCAAATACAGTCTTATTAATGTTTAAATTACCTAAATCTATCTGGCTTAAAGAGAAATTGATGGGCAGCGGTTGTAACCATCAGCATATTTAAAGGCTGTGTCCTGGACTCGCCTCCACCCCACCAAAAAATTGTGTAAGCGCTAACAGGAAGGTAGTGCTTCCTACATGACTGTTGTTCCCAATGCCACTCTTTTCTGTTACAGAGCCGTTGCAGACAGCTACTGCCAGAAGTAAGGTGCTGCTTACACTGATGTCATGTCAAATGAGCCACAGCTTTTCATCTCCTTTGGTTTGTGGACAGGGCGGATCAGCCAATAACATGCTGATTGGCAGCCTGCCCCCTCAGTTAAGCATCAGTGAGCCAGTTGTCAATCAGCATGACATCCCCTGTCCAACTTCATCTAAAGAGCAGATTGGCAAAGAATCCACCTGTATCAATGGCAGGAGAAGTCTGTGACTGCCTTGTACTGGCAAAGAACAGGTCCAGTGTGACGTTTGTCCGAGTTTACAGGCAAAAAATGGCTATATCAGACAGACTAGGCACAAGCTGCCCGCTGAGCAGAATTTTGAGAAACCCTGACACCCTTTAACCCCTATACAGGGATCTGGATTTTTTTACCAGGTCCAGAGGATTGCTGCCTATGGAAAGGCTGCAGTCCAGAGACGGAATTTGTCTGGTCAAAACCAGACAGTCAAAAAAAGAGCAAAATCAGGATCTGAAGAATTGTTGGGGAGATATGTCAAAAGTGAGATGTCGGCAAAGTACAAAAACAGCGGGCTGGAGAATTGTCAGAAAAACAGGCCAAGGTCAAAAACAGGGGACAATGATACAAAGGCACCAAGCCAGGGAAGAACCAGAGGAGAACTTAACTATATCTGGCAGGGTTCAGCAAAGACTGATGATTGGGAAGAAGATGGAGAGGGGGAATAAGATGAGGTAGGGGAAGAAGATCAGGACTGATTAAGACCAAGGCCAGGGATGAGACTCAGTCATCTCCAAAATCATGAGTATTCCTGAGATTGGGGATAGCCTAGGGCCCCCTAGCTTGAGGCAAAGCTTAGAAGCCCCAGTTCCCCGCTATCCCATAGTCATCATGGCACCTATCTCATAGTTCATCTCGAAAGAGGAAACTTTTGTGACAAAAGGCACACAGACAAAGTTTAATGAGACACAAAGCACCTTGCGTTTACATCGCTCGAACCTCAGGGACATCAACCTCCACAATAAAAGGACCCTTAAAATCAGGCTGAAACAAAATAGGGTCAGAGGAAAAACATTCCTTCAGCTTAGAGAAGCATGGATTGCCTCAGGCTTCCAATTAACCATATCTGCCCTTTTCTTAGTCAAATCGGTGAGTGATTTGGTAATCTTGGAGAAATCTTTAATAAATTTACTATAATAATTTGTAAACCCAAGAAAATGCTACAAGACTTTCAGGGACTTGACTTGTGCCCACTTCTTAATTGGTTGAACCTTAGCGGGATACATGCAGAAGCTTTTTGCAAACAAAATATACCCAAGAAAATGAACTTCCTCAGCAACCCCCACCCCCCACATTTTTTAAGTTTAGCAAATATGGAATTGTCCATGAGTTTTTGCAGAACAGTATGCACATGTAGGGTGTGGGACATACAATCAGATGATTCAATCACTATGTCATTAAGATAGACAATTAAATATTATAAAAGCCAGCTTTACACGCTGCAATGTATCTTACAATGTGTCGGCGGGGTCACGTCGTAAGTGACGCACATCCGGCATCGTAAGGTACATTGTAGTGTGTGACAGGTACGTGCGATTGCGATTGAACGAAAATCCGTTCATAGCATGCACGTCGTCCATTCCTCATGAATTGAACATGAGGTTGTTCAATGTTCCCGAGGCAGCACACATCGCAGTGTGTCACACCCCGGGAACATTAAACAGATCTTACCTGCGTCCTGCGTTTCCCGGCCGGTAATGCGGAAGGAAAGAGGTGGGCGGGATGTTTACGTCCCGCTCATCTCCGCCCCTCCGCTTCTATGGCCAGCTGCCGCGTGACATCGATGTGACGCCGAACGTCCCTCCCATTCCAGGAAGTGGATGTTCGCCACCCACATCGAGGTTGTATGGACGGCTAAGTACGTGTGACGTGGTTAATCGTTTGTGCAGCACGTTCAACAAATTGATATCGTATGTGAAATTGCAACGTGTAAAGCTGGCTTAAATCTTATCCTTGGGGAGACTGGAATTTGGTACCATGTCTATAGGACAATCATAATATCTGCGTGGAGGGGCATTTTTCAGATTTCGGCACAGCAAATTATCTGAATGCATACGATAAAAAGGTATGTGCAGCTTTAGACAGCTTCACAAATAGGGACATAGATATCTGCAGACACACAGGGCTACAGCTCATAATATCGCCCTGGTGCTGATATATGACTCGGTTATGTTTACGTAACCAAGGTATGCCCAAAACCACCTCTGATGACTGTTTTTTAAGGACCAAAAATGACACAAATTCAAAATGTAAAGCTCTAACAAGCAGGGATACTTACTGAGTAACATACTTCACCACACCCTGGATGAGAACTGTATCATCAGTAGCAGTGATCCATATAGGAAAGCTTAATTTTAACAAAGGCAACCAAGATCCCTTAGTGCCATAGCATCAACAAACTTAGCTGCAGATCTGCTATTAATAAAAGCATGCAGTTCCATAGATTTTCCTAGGTGGGATAAACAAACAGGTTACTTAAATTTTACAGGATTAGAAGGAAGTACCTGGGCGCCTTCAAGGTGCTGATATTTTTCTGGCAGTGATTGCTTTGGGGAGGAAGTACCTCTGATGTCCAGACTCTCCACAGTAAGCATCAAAACATGGCTTGTGTTGCTTGTTCCCTCGAAGTCGATGGGAGTTGACTTTGGATTCAGGACAAAACAAGGGAGATGCTGCAATGGCTTGGGCCTAAGTGAATTAAAGATATTGAATCTGCTCTGCAAGACCTAGGACTAGATAAGACAGGTATTGCATTTGATCCACCACCTTTAGGAGGGGATCCATTTTTTGTGTGTGTATGTTTGTGAGCTAGCTACAATGTGATGTCTGTCAGGCACAAAATGGCTATGTCGGACAGACTAGGCCCAAGCCATCTGCTGGTCAGAATCCTGAGAAATCCTGATACCCTTAAACTCCTATACAGGGACTTGGATTTTCTACAAGCTCCAAGAAATTGCTGCCTATGGAAAGGATACAGTCCAGAGAAAGAGAATAGTCACCAGGCAGAGTCAAAACAAGGAGGTCAAAAGAAAGCAAAACCGGGATCCGAAAATTAGTCAGGGAGCTAGGTCAAAACCAAGATGTCACCAAGATAATGTTTAGTTCCTGCCACAAGGTTTTGGATGACACTTAGGTAATCCAGGAAAAATATGAAGTCAACCACTTTACCCAGTGGATAATAAACAACAGCCTGCCCATAACATAAGTGTGGCATGTAAATGCCTCCCATTTCCTAATTTAAACAGATGTGGCAAACAGCTGCACGATAAAGTGGCTCAATATACTGTAATAATTTCTCTGCAAATTTTTAGTTAAAGCCCAATAACTTCTCCTGGCTTAAAAGGACCATGTAAAAATGAATGCCAGAAAGATTGGAACACCACCTACAACAGATTACAGTGTAGTTTTTTGGTGTACCACTTCCAAATGTGAAAACTAAAATGTGCATATAATTGTGCATAACTGTGTAGTATTTTATTTTATTCTTTTTAGTGAATAGATTTTTTTTTTTGTTTTCAGTTTCTCATCCCTTAACAAAAATTGGATAACTCTAAAAAACTTGGTCTCTATATTGGCACATGCATGGAAAGCAATTTGTGGTTACAGTCAGCAGTTTTGATGTGGTGCCTATGGTCAATAAAAGCAACTAGTAAAATAGTTCAAAAATCCTAACTTTTTTTAATTTCCTCTTTATACATCTAATACATATTTGTATAAAGCGGAAATTAAAAATAAAGTTAGGGTTTGGAACTATTTTACTTGTTGCATTTAATGATCATAGGAACCACAACAATACTACTGACTGTTACTTCACATTAATTTTAAATGCTGCAAAAACGTGCAATATGTTCCTGGAGTGTAAGTTGTATGGTTAATAAATTGGACAATTCAAACAACTAATAAAAAACAACGTAACCATTCTTTAAATGAATAAAAACATAAAATGCTACTTAGTTTTACAAAATAGGAAGATACAAGAAAGCTAGGAAGATTCACATCCCAAAGCCATGCACTTTGCGCAGTCCGCTATATCTAGATGGCATAGGATCAGGGCTGCATTTACACTCTGCACTGCCCTAGGCACTATGCTTAAATATGTCCCCTTAAAACACCATGGCTTATTTCTAAGAAAACAGTCAGTGTTAATGAAACATCTTTTAATTTTGTTACTGAAAAAATATTTTGTATCTGTGGCATGATAATAAAGTTAAAGCCATTCAGTGACTTTAACAGTTACAATTGCTGCAAAGTGCATAGTTAAGTCTTGGTGTTTAGTGACGTAATATGTAACCCCTAGAATCATATCGTATTCTAGATAAGGCAAGGCACTCATTGTTGTTACTGATGTTGCATACATATGCATAGCCTTTCCTTATTATCTTTAGCATAGTAGCTAAATATTACTACTGTACCATAGCTAACTAAATGATACAGTATAACAGTACTATACAATGTCTAGATAACAATGTCATATTGTTACTGGACAATAGCACTGTAATGCCTTTGTCGGCATTCTCATACACTCCTGCTCCCCTACCCCAGTGAGGTCATCGATTCCCTCACCTGTCCAGGTGTCCTGCAGCACTGTCCCATCCCCATTCCATGCTGTGGCCTCACGGAGGGTCTGCACTCCGGACAGGCTCCAGGCCTTGACCCGTAGGGCATGCCTGCGACCAAGCCCCCTTTCTTAAAAGGCCATCGTCCTCCTCACCCGGAAGTGCCTTCCAGGTCAGCTGGGAGGTTGCAGGTATTTAAGGCAACACTGCCCTTTTGAAAGTTGCCTGGGCAATGAGATAGAGTTAGACTCATTGGTGTAGTCAGTTTCCCTAGCACTGTGCTGCTGCCTCATTGTGCTAGTTCTGTTGCTTACACTTGTTTGAATTACAGAATGCTAGTGCTGTTATCTCTACCTGTTGGTGCAAGCCACCCATCCGGCCGCCATTGCTTATCCTGCCATTGCTGCTGCAAGCTGCAAAGCCAGCCACATGCACTGCAGCAACAATCATCTCCATCAGTTGCTGCTGCATCTATCTGCTGCTGCCATAAACTAATACCAGAGACTGTTGATCCCGTACCCCTTCGGCCAGCCGATGCAAAGCCAGTTTTCCCAAGTAGCACCCAGACCAATACCTACAGCATAACACCTCCACTATCAGGGGCTCTGGAGAAGACTAGGCTCAGGTCCATTGTCAAGTCCCTCCAGGTTTTCTGTGTGTTGCGGCCCAGTGGGTTCTCTATCATAACTGCTCACTTGGCAACCATAACATGCACCATATTGTCATATT
The DNA here is from genome assembly GCF_048569485.1 of Anomaloglossus baeobatrachus. NCBI lineage: Eukaryota > Metazoa > Chordata > Amphibia > Anura > Aromobatidae > Anomaloglossus > Anomaloglossus baeobatrachus. The sequence continues at coordinate 479,360,242 of NC_134355.1, forward strand.
TTCAACAACTTAAATATGTCATACCTATATATGAATATATAAACCAGTAGGCCATATTGAAAAGAACATCAAAGACTTGTTACCAATGTGTCGGGTAATCATGTGGAGAGAAACTCTATGGTGTTCAAAACCCAACCAACCATAAGACCAAAGAAAAAAGAAAAATTATTCAACATCAACCATATAGATTATGGAAATTAACATAGTTCATAGAAAAATATACCTCATGAGAAAGATAAATCCATATATATTACACAAAATTGGTTTTAACCACCTATAGTTTAATGTGTAGGGGGCCTTTAATCATTTCATACAGTGGCATTTTATCATTGGGGCACCCAGGATAACAATTACTGTTTTTGTAAATGGTTTAGCAAGTTGAAATGAAATGATCTCCAAAATGTGTATAGTTAAAGTGTAACACCCATACCGGCATCCCTGCTCTGTCCTGTCCCTCTCCACTAGATGTCGGTTCTCCCACCTGCTTGGCCATTCTGCGATGTACGCCCCATCCTTGGATCATGCTGCTGTCTCCCAAGGCCTGCACACACCTCACAGGCCTTCTGAGAATGCCGTAGGGTGTGAGTGCGGTCATGCCTTTTTTCTTAAAGGGCCAGCGCACCCTGACTCGGAAGTGCCTCATATGTAATCTGAGAGGTTTCAGGTATTTAAGGCACTTCATAATTAAGGGAGGGGCTTGGGTAACAAATTAGTAATGTTGCTAGTTCTCATGTCGATATTGCTGCTGTTGCTGCTGCTGTTATTATGCTACATTCTGCTTCTGATTCTTGTCTATGTTCTAGCACCATCCTTATCTGCTATGGCTGCTACTGCCATCTTCGCCAGCCGGCTGGTAAAATACCTGCTGCCTGAAGTAGGCTCATTGGCCACTGCCATCCATCCATCCATCCATTCATCCACACCAGACAAATCCATGATTCTATATGCTACTACTGTTACTACAAGCAGAGAAAACTGTATTGTATCCATGGTGCCAGCTGCCAAGGTAATATAGATCCCCTGGAACTGCCTTCTGCCGGCTGCTTACCAGTAGAGATGAGCGAACCGGTCGCGGTTCGGCTCGAGGTCGGTTCGCCGAACGGACGTCCCGTTCGAGTTCGGCTCGTCGAACGTTCGACGAACCGAACTCGAACTGCATAGGAAACAATGGCAGGCAATCACAAACACATAAAAACACCTAGAAAACACCCTCAAAGGTGTCCAAAAGGTGACAAACAACTCACAACACAACACAAACACATGGGAAAGTGACAAGGACATATACTCATGCGAAAACAAAAGAGCTGGACAAGGAAAAAGAGGAGGACACACAGATATAGGCATGGCACGCCCTTCTAAAATCATGTAAAACACCGCAAGGTGACTCCAAGCGGAGTCTCCCTTTTTTTCCAAAAATTGGGCTCCACACACACCCACCCCTTCAGTGGCAGCACTTGTGCCCTAGTTGTACACTTCACAGCTAGATTTGCATCAAGCACATTCAAAAATACGCTATTCTTAACCGTCCCCAGGATGACACCGGGGTAGGTAGCAAAGTCTTTCCTGATCCCAGCTCTGTTAATCTTGGCTTCTTTTAAAAACACAGCAAGCAAGGGTTACTCCAAGCGGAGTCTCTCTTTTTTTCCAAAAATTGGGCCCCACACAGACACCTTATCAGTGGCAGTACTTCTGCCCTAGTTGCAAACAGGATGTTTTGATTTGCATCAAGCACATTCAAAAATACGCTATTCTTAACCGTCCCCAGGATGACACCGGGGTAGGTAGCAAAGTCTTTCCTGATCCCAGCTCTGTTCATCTTGGCTTCTTTTAAAAACATCGTAAGCAAGGGTTACTCCAAGCGGAGTCTTCCTTTTTTCCAAAAATTGGGCCCCACACACACCCACCCCTTCAGTGGCAGCAGTTGTGCCCCAGTTGTACAATTCACAGCTAGATTTGCATCAAGCACATTCAAAAATACGCTATTCTTAACCGTCCCCAGGATGACACCGGGGTAGGTAGCAAAGTCTTTGCTGAACCATGACTTGTTCATCTTGGCTTCTTTTAAAAACAATGTAAGCAAGGGTTATTCCAAGCGGAGCCTCCCTTTTTTCCAAAAATTGGGCCCCACACAGACACCTTATCAGTGGCAGCACTTGTGCCCTAGTTGCAAACAGGATGTTTTGATTTGCATCAAGCACATTCAAAAATACGCTATTCTTAACCTTCCCCAGGATGACACCGGGGTAGGTAGCAAAGTCTTTCCTGATCCCAGCTCTGTTCATCTTGGCTTCTTTTAAAAACAATGTAAGCATGGGTTACTCCAAGCGGAGTCTTCCTTTTTTCCAAAAATTGGGCCTCACACACACCCACCCCTTCAGTGGCAGCAGTTGTGCCCCAGTTGTACAATTCACAGCTAGATTTGCATCAAGCACATTCAAAAATACGCTATTCTTAACCGTCCCCAGAATGACACCGGGGTAGGTAGCAAAGTCTTTGCTGAACCATGACTTGTTCATCTTGGCTTCTTTTAAAAACAATGCAAGCAAGGGTTACTCCAAGCGGAGCCTCCCTTTTTTCCAAAAATTGGGCCCCACACACACCCACCCATTCAGTGGCAGCAGTTATGCCCCAGTTGTACAATTCACAGCTAGATTTGCATCAAGCACATTCAAAAATACGCTATTTTTAACCGTCCCCAGGATGACACCGGGGTAGGTAGCAAAGTCTTTGCTGAACCATGACTTGTTCATCTTGGCTTCTTTTAAAAACAATGTAAGCAAGGGTTACTCCAAGCGGAGCCTCCCTTTTTTTCCAAAAATTGGGCCCCACACAGACACCTTATCAGTGGCAGCACTTGTGCCCTAGTTGCAAACAGGATGTTTTGATTTGCATCAAGCACATTCCAAATCCACAAGCATTTACTCTCCCCAGGATGACACAGGGGTAGTAAATTCCTTCTGGATCCATGACTTGTTCATTTTGATGAACGTCAGTCTGTCCACATTGTCACTGGACAGACGCGTGCGCTTATCTGTCAGCACACAGCCAGCAGCACTGAAGACACGTTCAGAGACAACGCTGGCAGCTGGACACGACAAAATCTCCAAGGCGTAACTGGAGAGCTCTGGCAATTTTTCTAGATTTGAAGCCCAAAAGGAGCAAGGCTCCATTTGCAAAGTCATGGCATCGATGTTCATTTGGAGATACTCCTGTATCATCCTCTCCAGCCGTTGACTATGTGTCAGACTTGTTGTCTCTGGTGGCCTTGCAAAGGAGGGTCTAAAAAAATTATGAAAAGATTCCATAAAATTGCTGTTACCAGCACCAGATACGGTCCTACTGGTACGGGTAGACTGTTGAAGATGACGAGACCGTCCCATGTTTGTCAAGTTACAACTGGGAGAATCACTCCCTGCACCTGCACGGTTGTTTGGTGGAAAAGCCGAGCTAAGATCGAGTAACAGCTTCTGCTGATACTCCTGCATACGTGCGTCCCTTTCTATGGCTGGAATTATGTCACAAAATTTGGACTTGTACCGGGGATCTAATAGAGTGGCAATCCAGTAGTCATCATCACTTCTAATTTTGACAATACGAGGGTCATGTTGGAGGTAGTGCAACAAGAAGGCACTCATGTGTCTTGCGCAGCCATGCGGACCAAGTCCATGCTGTGTTTGTGGCATAGAGGTGCTAACCGTTCTTTCTTCCTCTGACATCTCCCCCCAACCTCTTTCAACAGAAATTTGACCAAGGTCTCCCTCATCTGCTGAGTCTTCTATGTCCATGGACAGTTTGTCCTCCATTTCTTCATGTTCTCCTGCACCTTCCTCAACATTTAGCCTGCTACTATGCGCCCTTGTTGATCCCTGTCCCCAATGGTCCCATGCCTGCTGCGTTGGTGATGATGAACGTCTGGACCTTGGTGATGTTGTTGTCCCTTGCGCATATGAATCCTCCTGTAGTTCCTCCCCTTCCTGTTGTCCCACCCCCTGACTCCGAATAGTGTTTAGCGTGTGCTCCAGCATGTAAATGACTGGAATTGTCATGCTGATAATGGCATTGTCAGCGCCAAACATATTCGTCGCCATGTCGAAACTGTGCAGAAGTGTGCATAGGTCCTTGATCTGAGACCACTCCATCAGGGTGATCTGCCCCACCTCTGCATCTCGTTGGCCCAGGCTATACATCATGACGTATTGCACCAGGGCTCGGTGGTGCTGCCGCAGTCGCTGTAACATGTGGAGAGTTGAATTCCAGCGTGTCGCCACATCGCATTTCAGGCGATGAACCGGTAGGCCGAAAGACTTCTGGAGCGATGCAGGTCGCTCAGCTGCGGCGCTTGAACGGCGGAAGTGAGCAGACAGTTTTCGTGCCCTGTTCAGAAGGCCATCTAGGCCGGGATAGTGTGTTAAAAATTGCTGGACGACAAGGTTCAACACGTGAGCCATACAAGGTACGTGTGTCACCTTGCCCAGGCGAAGGGCCGCACCCAGGTTTGCAGCATTGTCGCACACGGCCTTACCAGGCTGCAGGTTGAGTGGAGACAACCATTTATTAAACTCGGACCGCAGAGCTGACCACAACTCCTCAGCTGTGTGACTCTTATTCCCAAGACATGTCAAGCTAAAGACCGCCTGATGCCGTTGCGCTCTGCTGCCAGCATAGTAATGAGGGATGCGTGATTCCTTCTGCGCAGTGAGAATGCTGGTGGCCTGACCAGGCAGGCTTGGGGCAGAGGTGGAGGACCCAGATGAGGTGGAGGAGGCAGAAGCAGTGGTGGAACTTGGACAGACAGAGGATTGACACACAAGTCGTGGGGACGGCAAGACTTGTGCAGCAGACCCTTCACCATCTATCACCATAGTTACCCAGTGCCCAGTCAGCGACATGTAACGTCCCTGTCCATGCTTAGTGGTCCAAGTATCGGTGGTGAAATGCACCCGTTGACACACAGAGTTTCTCAAGGAAGCGGTGATGTTGTGTGCGACATGCTGGTGTAGCGCGGGCACACCTTTCTTAGAGAAGTAGTGGCGACTAGGCATCTGGTACTGGGGCACAGCGACAGACATAAGGTTTTTAAAATCCTGTGTGTCCACTAGGCGGAAAGGCAGCATTTCGGTAGCCAAGAGCTTACAGAGGGATAGAGTCAACCTCTTAGCTTTGTCATGGGTCGCAGGAAGAGGCCTTTTATTTGACCACATCTGAGGGACAGAGATCTGGCTGATGTGTGTAGACGGTGTTGAGTGGGGTGTCCCTGGAAAAATGCAGGTTTGTGAGGAAAGTGCAGGCAGAGACATGATGTTGCCTTCATCCAACGTTGGTGCTATCGATGTCTGAGAGAGCTGTACACACTCACTTGTTTCCCCTTCCAAACCAACTGACGACCTACCAAGCAAACTACCTGTTGCGGTTACAGTGGTGGAAGTTGTGCGTGGAAAAACAGGTGTGACAGCTGTCCCCACAGTCCTAGAAGATGAAGAGCGCGCGGATGCACTGGAAGGGGCAGGCGGTGGATGGCTCACTCCGCTAGGCCGCATTGCAGCACGGTTAGCTTCCCACCGGGACATATGATATTTATTCATGTGACGATTCATGGAAAAAGTTGTCAAACTGCTGAGGTTTTAACCTTTACTAAGAGAACCATGACGAATTTTACAGATCACATAATTTGGGCGATCTTTTGCTATGTCAAAAAAGGACCAGGCTAGGCAAGGCTTAGAGGGCATGCGACCTGTTGATCCACCCCGACTAGTGCTCAGAGGCAGAGTGGTGGCTGAGGATGCAGTTGTAGACGTGCTACCAGTACTCCGACTCTGTCCAGGAAGGTGCAAGGTAACTTCGTCATCAGTTGCATCCTCCTCCACCACCTCTGTTGACCTCCTCGAGTGCCTGACTGTGGGTTGACAGTAGGTGGGATCTAGAACTTCATCATCAATTGTTGTGTTTGCACTCCCCTCCCCCTCAGACCGAGCCTCTTCTTGCCCTGACCGAATATTTAAGTTGTCATCCCAATCGGGTATCTGCGTCTCATCTTCATCAGTATGTTCCTCATTGTCTATAACCACAGGTGTTACAGTTTGTGACAAAGGGTCAACATTATGCTCAGAAACTTGGTCCTCACGGCCTGAATCAGAGTCACAAAGGTTCTGGGCATCACTGCAGACCATTTCCTGTTCTGTACTCACTGTAGCTTGGGAGCAGACCTCTGATTCCCAGGCTATAGTGTGACTGAACAGCTCTGCAGACTCAGCCATCTCAGTTCCACCATACTGTGCAGGGCTGATGGAGACTTCAGAGCTGGGAGAAAGCAAGTTTGATTGGGATGACAACTCAGAGGACTGGTGTTTTTTGGATGCAGTACTTGAAGTGGCTGAGAGGGCACTTGTTGGACCACTTGAGATCCATTCAAGCATTTTCCTTTTTTGGCCATCATCTACCTTTGTTCCTGTTGTTCGTGTCCGTAAAAAAGGGAGCACATCGGATTGTCCACGGTAAGTAGTAGACATCTTACTTTTGCTGGTAGATGGTCTATCTTCAGCAGATGATAATGGAGCTTTGCCACCTTCCCCACGGACAAACCCTTTTTTTCCTTTTCCACCATGCCTCTTCCCCTTTCCACCAGCATCTGTCATTTTGCCACTCATGTTGATTGCGACAAGATTGTGCACTGAAAATGTGGTAGTAAAAATTGAGAGGTGGTGTAGATTGCAGCGGTGGTCTAGCTTTATTAACAGCAGAATAATAAAGAATAAATATCCCTGACAATGCAACTACGGCCCTTAAATTGGCAGCATAAATTGCTAGTATAATGGCTTAGTAACTATCAGTTTGAGTGTGCAATGCAGGCAGACGTGCTGCAAATATCTGTGCACTAGTGGGACTATACAGAAGTCCAACAGCCACGTTTAGGATGACACTAGGAACACTCAGTGTTTGCTAGTATAATGGCTTAGTTATAATGAGTAGGAGTGTGCAATGCAGGCAGAGGTGCTGCAAATATCTGTGCACTACTGGGACTATACAGAAGTCCAACAGCCACGATTAGGATGCCACTAGGTACACTCAGTGTTTGCTAGTATAATGGCTTAGTAACTATCAGTTTGAGTGTGCAATGCAGGCAGACGTGCTGCAAATATCTGTGCACTACTGGGACTATACAGAAGTCCAACAGCCACGTTTAGGATGCCACTAGGTACACTCAGTGTTTGCTAGTATAATGGCTTAGTAACTATCAGTTTGAGTGTGCAATGCAGGCAGACGTGCTGCAAATATCTGTGCACTACTGGGACTATACAGAAGTCCAACAGCCACGTTTAGGATGACACTAAGTTCACTCAGTATTTGCTAGTATAATGGCTTAGTTATAATGAGTTTGAGTGTGCAATGCAGGCAGAGGTGATGCAAATATCTGTGCACTAGTGGGACTATACAGAAGTCCAACAGCCACGTTTAGGATGCCACTAGGTACACTCAGTGTTTGCTAGTATAATGGCTTAGTTATAATGAGTTTGAGTGTGCAATGCAGGCAGACGTGCTGCAAATATCTGTGCACTACTGGGACTATACAGAAGTCCAATAGCCACGTTTAGGATGCCACTAGGTACACTCAGTGTTTGCTAGTTTAATGGCTTAGTTATAATGAGTTGGAGTGTGCAGAGGACAGGAGGGTACAGTGCCAGGATTGTGGGGCTCTGGGTAGAGGAATGGAAGCCTGCCTTTCTATTCCCTCCTAATGGGGAAATGCAGCGAGGAAATCCCTGACCTTGGCTACACAGACGCTGTCTCTGTTTTCAGGACCTGTCACCTATGGCTCTGACCCTGCCGGTACGAGCCCTTAAAAGGACTGATAGAAAGTGCTATCCCTAAGCTGTCCAGCGCTGTGTATGGAGTGCATACAGCAGTATCGGCGATAGGACAAAGGAAGGAGCTGCGCCAGTGATGTCTGACACCAAGGACGCAGAAGAGATAATGGCGTCCGGACGGGCAGATACTCGTTTTTATAATGCAGGGACATGTGATATGGACATCCTATCACACATGCCGTTGCTTCTCTGGCTAAAAGTCCACTTAGCTGTGTGTGTGTCTGGGATTGGCTGACATGCTGGCCCTCCCCACTACACGCGCGCGCTTAGGGAAGGAAGACAAGGAAAAAAAAAAAAAAAATGGCGATCGCCATTATACAAACAGCAGTGATCTGAAGGCGCTGTTCACGCACACTATACACTGAAATTTCATAATAGTGTGAGTCAGAGTGACTTACACTATTACAGCGGAAAGCCAGCTAGGAATTAGCTGTTTTTTTGCTGCTAGAACCGTTCTCGAACGTTTCTAGAACTATCGAGCTTTTGCAAAAAGCTCGAGTTCTAGTTCGATCTAGAACAGGCCCCAAAATCACTCGAGCCTAGAACTGGAGAACCTCGAACCGCGAACCGCGCTCAACTCTACTTACCAGCATACGTACCTGCTACCCCCTCTAGAGACAGTAGTGAAGACTCAGTGTCTGGTACAGTTCGCTCCTCCAGGCTAGGCAATGGTACATTTGGTCCAGTGGACCCACTAATACTATGCTTGTGCTGAGGATAACATAAGGCTATGTGCCCACGGGGGAAAGTGTCCTGCGGTTATATCCGCAGGACATTCCACAGGAGCTCCCAGAAAACCGCAGCACAACTTTGTCTGTTTCAATGCTGCGGTTTATTTGCGGAATGTCCTGCATATATGCTGCGGTCATGCTGCATTGAGGATACAGTACCATGGCTTCAGCACTTCATCCTCAATACAGAACAAGTGCTGCAGTGATCGGGGGAGTTCATACTTACCTCCATCACACAGCACTTCTCTCTGGCGTCTGTCAGCGTCTCTACACTGTGCAAGAGAAGGTGGGCGGGCCTGAACTAGCTCCGGCTGTCACATGATTGGAGCTCGTGCAGGCCCCGCCCACCTCCTCCTTCCTGCTCATGGATCCACCGCGCTTCACCAGAGGAAAGTGACCTGGTGTCTGCTATCAAGGCAGGTAAGTATGGGACCATCCGCAGGTAAATCCACAGAAATAATTGACATGCAGTTATGTGTGGCTGCGGGATATCCGCAACATATTCCGCAATCGCACATTCCGCAACGTGGACACAGACACTCCACATGTCCCGTAGGATAACATGGGGAGTGTCTGTACATGCTGAAACCTGCGGATTTATCTGGAAAATCCAGATAAAGCCGCAGGTTTTCCGCAGCAAAATCCGCAGAAACAAGCTCCCGTGGGCACATGGCCTAAAGATTACACAATTCTTTTGTATTTTAGGGAAAAAAAAAATAAATTTATATTATACATTTAAAACTTAACAAAAAAGTAAAATGGGCCCATGCAAACGTTTGGGCACCCTGCATGGTTATTACCTAGTAGCTCCTTCTTTGGCAAGTATCACAGCTTGTAAATGCCTTTTGTAGCCATCACAGAGTCTTTCAATTCTTGTTCGAGGGATTTTCTTCCATTCTTCTTTGGAAAAGTCTACCAGGTCTGTGAGATTCCTGGGTCGTCTTCCATGTACTGCTCTTTTAAGGTCTTGTCACAGATTTTCAATGTTAATCATATCAGGGGACTCTCTAGGGCCATTGTAAAACCTTCAGCTTTTACCTTTTTATGTAGTCTATTGTGGATTTTGACATGTTTTTAGGATAATTATTCATTTGTAAAAGCAATCTTCTTTTTTAAGCTTAGCTTTTTTATAGATGGTGTCATTCTAGCATCAAGAATTCATTAGTTCCATACTTAATTCTAACTGTGAAATGTTCTTCCTTCTATTGGCTGAAACAAAACCCCAAAGCAATGGTCAGCAAATTGTTCTTTTCCTGAAATATAGTGCCCTATTTTCTCCACGTACACCTTTGAATATCATGGCCAAAGAGTTCTAATCAATCCTCATTGGTCCCAAAAGCATCAGGCTTGTTTAAATGTTATTTTGCATACTGATGCTGAATTTTATGGTGACGACGCAGGAGAGGTTTTACTCTAATGACTTTTCCATGAAGGCTATTTTTGTGCAGGTATTTCTGAACAGTAAAATAATGTAAAACAACTCCAGACTCTGGTAAACCTTCCTGAAGGTCTTTTGCAGTCAAACGGCAGTTCTGATTTGCCTCTAGCAATCTTTAGAGCAGCTCTAACAGAAATTGTCCTGGGTCTTCTAGACCCTATCTTGACATTCACTGTTCCTGGTAACTGCCATTTCTTATGTTATGTGTTTATGAGTATTACTAGAAGGTGGCCCGATTCTACGCATCGGGTATTCTAGAATTTACGTATTGTGTAGTTCATGTATGATTTTTGTTATATATATATATATATATATATATATATATATATATATATATATATATATATATATATATATATATGTTGTTGTGTGTAGTTACCAAGTGTTTGTGTAGGGCGCTGTACATGTTCTGGGTGTTGTCTGGGTGTGATGGGGGGTGAGAGCAGTGTTGTTTGTGTGTTGCGTTGTTTGTGGAGCGCTGTGTGTGTAGCGTTGTGTGTATGTTGCGCGGTTTGTGTGTGTGTGGTGTGTTTTGGGGGGAGGTATGTTTTGTGCAATGTGTGTGTTGTGCGGTATGTGCGTATATTTGTGTGTGCAGCGATGTCTGTGTGTGGGTGTCTGTGTAGGGCAGTTGTTTGTGGTTCCCAGTGTGTGTGTGTGGTGTGTTGTGCAGTGCGCGCGCGCGCGCGTGTGTGTGTGTGTTGGGGGGAGGTGTGCACTTCCCATCGTGCTCCATCCCCCATGCAGCGCACTCCCCATCGTGCTCCATCCCCCATGCAGCGCAATCCCTATCGTGCTCCATCCCCTATGCTGCGCACCCCCCATCGTGCTCCATCTCCCATCCTGCGCACTCCGAAACGTGCTCCATCCGCCATGCTGCGCACTCCGAAACGTGCTCCATCCGCCATTCTGCACACTCCCAAACGTGCTCCATCCGCCATGCTGCGCACTCCCAAACGTGCTCCATCCGCCATGCTGCGCACTCCCAAACGTGCTCCATCCGCCATGCTGCGCACTCCCCATCGTGCTCCATCCCCCATGCTGCGCACTCCCCATCGTGCTCCATCCCCCATGCTGCGCACTCCCCATCGTGCTCCATCTCCCATGCTGCGCACTCCCAAACGTGCTCCATCTCCCAAGCTGCGCACTCCCAAACGTGCTCCATCCGCCATGCTGCGCACTCCCAAACGTGCTCCATCCGCCATACTCCGCACTCCCCATCGTGCTCCATCCCCCATGCAGCGCACTCCCCATCGTGCTCCATCCCCTATGCTGCGCACCCCCCATCGTGCTCCATCTCCCATGCTGCGCACTCCCAAACGTGCTCCATCCGCCATGCTGCGCACTCCCAAACATGGTCCATCCGCCATGCTGCGCACTCCCAAACGTGCTCCATCCGCCATGCTGCGCACTTCCAAACGTGCTCCATCCGCCATGCTGCGCACTCCCAAACGTGCTCCATCCGCCATGCTGCGCCAGCATCAGCCTCTCTACCCGCAGCATCAGCCTCTCTGCCCGCAGCATCAGCCTCTCTGTCCCCAGCATCAGCCTCTCTGTCCCCAGCATCAGCCTCTCTGTCCCCAGCATCAGCCTCTCTGTCCCCAGCATCAGCCTCTCTGTCCCCAGCATCAGCCTCTCTGTCCCCAGCATCAGCCTCTCCTCTCTGTCCCCAGCATCAGCCTCTCTCCTCCCAGCCTTCCCCAGCATCAGCCTCTCTCCTCCCAGCCTCCCCCAGCATCAGCCTCCCCCAGCATCAGCCTCTCTTCTTCCAGCCTCCCCCAGCATCAGCCTCTCTCCTTCCAGCCTCCCCCAGCATCAGCCTCCCTCTCCCAGCCTTCCCCAGGATCAGCCTCTCTCCTCCCAGCCTGCGTCCTCCCAGCCTTCCCCAGCATCAGCTTTCCCCTCCCAGCCTCCCTCAGCATCAGCCTTCCCCAGCATCAGCCTCTCTCCTCCCAGCCTCAGCCTCTCTCCTTCCAGCCTCCCCCAGCATCAGCCTCTCTCCTTCCAGCCTCCCTCAGCATCAGCCTCCCCTTCCCAGCCTTCCCCAGGATCAGCCTCTCTCCTCCCAGCCTCCTTCCTCCCAGCCTCTTCCTCCCAGCCTCCTTCAGCATCAGCCTTCCCCTCCCAGCCTTCCCCTAGATCAGCCTCTCTGCTCCCAGCCTCCATCAGCACGCCGTGCTCCTCTGCCGTAACTCACACACACGATCGCATACACTCACACACACCCGATCCCGACACTCACACACACCCAATCGCATACACTCACACACACAGACACTGACGATATCGCACATACGCGCCCACAGTCACAACATCCGGAGATACCACATGCTTCTGGCCATGTGATCCTCCGTCAGGTCCTGGAAGGTCACAACAGCACAGTATCGAGGCCGAGAAGCAAGCGATATCGCCGGATGCTGTGAGTGTGTGGATGCGATGTGATGTGTGTGTGATGTGTGTGTGTGAGAGTGAGTGTGATCTGATGTGTGTGTATGTGTGTGTGTGTGCTGTTATGTGTGTGCGTGTGGATCTTCCGCCGCTGCAGGACCTTGATGCGCTTGTAACCATGCCAACGTATCCCGTCCCCCGCTCGCACGGGAGCCCACACCACTCCCATGCGAGCGGGGGATGGGGGACGGGGGGGGGGGGAGTACAGTACTCACCTCCGTGACAGCCGTGTCAGTTCGGGGAATGCGCGGGGGGAGGTGGGCGGGGCCAGAGCTAGCGTGCGTTGCGTGAGGGGGGCGGGGCGTGGCCGAATTGCCAATGCCTGCAGGGTGCCGGGGCGAGAGACCAATCTGTGGGGGGGCGGAGCCTGGGCGAGCGGCTGGCCAATCCGTGTGGGGGCGCAGCCTGGGCGAGCGGCCAATCGGTGTGGGGGGGCGGGGCCATGGCGAGCCCAGCGGCCAATCAGCTTTGTGTCATCGTAAGGACACAATGTCACCGGAAGGACACAATTTTGAAGCATGACAGACAGACAGACAGACAGACAGAATAAGGCAATTATATATATAGATATGCTCACAACAAATGGCTTTTGATTGTCTGCAGTACTTCAATATTACATCAGAAGAGAGAGAGCACCTCTCATGAAATAGTTAACACTGCAGCAGATTAGTGGCTGTTGATTGCAGCAGTCATATAACATTGTTGTCATGGTAAAATCAATGTTAACAATGCTAGAAGGGTACTGCTGATGGAGCTGAGTATAGCACACAGTTATTTTATTGTGTTTGGTGCCCCATTTTTATTAAGCAGAGGTTATCTATTAGTGGATAACTCCTTAAAGAATACCATGTTTCCCCGAAAATAAGACACCCCCTGAAAATTAGACCTAGTGCTTTTTTCAGGGCAAAAAAAAATATAAGACAGTGTCTTATTTTCAGGGAAACAGGGTATGTGTCATTCACGATGCAGTACATGTAAGTATAAAAAAACTTAGGTAATAACCAAAGAAAAGTCAGCTCACCTGTAAGAACACATACAAAACTTAGCTGGCAGTTAATGCAAAAATGCATACAATAATTTATTTACTGTCCAATGCATCAATATCTATCATGAGCAGTATAAATAAACAATTCATACAATATATAAATATGTATAGAGTGTGAAGAAACAAAATAAAAATCAAGAAAAGGATGTGACATGGGATGCATGCATGACGAACAGACAATATACGGATAAGGCTGCACATCAAACTTAGATAATAGTATAATGCCTCAAGCATATGGACAAATATTGGAATATACAATGAAAAATGCTACTTGCTAATTTGAACATGTGAATAATGAATTGCATACCTGCCATGAATATTAGGAAAAAGGAGATATTTAGCAATCGCATTGATCAATGTAACTGAGCCCCAAGGCCTCGTCAAGGCATATCTCTATATTGGGGTCCCTAGCTCTGTGACCCTAACTGTGTGTCATCTCATTGCAATTAAAAACTGCTATGGGTGGAGAGGGGTAACTAAGGACTTTCTTATATAGGAGGTGGAAAAAACATGGCCGAAAGGGGCGGAGCTGTGTTCACATTTAGAAAAAAAACTACATATAACTGAATAGGATAACTGAAGTGAGCACTAATATATATATTATGAGTGCAAGCCAAAAATTACATACTATATACGGATAAGGCTGCACATCAAACTTAGATAATAGTATAATGCCTCAAGCATATGGACAAATATTGGAATATACAATGAAAAATGCTACTTGCTAATTTGAACATGTGAATAATGAATTGCATACCTGCCATGAATATTAGGAAAAAGGAGATATTTAGCAATCGCATTGATCAATGTAACTGAGCCCCAAGGCCTCGTCAAGGCATATCTCTATATTGGGGTCCCTAGCTCTGTGACCCTAACTGTGTGTCATCTCATTGCAATTAAAAACTGCTATGGGTGGAGAGGGGTAACTAAGGACTTTCTTATATAGGAGATGGAAAAAACATGGCCGAAAGGGGCGGAGCTGTGTTCACATTCAGAAAAAAAACTACATATAACTGAATAGGATAACTGAAGTGAGCACTAATATATATATTATGAGTGCAAGCCAAAAATTACATACTATATACGGATAAGGCTGCACATCAAACTTAGATAATAGTATAATGCCTCAAGCATATGGACAAATATTGGAATATACAATGAAAAATGCTACTTGCTAATTTGAACATGTGAATAATGAATTGCATACCTGCCATGAATATTAGGAAAAAGGAGGTATTTAGCAATCGCATTGATCAATGTAACTGAGCCCCAAGGCCTCGTCAAGGCATATCTCTATATTGGGGTCCCTAGCTCTGTGACCCTAACTGTGTGTCATCTCATTGCAATTAAAAACTGCTATGGGTGGAGAGGGGTAACTAAGGACTTTCTTATATAGGAGATGGAAAAAACATGGCCGAAAGTGGCGGAGCTGTGTTCACATTCAGAAAAAAAACTACATATAACTGAATAGGATAACTGAAGTGAGCACTAATATATATATTATGAGTGCAAGCCAAAAATTACATACTATATACGGATAAGGCTGCACATCAAACTTAGATAATAGTATAATGCCTCAAGCATATGGACAAATATTGGAATATACAATGAAAAATGCTACTTGCTAATTTGAACATGTGAATAATGAATTGCATACCTGCCATGAATATTAGGAAAAAGGAGATATTTAGCAATCGCATTGATCAATGTAACTGAGCCCCAAGGCCTCGTCAAGGCATATCTCTATATTGGGGTCCCTAGCTCTGTGACCCTAACTGTGTGTCATCTCATTGCAATTAAAAACTGCTATGGGTGGAGAGGGGTAACTAAGGACTTTCTTATATAGGAGATGGAAACAACATGGCCGAAAGGGGCGGAGCTGTGTTCACATTCAGAAAAAAAACTACATATAACTGAATAGGATAACTGAAGTGAGCACTAATATATATATTATGAGTGCAAGCCAAAAATTACATACTATATACGGATAAGGCTGCACATCAAACTTAGATAATAGTATAATGCCTCAAGCATATGGACAAATATTGGAATATACAATGAAAAATGCTACTTGCTAATTTGAACATGTGAATAATGAATTGCATACCTGCCATGAATATTAGGAAAAAGGAGATATTTAGCAATCGCATTGATCAATGTAACTGAGCCCCAAGGCCTCGTCAAGGCATATCTCTATATTGGGGTCCCTAGCTCTGTGACCCTAACTGTGTGTCATCTCATTGCAATTAAAAACTGCTATGGGTGGAGAGGGGTAACTAAGGACTTTCTTATATAGGAGATGGAAAAAACATGGCCGAAAGGGGCGGAGCTGTGTTCACATTCAGAAAAAAAACTATTCAGTTATATGTAGTTTTTTTTCTGAATGTGAACACAGCTCCGCCCCTTTCGGCCATGTTTTTTCCATCTCCTATATAAGAAAGTCCTTAGTTACCCCTCTCCACCCATAGCAGTTTTTAATTGCAATGAGATGACACTTAGTTAGGGTCACAGAGCTAGGGACCCCAATATAGAGATATGCCTTGACGAGGCCTTGGGGCTCAGTTACATTGATCAATGCGATTGCTAAATATCTCCTTTTTCCTAATATTCATGGCAGGTATGCAATTCATTATTCACATGTTCAAATTAGCAAGTAGCATTTTTCATTGTATATTCCAATATTTGTCCATATGCTTGAGGCATTATACTATTATCTAAGTTTGATGTGCAGCCTTATCCGTATATAGTATGTAATTTTTGGCTTGCACTCATAATATATATATTAGTGCTCACTTCAGTTATCCTATTCAGTTATATGTAGTTTTTTTTCTGAATGTGGACACAGCTCCGCCCCTTTGGGCCATGTTTTTTCCATCTCCTATATAAGAAAGTCCTTAGTTACCCCTCTCCACCCATAGCAGTTTTTAATTGCAATGAGATGACACACAGTTAGGGTCACAGAGCTAGGGACCCCAATATAGAGATATGCCTTGACGAGGCCTTGGGGCTCAGTTACATTGATCAATGCGATTGCTAAATATCTCCTTTTTCCTAATATTCATGGCAGGTATGCAATTCATTATTCACATGTTCAAATTAGCAAGTAGCATTTTTCATTGTATATTCCAATATTTGTCCATATGCTTGAGGCATTATACTATTATCTAAGTTTGATGTGCAGCCTTATCCGTATATAGTAAGTAATTTTTGGCTTGCACTCATAACATATATATTAGTGCTCACTTCAGTTATCCTATTCAGTTATATGTAGTTTTTTTTCTGAATGTGAACACAGCTCCGCCCCTTTCGGCCATGTTTTTTCCATCTCCTATATAAGAAAGTCCTTAGTTACCCCTCTCCACCCATAGCAGTTTTTAATTGCAATGAGATGACACACAGTTAGGGTCACAGAGAGCTAGGGACCCCAATATAGAGATATGCCTTGACGAGGCCTTGGGGCTCAGTTACATTGATCAATGCGATTGCTAAATATCTCCTTTTTCCTAATATTCATGGCAGGTATGCAATTCATTATTCACATGTTCAAATTAGCAAGTAGCATTTTTCATTGTATATTCCAATATTTGTCCATATGCTTGAGGCATTATACTATTATCTAAGTTTGATGTGCAGCCTTATCCGTATATAGTATGTAATTTTTGGCTTGCACTCATAATATATATATTAGTGCTCACTTCAGTTATCCTATTCAGTTATATGTAGTTTTTTTTCTGAATGTGAACACAGCTCCGCCCCTTTCGGCCATGTTTTTTCCATCTCCTATATAAGAAAGTCCTTAGTTACCCCTCTCCACCCATAGCAGTTTTTAATTGCAATGAGATGACACACAGTTAGGGTCACAGAGCTAGGGACCCCAATATAGAGATATGCCTTGACGAGGCCTTGGGGCTCAGTTACATTGATCAATGCGATTGCTAAATATCTCCTTTTTCCTAATATTCATGGCAGGTATGCAATTCATTATTCACATGTTCAAATTAGCAAGTAGCATTTTTCATTGTATATTCCAATATTTGTCCATATGCTTGAGGCATTATACTATTATCCAAGTTTGATGTGCAGCCTTATCCGTATATAGTATGTAATTTTTGGCTTGCACTCATAATATATATATTAGTGCTCACTTCAGTTATCCTATTCAGTTATATGACGAACAGACAAGACATACAAAGTGAATATTTTATATATATATATATATATATATATATATATATATATATAAAAACACACTGAAAGTAACATTGTCAGTCACATTGTAATATACTGTAACATAGCTGTAAACATCAGTCACGTTGCCATACACAGTCACATAATAATAATAATAATAATAATAATATAATATAACTATTATTATTATTAATAACTAGAAGGTGGCCCGATTCTAAAGTTCTGGGTAGTCTAGAATGTGCATGTAGGTTAGCAGATTGAATAATAAGGTAATGAATGGACTGGATGGTTTAGGTTTACTTTAGTATTCTTATAATTGTTTATTGGTTTTAAAATGACAAACAACAGAAGGAACAGTTTTACTAGATGAGTTAAATGTTTAATGATGTCCATCGCTTGTAATGAAAGAAGGCCATGAACGGTGTAAAGTTAAGTAAAAATATGCTTATGCTGTGATGTGACCCACTGCTGGTATGTGCCCCCATCGTGGTGCAGCCACAATCCTGACATGTGCCCCCATCCTGCGGGGTAATGTGTGCGGGGAGCGGAGTGCAGGGGGGGGTGGAGCCGAGCGGGGCCATGGCGCTGAGGACGTCAGTGCAGGAGACTGCATGGCTGCGGACAGGTGACTATTCGTCTGTGTGTTCAGTGTATACATGCGGGGGTGGTGAAGCCGAGTGGGGTAATGTGTGCGGGGGGCGGAGGCCAGCGGTGGGTATGTGTCGGCTGGGTTGCCGGTGTGGGCTCCCGGGGGTGCAGCACAAAAGTGTCGGGCATCTTCCTGTCGGCCTGTAGTTCGGGCTGTTCAGTTAGCTGAGCCGTTGGTCGCAGGCTCTTTAGCGTGCGTGGTGTGGCGACGGTTGTCACTGTAATGACATCATTTTGGAGCAAGACAGACAGATAGACATACAGAATTAGGCAATTATATATATATAGATAATAATTCTTATTATTATTATTTGGGGCTCAGAAGAGAAGGGGGGGCATTTACAATTGGGAGCGGAGGTTTACTGGCTTTCTTTTTTGAGGGGAGGAGCCATAGCATTTTTCACAGCCTTTGCCCTCTCTGCTGTGTTGTGTTATGGGCCTATGTGGTCACAGGGTCCATCTCCTGGTAAATGGCATCCATTCACTTTCTTTTGCAAGTAATTGTCTTTGACCGACAGAAACTATGATATTACCGTGTTTTTCCAAAAATAAGCCCTCCCCCAAAAATAAGCCCTAGCAGGGATTTTCAGCATTTTCGGAGCAAGACTTAAATATAAGCCCTCCCCGAAAATAAGCCCTAGTCCCGGATCAATAATGAAGTGTCCGTGCAGCTAAAAAAGGTTACAAATACTGCAGGACACTTCATTTTAGGCCCCCTTCACACGTCCGTGAAACACGTGCGTGTTTGGTCCGTTTCCGTATATACCGGAGACACGGACAAACGTGCACCAATGTTATTCAATGCTTGCAGTTACACGTGCGTTTTTCCATACGGTCCGTGTGTCCGTGTGCGTGACACGTATGTGTATGCGTATCTCACGGATGCATGTCCGTTTTCTGCACGGATCACGCATACACGCACCCAATGTAAGTCTATGGGTCCGTGAGTACACGTACGTGTCACGGATGCATTTCCGTGTTGTCCGTGTCCGTTTTTTAATCATTTATTGCAGCGATTGCTTCAGTTGGAATCAGGTGGCTGTAATGTGATACTTGCTGTTATTACCGTTCATTTAGCTGCCCACACCCAGTGTTGGAAGGAGTGTTTACCTAATTCTCTGCTGGATTTTTGTTCCCATTTGGATTTAATTTGGATCTAATCTTTTTGATCCATAGGTCCACGTGTTGATACTGAGAAAATAATTTCTGTGGTTGAGTGTCACCCAGAATTATGGGACACTCGATCTGAAGGCTACCGTGATCGGGCAATTGTTGACAGAACATGGAAGGTTGTTGCTGCAGAACTTTACCCCAACAATGGATGGGACCGTTGTTCACCAGGGAAAAAAACACGATTTGGTGAGTGGTTTTTTTTTTAAAATTGTGTTTTTTTTTAATAAATAATATTTTATATGTTAAAAATAAACAAATTTTAAGGCATTAGGATTTATTTGTAAATTTAAAAATATAACTTATTCATAAAACTAAAAAGTTAATTGAAAATGGAAGTTAATTTCCTTATAAATATGTTTTATTTTTTAATTTATTCATAGTAATATTTTAAATTACTTAATTAAATTAAATTAATTAAATTTAAATTTAATTAATTTAAACATTCAAAAAATAGCATTGTGAGGTTTTTTTTATTTTTTTTCATTTTTTTTTTTTTTATTATAAAACATAAAAACCACAAAAAAAATAGATGGAGATCTGCCCGGGATCAGTATAGACGCGAGTTCAACCCAATTCCATCAACATCAGCAAATCCACGAAAGAGAAGATATGTTTATTTTGAAAAACTAGAATTCCTACGACCAATTATGGAGGTGACTCAGTAAGTATAATTTGTTAATTATACTAATGACATTGTTTTTGAGTTTTGTTTTATTCTGAAATGGTTTCTTTTTTATACTTTTAAAAAAAACAAAAAAACAGGACTGACGACAACATGGATGAATCAGATGAAAACCCATCAGCTGCACAATCAGCTCCTGCAACTTCTGCTTCTGAGGTGGACCAGCCACATCCCACTGCAGAAATACCACAAACACAAAATGAACATACAGAACAGGTATCCAGTGAGGCTGATACTGAGACAATAACAAATCCAACACAAACCCAAACACAATCTTCATCTGTTAATGTCCAACCATCATCTCTATCTAATTCTGGCCAACGTTTTCAAACCAACACATATCGGGCACGTCGGATAAGACGTCCTGAAGATTTAAGATCACTGCCAGAAATTATTGACACAAGAGTCATGTCAATTATGAATTCCTTATTGCCGGAAAATGACATCGAAAGATTCTGTCGCTCACTAGCACCATGTTTGGCCAAAGTTGATTCCGACCACCAGGAACGCTTAAGGGCAGCCATACTCACTTTAATCTCAGCTTGCCAAACACGCCCATTGCCAAACCACGTACTATTAACAATCGAACAGTGGAGGACAAACTACAATGCTTCTAATACTGATGCTTCATTACCCAACATAACCCAACATATGACAAACCAGACATCATCATCAGTTGTAACCAACATTGCCCACCAAACTGCACAAAATATTGACACAACCAACATCATTAATAGACCTATCACAACAATTTTAAATATAGTGTCAGGACAAATCAACAACATGATGACTCAGATGTCTCAACATCCAAGTGAAAATATCCCAATAAATTACATACAACAACCATCACAAGGCCAAAATTTCATCAATACCTCAACCTTTCAAACTAGACAGCCAGTTAGCCAATTACAAACATACCCACAATCTGTCATTTTTGCCCAAAATGCCAATCAACCGTTTCAACAAGCTCAACATTATCCAACAAATATATCATACTCACATCAGCCACAAATGCAGCAGCAACTAATGTTTTCACAAGCTATCCCACAAGCCATGTATGCATCTTCATCAAACATTTTACAAACTACAGCTACTCAGGAACCCAATATAGCAACATGCGCCACTAAAACTAATACCAGTACATTAATTGTCCAAGCAATCTCAGAACATGATTCTAATATTCCATCAGCACAGGATACAGTTGAAAGTCTAGAGGACTTAATTGATTAGTTTTTTTTGTTTTTTTTATTTGTTTTTTAAAAAAAAAAAAAAAATGTTAATAGACACAACATTTCCTAAAGTTACATTCTAATAATATAAATATAAATAATTGAAAACTAAAGGTGTAAATTATTTGTATTATTGCCACATAATATGCAAATTAATATTATGTATTAAAAATTTCATTTTGATATAAAGGGTATATTTTTTTTTTTTACTTTACCATTTATAAAAATATGTTGAACACAAATTAGTCAATATTGTAAATGATGTAGCTAAGAAATGTTGTTGACCATTATGTGTGTGCATACTAATAGAAAAAAAGGCTAACTTTGTTCTGCGAGTGGTATTTTTTTTTTTAATAATTTGTGTGGAAATAACACATTTGTTTATGAAAAATTACATGTTTATGTTCTATGATTGTATATCAACAAATATCAAAATTGTGTTCATTTTTTAAAGACTTTCATTTCAAAAATTCAGGACATGTATCAATAAAGAGTTTTTTTTCATGAAATTTTTGTGCTTTATGTTTCAAAATTAGAATAATATCTTGAAAATTTATGAATACAAATACAATATATATTATGCATAAGCAATAAAAAAATTTTTTTGGGTATCCAAAATTAAATAATAAACAAGTTTATTATCATATTTGACTGAAAGAAAAATATGTATTGATGACATACCTTATTTTTACTAAACATTTTGAACATATTTATTAATTTTTAAACACATATGGTTTTTTGCAATAAAAATTCGAAAACACAAATTAATGATCAACAAAATAACGCATATAATTATTTCTTATTTGCAAACCAGACAAAACTGGTTGGGTATTCTCCATTTGAAAATTTGAAAAATTACCTACATAATGGGAGTTCAAAGGGTCTAACAGGACATTTTCCTCATGAATTCTACAAAAATTATGTAAAACTAATGTAGCTTTGATTACTGATTGCAAATTCGTTGGGTTTAGCTGTATTGTTGTTTGATATATGCGCCATTTGGAGGCTAAAATACCAAAAGAACATTCTACATAACTACGGGCTGTTTTTAAACGACTATTGAATTGGCTTTTTAAATCATCAATTCCACGCCGAGGAAAAGGTCTCATTACATGTGGTGATAAGGCAAAACCCTCATCTGCAACCATCACAAAAGGTACTGTTGGTCCAGAAGTACCAGGCAGTGGTGATGGAGTAGGTAAATTTAAGTCCATTGAAACCATACGTCTGGCCAATCTAGTTGAGCGAAAAATCCGTGCATCGGAAGCACTCCCATACGCACCAATATCTACATAAATAAATTTATAATTAGTGTCAACTAATGCTAATATTACAACTGAAAAATATTTGTGAAAATTAAAATATCTAGATCCTGAATTTGGTGGCTTCCAAACCCTAATGTGTTTACCATCCAATGCCCCAATACAGTGTGGAAATTTAGTGACTTCATGAAATCCATGGGCTATTTGAAGCCATTTTTCGCAAGTTGGTTGTGGCATAACTTGATTTTTAAGATGTAACCATAAGGCATCACAAGTCAGACGGACAATTCCACAGATGGTTGACGTACCAAGGAGGAAGTCGAAATGTAGAGCTCCATATGACATGCCTGTAGCCAGAAACCTAAAGATTGTGTAAGTGTATCACAAATGAAAAAAAAAGTACCGTTATTTTTTTTAAACATTTTAAAGAAATGTTGAATGTTAATCCATAAAATAGAATCATAAATAATAATTTTATGATGTATATTTTAGTCTAATGATATATATTTAAACATTATAAAGTAAAAACATTATTTTAATACAAAATGTTTAAAAGAAACCCACCTTAATGTAACAAGCAATCTTTGTTCAGGTGAGATACATTGGCGCATGCTTGTGTCCTGGAGTTGGAGATGAGGCGTGAGAGTGTCCAAGATTGTATCAAACATATCAACTGTTAATCGGCAATATGCCTGAAATTTTGCAGGATATCGCCTTAATTCACCATATAGACAATGGAAATGTCCATGAGTTTGACGCATTTGAACAATTGGATGCACCCACATTCTTCTTTGAGACATTTCTGCTGAAGGAATCATAAATCGCCTTACACCAAATCGTCTAGAAACCATCCATGCCAGAAAAAGCAGAGCCTCATTTGATATGGACATTCTCAACTAAAAAGCACACGCCACTATGTCAAAAGGAAAAAAAAAACCACGCACAGCATTCATTTATCCAAAAGGTAGTGAAAAGTCAATTACTGCCAGCAGTAACACATTAACAAATTAATGTGATGACTAACCACAGCAAAACGCAATCAAAAAACGGATTGGAAACGCTAGTGGCACGGATCACACACGGAGGTAAAAAACGTACAAACGGAAGTAAAATACGGAATCACGGATGCAACACGGATATCACACGGAACTTAAAAACGGATGTAAAAACGTAACACGGACAAGAAAAACGGACAACAAAAAACGCACGTGTTTTTCACGGACGTGTGAAGGGGGCCTTAGACAGCGGCACCCGGCAATTACTCTCACCCGATGCTGAGCGGCAGGACCTGCAGTGATCACACACCCACACTCATCAGATCTCACGCACGCACACACACACACACACGCACACACACAAAATCAGATCTCACACATACACACACAATCAGATCTCACTCACACACCAGATCTCACACACAAACATCGGATCGCACACATAATCAGATCGCACAAACATCAAATCACACACACAAACATCGGATCGCACACACATCGGATCGCATACACACTCACCTCATCCAGCGACACCGATGTCTTCTCGCCGGCAGAATCCTGAGAGGCAGTGCAGTGGAGCGCAACGAACAGGACCTGCGGCGGGACACGTGACTTGCTCTCATCATTTCCTGCGGCCGTAAGCGTTGGATGTGATGTGATGTGTGCGATCGGTTGTGTGTTTGCGCGATCGGCTGTGTGTCTGTGATCTGCTGTGTGTGTCTGCGATCGGCTGTGTTTTTCTGTGATCGGCTGTGTGTGCCTGCGTTCGGCTGTGTGTATCTGCGTTCGGCTTTGTGTGTCTGCGATTGGTTGTGTGTGCCTGCGATTGGCTGTGTGTCTGTGATCTGCTGTGTGTGCCTGCAATTGTCTGTGTGCATCTGCGTTCGGCTGTGTGTGTCTGTGATCGGCTGTGTGTATCTGTGATCAGCTGTGTGTGCCTGTGATCGGCTGTGTGTATCTGGGATCGTCTGTGTGTGCCTGTGATCAGCTGTGTGTATCTGTGATCGGCTGTGTGTGTCTGCGATCGGCTGTGTGTGCCTGCGATCGGCTGTGTGTGCCTGCGATCGGCTGTGTGTGTCTGCTATCTGCTGTGTGTGTGTGATCTGCTGTGTGTGTGATTTGCTGTGTGTGTCTGCGATTGGCTGTGTGTGCCTGTGATTGGCTGTGTGAGTCTGCTATCTGCTGTGTGTGTGTGATCTGCTGTGTGTGTGATTTGCTGTGTGTGTCTGCGATCGGCTGTGTGTGCCTCCGATCGGCTGTGTGTGTCTGCTATTTGCTGTGTGTGTGATCTGCTGTGTGTGTGATTTGCTGTGTGTGTCTGCGATCGGCTGTGTGTGCCTACGGTCGGCTGTGTGTGTCTGCTATCTGCTGTGTGTGGGTGATCGGGCATTGTGTCTCAGTGTGTCAGCCAGCAGCAGGAGAAAACGGCGTGCAACACTGACCGGAGATCACAGGGAGGACCTGGATGCCACGCAGACGTCCGGGTGTGGTGAGTATGAGTCTCCTGGGAAGTGAAGGGTCTGCTTTTTTGGGGGGTAAACTTACGCCCAACCGTGTTTCTCCAAGAATAAGACCTCCTCCAAAAATAAGCCCTAGTGCTTTTTTGGGGGGCAAAAATAATATAAGACAGTGTTTTATTTTTGGAAAAACACGGTAGTAATAGAGAACTCTTAGCGATTAAGTTGGCATTTGGAGGAATTGCATCATTGGTTGGAGGGGGCAGTCCATCCCATTAACATTAGCACAGACCATAAAAACCTGTCACACCTCAAGTCTGCCAAATGTCTCAATCCTAGGCAGGCTAGATTGTCTTTGTTTTTACTAGGTTTAATTTTACTGTGACTGTCCAGGGGTTAAAAACATCAAGGCAGATGCTTTATCCCAATGCTTCCCTGATGGTAGTGACCATGTGAACCCTGTCCCCATTTTGCAGGAGGGGGTGGTCGTTTTGCCTTTGTGCCCAGACATGGAGGTGTTGGAGACTCAGGGGGACACCCCAGCCTATTGTGCCTATTGATTGGTTGTACCTCCTAATTTGCACCATACAATAATTGGAAAACATTACAATATTGTACTTGCAGGTCATCTGTAAAGTAAAGTAACCTCAGAACTCTATTCTTCTCATTTTTAGTTGAGGATTGAATCAGGATGTGGTTAACTATGTGTCTGCTTTCAGTATTTGCACACATTTCAAGGTTATGCTTACTGGGTCGTCTGCTTCTCTCCTGCTATTGGCTATCTCTAGGAGACCTTGGATACATTTATCCATGGATTTCATTACTGACTTACCTTTGTTTGCAGATAAAACTATGGTCTTAAGGTGGCTTTACACACTGCAACATCTCAAACGACATCGCTGTAACGTCACCGGTTTTGTGACGTAATAGCGACCTCCCCAGTGACATTGCAGTGTGTGAAACACATCAGCGACCTGGCCCCTGCTTTGAAGTTGCTGATCGCTACAAATCGTTCAGGACCATTCTTTGGTCCTTTGTTTCCTGCTGTGCAGCAAAGTCTCAGTGTGTAAAGGGGACTTAAAACACTGGAAACGAGTGATGTGTCACAATATCTGTCAATCACTATTCTCTGTCAGTCGGTCTCTCCCTCTCGGTCTCTATTCTCTCTCTGTCGGTCCGTCACTATCTGTGTCCCTCTCTCACAGTCTGTCGGTCATTTTCCTGTCCTCTCTCATACTCACCGATCCCCGATCCCCGGCGCGGCGCTGCACGGCATTCACACTGCTGTGGCGGCTTTTCCTCTTTTGAAAAAGCCGGCCGCTCATTAAACAATTTCGTATTCCCTACTTTCCCCGCCCACAGGCGCCTATGATTGGTTGCAGTGAGACACGCCCCCACGCTGAGTGACAGCTGTCTCACTGCACCCAATCACAGCAGCCGGTGGGCGGGTCTATACTGTGCAGTGAAATAAATAATTAAATAATTAAAAAAACGGCGTGCGTTCCCCCCCCAATTTTAATACCAGCCAGATAAAGCCATACGGCTGAAGGCTGGTATTCTCAGGATGGGGAGCTCCACGTTATGGGGAGCCCCCCAGCCTAACAATATCAGTCAGCAGCCACCCAGGATTGCCGCATACATTATATGCGACAGTTCTGGGACAGTACCCGGCTCTTCCCGATTTGCCCTGGTGCGTTGGCAAATCGGGGTAATAAGGAGTTATTGGCAGCCCATAGCTGTCAATAAGTCCTAGATTAATCATGTCAGGCGTCTCCCGGAGAAACTTTCCATGATTAATCTGTAAATTACAGTAAATAAACACACATCCGAAAAAATCCTTTATTAGAAATAAAAAACTAAGGGGTACTTTACACCCTGCAACATCGCTAGCATTTGCTAGCGATGTCGAGCGTGATAACACCTGGCCCCGTCGCACGGCCGATATGTGGTGATCGCTGCCATAGCAAAAATCGCTAAGGCAGCGTCACACGCACATACCTGCTCTGCGACATTGCTGTGACCTCCAAACCGCTTCCTTTATAAGGGGGCGGTTTGTTCAGCGTCATAACGACGTCACAGCAGCGTCACTGAACCGCCGCCCAATAGAAAAGGAGGGGAGGAGATGAGCGGCCGGAACATGCCGCCCACCTCCTTCCTTACTCCTTTTCCGGTGGACGCAGGTAAGGAGATCTTTGTCATTCCAGCAGCATCACACATAGCGATGTGTGCTGCTGCAGGAACGACAAACAACATCGTACCTGCAGCAGCAACGATATTATAGAAATGAACGACGCTCCAATAAGCAACAATTTTGCACGTTTTTGCGCTCGTTGATCGTTGCTCATTTGTGTTACACACAGCGATGTCGCTACCGGCGCCAGATGTGCGTCACTAATGACGTGACCCCGACGATATATCGGCAGCGATGTCGCAGCGTGTAAAGTACCCCTAACAGTGAATGACTATGTGTAGCTGTCTACCAAGAATATTAAGTTGAAGGTTCTTTCCTGGAAACTGGGACTTAGGTTTATTAGTCCCTACAAGGCACTGGTGGACATACCGTATGTGCAGCATAGGCAGCCGCACAGGGGCCAGAGCGAGAGGGAGCTCCTAGGGCCTGAAAACATATGGGGATTTCCTTTGCTGGCGGCAGCTTGAACTTTAACAGATCATCAGCTGAATGCATATCATTATGCTGAGCTGACATGGGCCCCTTCCTCACCTGTTAGGGGCCTGCCGGAGGGAGAGCATTCATCTCCACACAAGCTGCCATCATTTTTCAGAGACAGAGGAGGCTCTGCCCACCAGCTCAGTCTCCATCAGTGCAGACAGAGGCCTGTGCTGTATAGCAGACATGGCTCCCTGCCACCCTCATCCCTGAACTGCTACCCCGCCTCCCACACTGGAAATATTTAAAGAACAGCAGTCTGGGCCCAGGAGGAGAGGAGGCTGCACTATAGACAAGATGGAAGTACAGACTCTAGATAAGAGCCTGCTGTCCTGACCACTATGTGCCATCATCTGCAGAGAGAATGAGTCCACGTGTAATGTGTGAACATCTACAGTTAGGTCCAGAAATATTTGGACAGTGACACAATTTTTGCGAGTTTGGCTCTGCATGCCACCACATTGGATTTGAAATGAAATCTCAACAACAGAATTCAAGTGCAGATTGTAACGTTTAATTTGAAGGTTTGAACAAAAATATCTGATAGAAATTGTAGGAATTGTACACATTTCTTTACAAACACTCCACATTTTAGGAGCTCAAAAGTAATTGGACAAATAAACCAAACCCAAACAAAATATTTTTATTTTCAATATTTTGTTGCGAATCCTTTGGAGGCAATCACTGCCTTAAGTCTGGAACTCATGGACATCACCAAATGCTGGGTTTCCTCCTTCTTAATGCTTTGCCAGGCCTTTACAGCCGCAGCCTTCAGGTCTTGCTTGTTTGTGGGTCTTTCCGTCTTAAGTCTGGATTTGAGCAAGTGAAATGCATGCTCAATTGGGTTAAGATCTGGTGATTGACTTGGCCATTGCAGAATGTTCCACTTTTTTGCACTCATGAACTCCTGGGTAGCTTTGGCTGTATGCTTGGGGTCATTGTCCATCTGTATTATGAAGCACCGTCCGATCAACTTTGCGGCATTTGGCTGAATCTGGGCTGAAAGTATATCCCGGTACACTTCAGAATTCATCCGACTACTCTTGTCTGCTGTTATGTCATCAATAAACACAAGTGACCCAGTGCCATTGAAAGCCATGCATGCCCATGCCATCACGTTGCCTCCACCATGTTTTACAGAGGATGTGGTGTGCCTTGGATCATGTGCCGTTCCCTTTCTTCTCCAAACTTTTTTCTTCCCATCATTCTGGTACAGGTTGATCTTGGTCTCATCTGTCCATAGAATACTTTTCCAGAACTGAGCTGGCTTCATGAGGTGTTTTTCAGCAAATTTAACTCTGGCCTGTCTATTTTTGGAATTGATGAATGGTTTGCATCTAGATGTGAACCCTTTGTATTTACTTTCATGGAGTCTTCTCTTTACTGTTGACTTAGAGACAGATACACCTACTTCACTGAGAGTGTTCTGGACTTCAGTTGATGTTGTGAACGGGTTCTTCTTCACCAAAGAAAGTATGCGGCGATCATCCACCACTGTTGTCATCCGTGGACGCCCAGGCCTTTTTGAGTTCCCAAGCTCACCAGTCAATTCCTTTTTTCTCAGAATGTACCCGACTGTTGATTTTGCTACTCCAAGCATGTCTGCTATCTCTCTGATGGATATTTTCTTTTTTTTCAGCCTCAGGATGTTCTGCTTCACCTCAATTGAGAGTTCCTTAGACCACATGTTGTCTGGTCACAGCAACAGCTTCCAAATGCAAAACCACACACCTGTAATCAACCCCAGACCTTTTAACTACTTCATTGATTACAGGTTAACGAGGGAGATGCCTTCAGAGTTAATTGCAGCCCTTAGAGTCCCTTGTCCAATTACTTTTGGTCCCTTGAAAAAGAGGAAGCTATGCATTACAGAGCTATGATTCCTAAACCCTTTCTCCGATTTGGATGTGAAAACTCTCATATTGCAGCTGGGAGTGTGCACTTTCAGCCCATATTATATATATAATTGTATTTCTGAACATGTTTTTGTAAACAGCTAAAATAACAAAACTTGTGTCACTGTCCAAATATTTCTGGACCTAACTGTATGTATTTATCTATCTGTCTATCTATCTATCCATCCATTTATCTCTCTATTTTTCTATCTATCTTTCCATTATCTATCTATCCATCTGTCTATCCCTCTAGCTATCCCTCTATATATCTATCTATTATCTATCTATACCTCTATCTATCCCTCTATCTATCTCTCTATCTATCCCTATTTCTGTTTATCTGTCTATCCCTCTGTTTATCTGTCACTCAATTTATCCCTCTCTTCATCTATCCCTCTATTTATCTATCTATCCATCCCTCTATCTATCTGTCTATCTATCCCTCTATCTATCTGTCCCTCTATCTATCTATCTATCTATCCATCTATCCATCCATCCATCCATCCATCTATCTATCACGTATCTATCTATCAATCTATCTATCTATTTATGTATCTATCCCTCTATCTATCCATCTATCTATCTATCTGTCTCTCTATCTATCCCTCTATCTGTCTCTATCTATCCATCCCTCAATCTATCCCTCTATCTACCTATCTATCTATCTATCCGTCCCTCAATCTATCCCTCTATCTATCTATCTATCTATCTATCTATCTATCTATCTATCCCTCTATCTATTATCTGTTTATCTAATCTATCTATCCATCCATTCATTCATCTATATGTCTAATATTTTTGTTTATGTGTCATGTCTATGTATTTCTGCACTTATTTGTATATCATAAAAATTTGGAGAACAAGAGTCATAAAGTGCAAAAAAATATTTTATTGAGTGCAAAACACCAGCGATGTGTATAAAAGCAGACAATACACCAAAAAACAGGACAAGATAGGAGCAGCACAGGTAGTTAATGCACAATGGTTACAAAAAATCAATTAGAATCAATCTCATGATGGACAACATGCACTGGCCACTTTGTCTGCACTGACCACTTTAGTGAGCACCTGTCACTTTAAATCCTGGAGGCTTAACCTTTTATATGGGTAATACCCAGAGGCTCCCTTGGGCTATTATATGGAATATCTAATGAAATGTTTTTTATTATTTATATCTAATATATACTCTCTTTTTAAGCCCAAGGTATATTACTATCATTTTCCTTAGAGCTGGGGTCACCATCATGAAATTGATTCTAACTGATTTTTTTGTAACCATTGTGTATTAACTACCTGTGTTGCTCCTTGTCCGCTTTTCTACACATCGCTGGTGTTTTGCACTCAATAAAATATTTTTTTGCATTTTATGACTCTTGTCCTCCAAATTTTTATGTTATTCAACTGAGTCTGTGCTGTTGGTCGAGCAGCCAATTCAGGTTTTGAACCTGTGATAATGGTACTTAATGCTGTCAAAGAGTTTCTGATTATAATATACTTATGTGTATATGTTGTACGTATATTTATCTGTATACATCCTTGTATTCACAGAGAAAAAAAAGGGAGGATTCCAGCTCACTACATGGAGAGTGGATCTAAAACTGTCCGCGTTACATCATAGAACTGCAAAACATTCAAATAAATTAACTCATTCCTCACCTAATCAAATTATAACATAACCCTATGCTGCCTGTGCGACCATGGCAACCCCTTACTACACACTGTGGGGGGTTTTCATCAGCTTCCTACTCACTTTTTTACTGATGGAGTGTATCTGTGCAAGTAATGCAGTCCAAGTGTATTTATATACTCACCTACAGCCGCTCTTCTACTTTCCTGAGTGTAGTCACCGCTCTCCGGTATCTCGGGTCACAGAACACTCTGATCCAGAAGTCTTTTACAATTAAAGCCTAGAGCATCTTTCTGACGCTCCATAGACTTACATTGTAAGTCACTTTCAGGTCCTGCAGAGCAGTGTAACCTGCAGATACTGGAGAGCGGACACATCACTGAGACGAGAAGCAGAACAGCGCTGGACACAGGAGATACTGGAGAGTGTTGACATCACTGAGAAGAGGAGTAGAACAGCGCTGGACAGTGGAGATACTGGGGAGCGGTGACATCACTGAGAAGAGAAGCAGAACAGAGCTGGACACCGGCGAGAGCAACGGTAGGTGAGTATATTATTACACTACATGCATATACACATATTTTCACATCGTAGCCAGGGTACACATCGGGTAACTAAGCAAAGCGCTTTACTTAGTAACCCGAAGTATACCCTGGCTATGTTCGCAGGGAGCCAGCGCTAAAGCGGTGTACGCTGGTAACCAGAGTAAATATTGGGTAACTAAGCAAAGCGCTTTGCTTGGTTACCCAATATTTACCCTGGTTACCAGCGTACGCTGCTTACACAGAGTCGGTGCTCATTGGTCTCCCGCCGTCAAACAAACCGATGCATCCTGCACAGCGGAAGACCAACGAGTAAAAAATGAACCAGAACAGTGTGTAATGGTCAGCGATTTCACAGCTGGGGCCAGATCGCAGCTTAGTGTAGCACACAGCGAGATCGCTGATGAGGTCACTAGTACATCACAAAACCTGTGACTCAGCAGTGATCTCGCTAGCGATCTCACTATGTAAGAAGTACCTTTAGTGGGGTTGACGAGGAGCTGATCCCATCTATTCACTACCTAGGGCTCAAATCATTGTCAGACTAGGGCCATGAATCCTGCTTGGCGATTGGATGTGGAACCTGTCTAGGAGGGTGTGGGAAGCCAGGGCCCAGTGGCAGGCTTGCTCATAGGTCGCTCTCTCTCCCTTCTCAAGATACAGGGTCTGTCTTCCCTATCGCCATTTGCTGGGTATTTCCCCGTGTCTAGTGTAACATTCATAGAAGGTTTAATAATATAAGCAAATACTTCCAAATAAAATTGTAGTATACTTTTCCTTAATAGCTATATCATTTACCTCAGTGTTTCTCAACTCCAGTCCTCAAGACCCACCAACAGATCATGTTTTCAGGTTTTCCTCAATCAGGTTTCTCGGATTTCCTTAATGTTGCACAGGTGATGGAATTATTCCCTGTCTAATATTGAGGAAAACTTTAAAACATGATCTGTTAGTGGGTCTTGAGGACTGGAGTTGAGAAACACTGATTTACCTCATGTGCATGGCATAGGGGAAAATGGGGACCCTTGACCAAGTGTACTGCTGGGCCCTGGCTTCCCTTATCACCCTAGATAAGTTCTACACCTAAGAGCCGCAAAAGTTACTCCAGATTGATACAAGCAAATACTTACAATTAAAAATGCAGTATACTTCTCCTGATTAAACATATTGCTTACCACATATGCAGAGCATTGTTGTAGCTTAGGTATCGATGGTTGTGACCACTCATATATTGACAGTCAGTTAGTTAATTGCTAATGGTTACAACCACGGATTCCTATGCTACTGTAATGCCCTGCACATGAGGGAGGCGTCATAGTCAATCACTTTATGCGTTCCATTCCTATTTGGAAGTATTTGCTAATATTATTTTTTATTATTATTATTATTATTATTATTATTATTCCTTCTACATATTGGATAGGATCTTGGAGATTGGATTACCCCTTTAACAGTGACGGAGAGATCCAATGGAAATATTGCGAAACTACAGTAAGTGCCCCTCTTTATTATCTTTCATAGTTGGGACGTGTGCACTGTATATGCCTATGAGGTTACTTTGTGCCTCATGGTCCATGCTCGAACTGTAAAACACGGATTGCACAATTTAGCATAAGGCCTCATTCAGACATTCATATATCATAGTCTGAACTTGTGATTTAAAGACTTCTATGCTCAACTTAACAGCCTTATGTATGCCTATGAGGCTATGGAGTGCAGGCCAGGAGTCCAGGGATCAGTCCAAAACATCACAGTCCATGCTAGAACCATGATATGCCAATGTCTTAATTCAGTCTTAACCCCTTCATCCCAGGGCGATTTTTCATTTTTCTGGGAGTTTTTTTCGCTCCACTTATTCTGAGAGCTGTAACTTTTTTTATGTTTCTGTCAATCTTGCCATATAAGGGCTTATTTTTTTGTGGAACGAGTTCTACTTTAAAAACGAAACTATAAGTTTTAGCATATAGTGTACTGGAAAGCGGTAAAAAATTCCAAGTGCAAAAAAATTGCAAAAAAGTGGGATTTTCTGATTGTTTTTGGGATAGTTTATTCACGGGGTTCACTCTATGGTAAAACTGATGTGTAGGTGTGATGCCTCAGGTGGGTATGAGTTCGTGGATACCAAACTTTTATCTAAGGGGTGAAAACAAATTCAGAAGTGTGTCCAAAAAAAAGGCACACTTTTTGCGCCATTTTCCGTAGTCCGTAGCGTTCATATTTTTTGGGATTTATGGCTCACTGACAGATTATTTTTTGCATCATTAATAGTGATGAGCGAGTATGCTTGTTACTACTCGGTACTCGCACGAGTATCACTGTACTCGGGCTACTCGGCGGGTACCGAGTAATTTCGCGATACTCGTGCTGTACTCGTGGTCTTCATCTTTGCATGTTGGCACTCTTTTGAGAGCCAGCCCTCATGCAGGGATTGGCTGGCAGACCACTGCAATGCCACAGACCTGTTAGTTGTGGAATTGCAGTGATTGGCCGGCCTGCACAGTGTGACCGAGCCTTTATACCGGCGGGCGCGCTGTGCTCTGCACACAGCCATCTCATATTCCCTGCTTTCCACGCCCACAGGCGCCTATGATTGGTTGCAGTGAGACACGCCCCCACGCTGAGTGACAGGTGTCTCACTGCACCCAATCACAGCAGCCGGTGGGCGTGTCTAGAGTGTGCAGTAAAATAAATAAATAAATAATTAAAAAAAACGGCGTGCGGTCCCCCCTATTTTAATACCAGCCAGATAAAGCCATACAGCTGAAGGCTGGTATTCTCAGGATGGGGAGCCCCACGTTATGGGGAGCCCCCCACCCTAACAATATCAGTCAGCAGCCGCCCAGAATTGCCGCATACATTATATGAGACAGTTCTGGGACTGTACCCGGCTCTTCCCGATTTACCCTAGTGCATTGGCAAATCGGGGTAATAAGGAGTTAATGGCAGCCCATAGCTGCCACTAAATCCTAGATTAATCATGTCAGGCGTCTCCCCGAGATTCCTTCCATGATTAATCTGTAAATTACAGTTAAAAAACACACACACCCGAAAAAATCCTTTATTAGAAATAAAAAAAAATAACAAAGTCCCTCATCACCAAATTATTAATCCCGACAAAACCTCCATGTCCGGCGTACTCCACAGTCCTCCAGCGTTGCGTCCAGCTCTGCTACATTCAGGTGACAGGAGCTGCAGAATACACCGCCGCTTCTGTCAGCTTCACACAGCAACTGAGGTGAGTAGCGTGATCAGCTGCTGTCAGTCAGGTAACTCACGGCCACCGCTGGATCCAGCGGTGCCGCGATTAACCTCAGTGACAGCAGCTGATCGCTATACTCACCTCAGTTGCTGCATGGAGCTGACCGGAGCGGCGGTGAGTAGCGCGATCAGCTGAGCTGTCACTGAGGTTACCCGCGGCCACCGCTGCATCCACCGCTGGATCCAGGTAACCTCAGTGACAGCTCAGCTGATCGCTATACTCACCTCAGTTGCTGCATGGAGCTGACCGGAGCGGCGGTGAGTAGCGTGATCAGCTGAGCTGTCACTGAGGTTACCTGCGGCCACCGCTGCATCCAGGTAGCCTCAGTGACAGCTCAGCTGATCGCTATACTCACCTCAGTTGCTGTGTGAAGCTGACCGGAGCGGCGGTGTATTCTGCAGCTCCTGTCACCTGTATGCAGCAGAGCTGGACGCGACGCTGGAGGTCCGTGGATTACGCCGGACATGGAGGGTTTGTCGGGGTTAATAAATTGGTGATGAGGGACTTTGTTAGTGTTTTTTATTTCTAATAAAGGATTTTTCGGGTGTGTGTGTTTTTTAACTGTAATTTACAGATTAATCATGGAAGGAATCTCGGGGAGACGCCTGACATGATTAATCTAGGATTTAGTGGCAGCTATGGGCTGCCATTAACTCCTTATTACCCCGATTTGCCAACGCACAAGGGTAAATCGGGAAGAGCCGGGTACAGTCCCAGAACTGTCGCATATAATGTATGCGGTAATTCTGGGCGGCTGCTGACTGATATTGTTAGGCTGGGGGGCTCCCCATAACGTGGAGCTCCCCATCCTGAGAATACCAGCCTTCAGCCGTATGGCTTTATCTGGCTGGTATTAAAATTGGGGGGACCGCACGCCATTTTTTTTAATTATTTAATTATTTATTTCACTGCACAGTATACACACACACACCGGCTGCTGTGTTTGGGTGCAGTGAGACACCTGTCACTCAGTGTGGGGGCGTGTCTCACTGCAACCAATCATAGGCGCCGAAAAGCAGGAAAGCAGGGAATACGAGATTGTTTAATGAGCGGCCGGCTTTTTCAAAAGAGGAAAAGCCGCCGGAGTTTAGTGAACAGCTGTGCAGCGCCGCGGCAGTGATCGGGGAACGGTAAGTATGAGAGAGGGGGGAGACTGACCGACAGACTGTGAGAGGGGGACAGACAAGACAGAGAGAGACAGACAGAGCGAGACCGACCGACGGGAGATAGAATGAAAAAAAAAATGACCAACATCGCTAGTAAAAAGCACAAAACGTGCGTTTTGGACATCGGAGTGCCACACAATGTTTTACGTAAAATCTTTCATGTATTAATCTCAAAAAGTAACATACACCCGCTGTATCTCACTATTGGGTATGTGCCCTTAACATTTCCGCCATGAAAATTCATTTTGGTGTCATTTTGGAAGATTTTCTGGTGAGTCTGTAAAAATGGCGTAAAACTCGGACAAAATTGTTCACAGCTGTGACTTTTGAGTGATAAATGCTTCAAGGGGTCTTCCCTATGCTGTTGC
Organism: Anomaloglossus baeobatrachus; assembly: GCF_048569485.1. NCBI lineage: Eukaryota > Metazoa > Chordata > Amphibia > Anura > Aromobatidae > Anomaloglossus > Anomaloglossus baeobatrachus. The sequence continues at coordinate 479,396,925 of NC_134355.1, forward strand.
CATGTCATTTGAGCACTCTTCTGAGACTTTTGTGACATTTTTAGGGTTTCTACATGCTGCCGGGGGTCATTTCATAAAAATACTCGGGTCTCCCATAGGATAACATTGGGCTCGGTGCTCGGGCCGAGTACACGAGTATCTTGGGATGCTCGGCCCGAGCCTCGAGCACCCGAGCTTTTTAGTACTCGCTCATCACTAATCATTAACTGATGTTTCTAACTGTACCATTTTTATGTAAAAGAGCCATTTTGATCGCCTGTTAATGCATTTTGTGCAAAATTCGCAGCGACCGAAAAACGTAATTTTGGCGTTTGGAATTTCTTTGCCGGTACGCATTTTACAGATCGGATCAATTGATTTTAGAATTTGATAGATCGGGCATTTATAAACGTGGCAATACCAAATATGTGTATATTTTTTATTTGTTAAGCCTTTAGTTTTCAATCGAGTGAATGATGGGTGATTTGAACTTTTATTTTTTTTATTTTTACTTTACTAGTACCCCTTGGGGACTAGAACTATCCACAGTCTGATCGCTCATTCTTTCTTGTAGATCAGAGCAGCATTGCTCTGATCTACACAAAATCAGCTCTACTCTCACACACGGCCCTCTGCCAGCTGTAAGAGGAACTGACTCATGATAGCTACAGGTGTCATCATATGACTCCGTACTACCATGGCAACCATTGGATCCACATTATCACATCACATGACTTATAATGGAGCCAGGTAAGTGAATGCTTACCGCGGCCTGCTGTTATATTGCGCTGTGACATTTTCACAGCGTGCTGTAAGGGGTTAACAGACAGTAGGTCTGAAATATGTTAAACCAAAGGTCCCGGGAATATTACATCAGCAAGAATTTAGTACAGTTATTCCCAAAAATAAAAATTTTATTCAATTATAATGTATAAAATCGAACACACCACAGTGTAAAACCACAATATTGATGACCAAGGGGTCACTCACATACAGACATAATCACAGACAGAGTAGATATAGACATGAAAGGTATTAAATGGTTCACATGTGAAGGATCACATCGGAGCCCAGGACTTAGCTTAAGGGCTGTAATTAGTTGTTCTGGCAGCGCCACATGATATAAACGGCGTGGAAGGAGATACAGTCAATGCAGGTCCAAGCAATTATATTCTGTTGTTCTCCAAATGTCCTTTTAGCAAAAGTGAACCATCAGCCTTTATGTTTAACAAACAAGTCTCCACCTCAACGCGTTTCTCCACATACAGAGAATGTGGTTCATCAGGAGGCTATTAGGTAAGTATATTCTATCAGCAACAAATAAAATAATACATATACAGTACAGAGTTTGAGAGTTACAATACACATGGCATGAAGATGAGAAAAGGAAAGGATGCAATGTACTTGCCCAGAGGGATATATAATCAGATGTGCAGGTCCATGGCGCCAGTCAGAGGGATCCCCAGTGGTGCAGACAATACTGTGTAGATAGACACCGCCATAGTCCAGAGAGGCGTCATGAAGCTGCACATCGAAGGGAGGTTTAAATAGCCCACATTCAGCTGCGGGTAATCAGAGCAATCGCTCATTGCCATTAGAATCACGGGCGCGCATGCCCAGTGTATTACAAATAATGCACATGCGCGGGACGGGAGCCCGACAGGACTGTTAACAGACAGTAGGTAGTGAATCCACTCGTGCTTTATAGCCACACATGTCAGCTGTTCCAATCAGCTGACATGTGCAGTGATCGCTGCTGGCTGCCCGCTGCAGCAGGCAGGGATTGACCAGACACGATCCATGATGTACCCAGTACGTCATGTGACGTGAAGAGGTTAAGGCACCTTCAAGCAAACTTATGTTCGACCTGTGTACTACCAAATAAGAGCTTATGTGCTGTGAAAAAAATGACAGCATGTCTGGTCTAATTTACAAGCTTGACTTGTGCATATAACCAACAGACGTTTCCTGCCCTCGTCTATGTGGACAACCACAGGCAACTGCGCACAGAGCCAGCCTATTTCTAAATGTGTGGGCATGACTAGCCTGCTTTACCTTGGCTATATAAAGGCAGCATAAAAAAAATAGATACACTGGCTCTCTGACCCACAATAACTAGAATAACCCTTTCACGATTAGTTATCTGATCTTTTTCACAATATGCCTTCTATAATGTCTTTGCTCATATTGTGACTCGCGACTGTTTCTCACAGCAGAATGTAGGTTTCAAAGTATGAAAGGTTGGCAACCACTAAGTGTTATTTTTGTTTTTGATCTGCAAATTGAATTGTTAACTTTTCACTCATTGCTTGGTATATGGTTGAATAGACAGTTCAAACCTTTGGAAAAAAAGTGAAAACGTAATTCTCCTTTGCTGGTTACAATCCTGTGCTGTGCCTTTGGGAAAAAGCCTCGATCAGTCACACGGTGACAGATAGAAAGTTCTGAAGAAAATAGGAGAAATATAAATGTCTTCGTGTACAGTAATGCTTCGGAGAAATCTATATGTTTTATATTTCGTTAAAAGAAAAAGGGTATGGGCATTGATACTTATAAACTGTGCCACTCATTGACTAAGCACTGATTACTTTACATAGGTACTTATTCTACCTGGGTCAAATGTCAGGCAGTCGTCCATGACAACTGAAAGACAAATGCGTTGAAAATGTAAGACTAATGCATAAATATAAAGCACTGTAGATTGTATACAGCTCGTATATAGCCATCTGTCTTAAGATGGACATTAAAGACAGGCAAGTTTAATCATGTATCCGATCACAAGGACTGCCTGCTCCCCTTGAGAGATGTTTGTTTCTATGGTGACCTTCCATACTTGTATTTTGGTTTTCCTGACAATGGCTGTGTAGGCAGAGGAACAGCATGACTGATATAAATGTCATTTGTTGTCAGCTTGCTCCTTTTTCTTTCCCTAGTTGTGCTGGTGATTGTCAGGAGACAAATAACCTTCCACCTCTTTTTTATTCCCCGCTGCTCCTTCCCCTCCATCACTTTGGGAAAAGATTCCATCTCAGAATACTAAATGCTGATAGTCGTCACTAGGGTGCATGTTGCATAAGACCATGATGTAGGAATAAAGGCTTATTTCTTACTGCAGGTTTGGCTGATGTCACCCTGTACTAGAACGCTTGCTAAAGAGAATGAAAATAAAATTGCCTTCACCCTGGCGTAGCTGCCATCTACTTTGGGAGTTACTAATTTGCTCTCTGCGCTGCCATCATACATTACAGTCAGGACCTAATTATATCCACAATAGCGTGATGGCCACTTTGTTTCTCGAGGAGACAGAGCGGACTTGTATGCCTCTTGGTTGCTAAGGGAAACCAAATTAATTTGATCACTGATGTCTGTCAATTTAGAAGTAAGAGGCAGCACAAGCCTCAATTAGCCCAAATATAGAACCCTGGGATTAAAAAAGCTGTAATAATATCACGATTCTTGAAATTCACAATTAAAATATACAAACAAAATATTTGGATGAAAGATTCTTGATTAGAGAACATTTCTATATCCAGTGTTTATTTGTTGTTTTTTTTTTCTACCTAACAAACATATACTTACCCATTGATATAGGAGACAGTAAACACTTTCACAACTTTGCCTCCGGCAGCATAGACTTTTATCCTGACATAACTCCTTAAACATCTCTTTCCTAGTGCACAGTAGTAAGGAAGGAGACCTCCATCAATCTCAAGATTCAAAGGCTACTTTCGTGCTGCTCAGCCCCCTGAGCTACAGTAATGCAATGGTCATGAGGATGATCTTAAAATTAAAATGAAAGGCAGCTGCATTTCCTAGATTTTATGTTTAGATTTTATTTTTTGCAATATCTTTGCAGCAAAATCTTGTTTCTACCCACAAACTATTTTCTATTGCTGCATTTGTTTATAGCTTGCTTTCATTACATATTGCATTTTTATTTTTTAATGGGTTTTTAATTTTTAATTTACTGCTCAAAAAATTAAAGGGAAGACTCAATTAACACATTCAAGATCTGAATGAATGAATGAATGAAATATTATTATTGAATACTTTCTTCCGTACAAAGTTGAATGTGCTGACAATAAAATAAAAAAAAAATTAACAATGGAAATCAAATGTTTTAACCAATGGGGGCCTGGATTTGAAAACACACAAAAAATGAAAGTGGAAACAAGTCAAAAGGAAGATCAAAACAAGACAAAAAAAAAAACAAAATTAAAATGGAAGCAAGTCAAAATGAGGCTCAGCATTGTGTGTGGCCTCCACGTGCCTGTATGACCTCCCTACAACACCTGGGCATTCTCATGATGAGGTTATAGATGGTCTCCTGAGGGATCTCCTCCCAGACCTGGACTAAAGCATCCTCCAACTCCTGGACAGTCTGTGGTGCAATGTGACGTTGGTGGATGGAGCGAGACATGATGTCCCAGATGTCCTCAAATGGATTCAGGTCTGGGGAACGGGCGGGCCAGTCCATAGTTTCAATGCCTTCATTTTGCAAAAACTGCTGACACACTACAGTCACATGAGGTCTGGCATTGTCCTGCATTAGGAGAAACCCAGGTACAATTACACCAACATATGGTCTTACAAGGGGTCTGAGGATCTCATCTCTGTACCTAATGGCAGTCAGGTTACCTTTGGCAAGCACATGGAGGGCTGTGCGGCCCTTCAAAGATATGCCACCCCACACCATTACTGACTCACTGCCAAACCGGTCATGCTGAAGGATGCTGCATGCAGCATATCGCTCTCCACGGCGTCGCCAGACTCTGTCACGTCTGTCACATGTGCTCAGTGTCAACCTGCTTTCATCTGTGAAGAGCATAGGGTGCCAGTGGCGAATTTGCCAATCCTGGTGTTCTGTGACAAATGCCAAGCATCCTGCACAGTGTTGGGCACTGAGCACAACCCACATCTGTGGACGTCGGGCCCTCATGCCATTCTCATGGAGTCAATTTCTAACCGTTTATGCAGACACATGCACATTTGTGGCCTGCTGGAGGTCATTTTTCATGGCTCTGGCAGTGCTCCTACTATTCCTCCTTGCACAAAGGTGGAGGTAGCGGTCCTGCTGCTGGGTTGTTGCCTTCGTATAGCCCAATCCACGTCTCCTGGTGTACTGGCCTGTCTCCTGTTAGCGCCTCCATCCTCTGGACATTATGCTGACAGACACAGCAAACCTTCTTGCCACAGCTCGCATTGATATGCCATCCTGGATGAGCTGCACTACCTCTGCCACTTGTGTGGGTTGTAGAGTCCGTCTCATGCTACCACGAGTGTGAAAGCACAACCAACATTCAAAAGTGACCAAAACATCAGCCACAAAGCATTGATACTGAGATGTGGTCCCCACCTGCAGAAACACTCCTTTATTGAGTATGTCTTGATAATTGCCAATAATTTCCATCTGATGTCTATTTCATTTACACAACAGCATGTGAAATTGATTGTCAATCAGTGTTGCTTCCTAAGTGGACAGTTTGAGTTCACAGAAGTTTGAATAAATTGGAGATATATTCGGTTGGTTAAGTGTTCCCTTTAATTTTTTGAGCAGTGTAAGGCCTGTGACACACATCCGTGCCGCCGGCACGTGTTTGTCATTTTTTACACATACCAGCGGCACGGAGACACGTTAACCAATGCTACCCTATTGTAGCAGGCACACACATGTAAAACCACACGGAACGTGTGTCCGTGTGCGTTTGTACGTGTGTGCGTTTTTCAAAGCGCTGACATGTCAGTGTTTTCTCCCGCAGCACGGGTGTCACATGGCCCGCACCCGTACCACACGGGTGTAGTGTGGATGCGGTCCCGTGTGACACGCGCCGGTGAAAACACACGTGTCAGTGAAAAAAAAACAAAACATTTACTCACCTTCTCCAGCCCTCCTGTCTCTGCCGCTGCTGCCTCTTGCAGCCGACCGCCGCTCATTATTCTCATTGAATATTCACTTCACTGCCTGGCAGCAGCAGCAGCGGGGAGACGGGAGGGCTGGAGACTGAGGATCAGCACCATGGACAGCACCGCGGACAGCAGGAAGGACCAGGTGAGTATGGTAATTACCAGTTCTACGTGTTCAATCGCGGATAGCACACGTAGAACACACGTGTCCCGCACGTACCAGAGACACGTACCTACCTGCACGCAACACGCAGGGGAAATACGTGTCTCTCGGCACGTGCGTGATTTTCACGTGAATGTGGCAGAGGCCTTAAACAGACAAGTTTACAATTGATTTGCTTTTTCTACTTGCTTTCATTCCTCTGCTGTGAGAGATTATCTGTTTAATTGGCACCCATACATCAAATCTTTTCCACCATAACTCTGTATCATAAAGGTTTAAAAAGCTGCAAACTTTTTCCGCAACTTGGAGTTGTGCAAAAATTTTCTGACTTTTGTCATTTTTATTTCAGATTAACTGCAGATGAGAGGTGGAGGTGTGTTGGGTTCATTCACACACTGAGGCACATGCAACTTGTTAAATACTCCAGATTTATTAAGAATTGAGATGAGCATACCCATAGAAGTTCGGTCCGATGGGTTTAGCCGGACTTTAGATAAAATTCGGTTTGGGACTCAGACTTGACCTTAAACCCCAATGGAAGTCACTAATTGGGCAGTTCAAGTCTCCACCAACATGCAGCTAGCCATAAACAGAATACTTTCGGGGTCAATGTGGAAAGATTTTTCCATTTGTTTGGTGCACACGACATCCAATCATGCTGTTGTTACCGCTAGTGCAAGCTGTTCAAACACTGCAAGTGGCTCACACTGTGTTCAAATTTCATCAGCTTTTTCCCATTTTTTTTTCAACAGAATGTAAAAATCATTTTTTTAAGGACCACATCATATTTAAAGTCCTCATTTAGTATTCTGAGATGGAATCTTTTCCCAAAGTGATGGAGGGGAAGGAGCAGCAGGGAATAAAAAAGAGGTGGAAGGTTATTTGTCTCCTGACAATCACCAGCACAACTAGGGAAAGAAAAAGGAGCAAGCTGACAACAAATTACATTTATATCAGTCATGATGTTCCTCTGCCTACACAGCCGGTGACAGAAGTGGTCGTGGGCATGGAATGATTGTCAGGCCGGGGCCACACGGGGCACTAGTTTGATGCTCGCATGACACTCGGCTCGCGCTGGAAGCACAGCAGGAGCCGAGTGTAATGCTAGTACCATGTGACTGAGGTCCGACTGTGTGAGCGGACCTCAGCTGCGGAGGGTGAGCCAGCACAGAGGAGGGGCGGGCTGGTGCTGCGGAGGGGCATGCCGGCACAGAGGAGGAGAGGAAGGGATTTATCTCCCTCTCTCCTCTGTAGCCGGCTCGCTCTGCACGAGCGTTACACCGGAGCACCGCGAGTGCAGTGCTATTTTTCTCTCGCCCCATGAATGGGTGCGAGAGAAAAGAGTCTCGCATTACAGTCGCAGAATGCTGCGATTGTTTTCTCGGTCCGCTTAGGGCTGAGAAAATAATCGCTCATGTGTGCTGACACACAGGCTAGAATTTGTCCGAGTGGAAAGCGATGTTTTATCGCACTCCACTCACACCGATTTTCTTGCCGTGAACAAGAGATGCCAGAACATGTATGTTGGGAATTTTTGTAAAGAGGCCACACATGCGCAGTAAGAGGAAATTAACTGCAGTGAGAGACAAGTACCGACTAGCAAGTAGGCTCTTTGTCATACGTAATGGAATAAAAAATGCACGTGTGTGCAGTAGAGGGTATCAGATCAGAGTGGCAAGCAATGAATGTGCATGCATGAGCCACTGAATGAAGTGCATAGTGCCAGAAGCCACGCATACGCAGTAAAGGGAGACACATTGCAGGGAGAGGTAGCACAAGTGCATACAGTGAAAGCCAAACAGACCATACAACGTTGATGCTAGATAAGGCGATCTACAGTATGTGCAAGCACCAAAATAATGACAAATAAATAGAATGAAAAATAGTAAAACCAAAAACAATAAGGCAAAGGTGACTTGTTAACACTGTTATTAGATAATATGGAGAGTAAAAAAAAACAATAACTTCAAAGATATAACAGTTTTTAATTATTTCATAGAGAATGGAGATGCTGAGAGTGAAATGCAAGGAATAATTGATTAATATATATGCAGCAATAACACAGGCAGTAATGCAACTGAAATGTGCAGAGGAACCTGGCCAAACAGCACTGAGAAGTATGCAGTCATATGAAAAAGTTTGGGCACCCCTATTAATGTTAACCTTTTTTCTTTATAACAATTTGGGTTTTTGCAACAGCCATTTCAGTTTCATATATCTAATAACTGAGTATTGGACTGAGTAATATTTTTGGATTGAAATGAGGTTTATTGTACTAACAGAAAATGTGCAATCTGCATTTAAACAAAATTTGACCGGTGCAAAAGTATGGGCACCTCAACATAAAAGTGACATTAATATTTTGTAGATCCTCCTTTTGCAAAAATAACAGCCTCTAGTCACTTCCTGTGGCTTTTAATGAGTTCCTGTATCCTGGATGAAGGTATATTTGACCATTCCTGTTTACAAAACAATTCCTGTTCAGTTCAGTTTGATGGTCGCCGAGCATGGACAGCACGCTTGAAATCATCCCACAGATTTTCAATGATATTCAGGTCTGGGGACTGGGATGGCCATTCCAGAACATTGTAATTGTTCCTCTGCATGAATGCCTGAGTAGATTTGGAGCGGTGTTTTGGATAATTTTCTTGCTGAAATATCCATCCCCTGCGTAACTTCAACTTCGTCACTGATTCTTGCACATTATTGTCAAGAATCTGCTGATACTGAGTTGAATCCATGCGACCCTCAACTTTAACAAGATTCCCGGTACCGGCATTGGCCACACAGCCCCAAAGCATGATGAAACCTCCACCAAATTTTACTGTGGGTAGCAAGTGCTTTTCTTGGAATGCCGTGTTTTTTTGCCTCCATGCATAACGCCTTTTTGTATGACCAAACAACTCAATCTTTGTTTCATCAGTCCACAGGACCTTCTTCCAAAATGTAACTGGCTGACAGCTGCTGTCTGCTGTCTGTCTGTATGGAAGAGAGCAGACAGCAGCTGCAGAACTACAAGGCTCAGTATGCTCCATTCACTAGTGTATGCAGGAGAGCAGACAGCAGCTGCAGAACTACAAAGCTCAGCATGCTTCATTCACTAGTGTATGCAGGAGAGCAGACAGCAGCTGCAGAACTATAAGGCTCAGCATACTCCATCCAGGAATGTATGCCGGAGTTTTTTGTCCTTTAAACATAATGACATGGGCTTCGCCATATTTTTGTATGCTAGCCAGGTAAAGCAGGCAGGTACGGCTGCCCCCAACTCCCAGCTGCTTATTTATACCCGGCTGGGAGCTAAAAATATAGGTAAGCCCTTTTTTTAATTATTTCATGAATTTCATTAATTAAATTAAAAAAAAATCGACATGGGCTTCGCCCCATTTTTGTGTCCAGCCAGGTACAACTAGGCAGCTGGGGATTGGAATCAGCAGGACAGGTTGGCCCGAGCTTTCTGGGCCCCTCTGCTGAAAATTGCAGTCTGCAGCCGCCCAAGAAAATGGCGCTTTTATAGAAGCGCCATTATCTGGTGTTGTATCCATCTCTTCCAGCAGCCCCGAAGCCAGGTGGCTTGCTGGCTAATAATGGGTTAATACTAGCTTTGTTTTACTAGCTAGTATTAAACCAGAGATTCTTAATTTCAGGCAAGTTTGATCCGGCCATTAAGAATTTCCAATAAAGGGTTAAAAAAAAGACATCACACAGAGAAAAAATATTTTATTACAAATAAATACACAGACACACTCAGGGACTCCATGTTTATTATTCCCTCTCACCCCTCTACGATCCTGGTCTTCTGTCTTCTTTCTTCTTCAACCCATGCAGCTCTGCTATATCAGACAGCACTGCATGGGAAGAAGACGCTGCTGCTCCCGTGCAGTCTAATCACTCAGTGAGTGAGCAGAGGGTGCGGGCTGTTAGCGGTGACATCACCGCTGCCACCATTGCTAAAGTAATCTGACAGGTGGGTTACTATAGCAACGGTGCTCTGATCACGTGATTCCCAGTGCCGCAATTCACCGGATGTGGCATCCAGTCCTTGCATGTGGGCTGACTCTGTAAAGAGCGCCCACATGCAGGAACGGGGAAGCCGACCATGTGCCAGAGCATCTCACCGGTACACGGAGATGCACAAATGAGCACCTCGTACCAGAGAGATGCACTGACAGGACCTAGCATGACGTCTAGCTATGTGACCAGTCTGTAGCCAATGAGATAATACACACGTGACTGGTCACATGCTATTTTGACGTCACGGAAGGTCCTATCATCAGTGCTGGTTACCAGGAGGACGCAGCAATTATCGGAAGGAAAAGCGGCGGAAGACAGAGTGCAGGACGCATCGCGGGGACCTGTAAGTGTAATGGAAATGTTTATTAACTGTATTTGTACATGTATAATGTGTTTTTATGTGTTTGTGTTTGCCTGCCATTGTTTTCAATGGGGTTCGAATTGGTTCGTCGAACGTTCGTCGGACGGATCCTCCGTTCGACGAACCGAACTCGAACCGTAGGGGGGTGGCTCATCTCTACTATTTACTGTAACGGGATAACCTTGTATACGGTACTGGTGATCAATTGACCGAGGACCACAAAAACTAACCCGGATCATGATCTCTAGGGTCTCAGCTACCCACAGTAGATGAAACTCTTGATATTTTTTAACCCTGGTGGATGCTATAATTTTTTTCTTGAGCTCCGTTAAAAAGTGGCGCAGAGGAATAAGTACCCTTTCCTGCGGCTTTTAAAAGGCATATCAGCGGTTGTTAACGGGTTAACCCATATAATGAAAGTCAGTTTTAGAATTAAAAATCAAAATTCCATGATTGCAATTTTTTTGCACCATCAAAAAGTCAATGAAAAATTATTCAAAATGTATGTATTACAAAATTGCTTTTAATAAAGCCATCAGCTAACCACAACAACAAACCGAACAAACAACAAACAGCCATAGGCTGGCAGGCATTTCCTGGAAATAGTGTGCTTGCCCTTTAAGAGGAAGGCCAGTGCATGCGTATACTAGTCACATTCCCGGGGAGTCTGTGTCGCATGCACAGGCCATGGAGGGAGAGGGAGGTAGACGAGCACATGGACTTGCGCGGGGAGGACGCAATCCAGTGGCAGCAGTGAGTAAGTCGGCATCCCTCCAATGATGCCGAAGCTACATCTGGGCAGCTGCAGGCTGCAATTTTTAAACTGGGGGATCCCAATAACCATGGGCCTAACCAGCTTGAGAATACCATCAGGGTATCAAAATTTGTTGGCACCACATTTAAATAATTAAAAAAAAACATAGTTTTTCCTCTTACTTTGATACACAGCCAAGATGAACACATGGTTGGGGAATGCAGCTTGTAGCTGTATACTGGGTATCACAATATATTGGGGACCCTACTAGGGATGGGCGAACCCCCAGGTGTTCGGTGTTCGAGAGACTCGCCTGAACGTTTTGTAAAGTTTGCGTTCGGGTTTCTGAAATAACGTGAACTTGCGTCCGAACCCCGAACTTGGACTTTACAGTTATGTGATGGGGCGGGGGGGCTGTAAAATAAAGAATATAGTTAATAATAAATATTGTCATATACTTACAGGTCCCACGATGCGTCCTTCAGCCTGTCTCCCGCCGCTTCAGCTTCCTAGTCTGTTTATCGCTGTGCTGCCCGGTAACCAAAGGACCTTTCGTGATGTCATAGCATGTGACCAGTCATGTGTGAATTTTGTATTATCTCATTGGCTACAGACTGGTCACATTGATATGACGTCATGCTAGGTCCTGTCAGTGCTTCTCGCTGGTACGTAGTGCTTACCTAAACATCTCAGTACTCAGTATACTTGGCGAGTGCCGCGAATTAGGTGATCGGAGATCACCGTTGCTATTGTAACCCGCCCGTCAGGTTACTATGGCAACGGTGGCATTGGTGACGTCACCGCTTACCAACTCGCAGCTTCTGCTCACTCATTGAGTGATTACACAGCACAGGGGAGAAGTGTTCTTCCTCCCATGTGCTGTCTGATATAGCAGAGCTACATGTGTTGAAGAAGAAAGAAGCCAGAAGACCAGGATCGTAGAGGGGTGAGAGGGAGTAATAAACATGGAGTCCCTGAGTGTGTCTGTGTATTTATTTGTAATAAAGTATTTTTTCTCTGTGTGGTGTCTTTTTTTAACTCTTTATTGGAGATTCTTAATGGCCTGGTAAAACTTGCCTAACATTAAGAATCTCTGGCTTAATACTAGCTGGTAAAACAAAGCTGGTATTAACCCCTTATTACCCAGTGTGCCATCCGGCACTAGGGCCGCTGGAAATGTTGGATACAGCGCCAGAAGATGGCGCTTCTATCAACGTGCAGTTTTCTGGGGCATCTGCGGACTGCAATTCGCAGCCGGGTAGGGCCCAGAAAGCTTGGGCCAACCTGCGCTGCGGATTCCAATCCCCAGCTGCTTAGTTGTACCTGGCTGAAAGCAAAAATGAGGCCATGTTGTTTTTTTTTTTAGTTATTTCATGAAATTCATGAAATATTTAAAAAAAGGGCTTCACTATATTTTTGGTTCCCAGTCAGGTACAAATAAGCAGGTGGGGATTGAGGGCAGCCCATACCTGCCAGCTGTACCTGGTTAGCATACAAAAATATGGCGAAGTCCACGTCATTTTTTTTTTTTTAGGTTTTTGCCAAAAAAAAAAAAGGCTTCCCTGGATTTTCCATTGCCAGTGGAGGTAACACCAAGCAGTGGGGGTTAGCAGCCAGTAGCTGCTTGGATTACCCTTAGTTAGCAATACAAAAAAATGCTGCGGGAGCCCACACATTTTTTTTAATTATTTATTTAAATAACTAAAAAAATGGGCTTCCCTGTATTTTGATTGCTTTACATCACAGTACTGTAAAATAAATAAATAATTTAAAAAAATGACGTAGCGCTCCGCGGTATTTTTGATTTTCAGCACAGACAAAGTGGGCGGCTACGGGCTGTCACCCCCATCTGCCTGGCTTTACCTGACTGACAATCAAAATACAGGGAAGCCCATTATTTTTTTTATTTAAAAAATAATTTAAAAAAAAAATGCGTGGGCTCCAGTATTTTGATCGCCAGTGAGGTAAATCCAGGCAGCTGGGGGCTGGGATTCTCGGCAACCCGCAGCCATCCCTGGAAATGGCACATTGTTTCTTAGCGCCATTTCCAGGTGCTTTACCCAGCTCGTCCAGTGGCCCTGATGGCGATGGCTTGCTGGGTAATTAAGGGGTTAATACCAGGTTTGTATTCTCAGATGGTACTAAGCCCAAAATTCATAATGTCATGCCAAATTAGACATGGCCACCATGAATTTCTAGGAAACAGTAAAAAAAACACAACACTGAGAATTTTTTTTTATTGGAAATAAAACCAAAAAACATTTAGGGACTCCATCTTTATTATAAAACAATCCTTAGTCCGACGTAATCCACATGGACAGCCATGTCAGCTTCATCACTGTGCACAGACACAGTCTATACACAGTAAGAAACAAAGAGCAAAGTCAACTCTGCTTCATCACTGTGAACAGACAGTGTCTATACACAGTGAGAAGCACAGAGAGCCATGTCAGGTCTGGTCAGAGCGATGAAGCAGAGGCTGATGGTGAGGGGAGGATTGCACTTGCGTCTTGCATAGAGTTGTGCGCGGTTCGCGGTTCGAGGTTCTCCAGTTCTAGGCTCGAGTGATTTTGGGGCCTGTTCTAGATCGAACTAGAACTCAAGCTTTTTGCAAAAGCTCGATAGTTCTAGAAACATTCGAGAACGGTTCTAGCAGCAAAAAAACAGCTAATTCCTAGCTGGCTTTCCGCTGTAATAGTGTAAGTCACTCTGTGACTCACACTATTATGAAATTTCAGTGTATAGTGTGCGGGAACAGCACCTTCAGATCACTGCTGTATGGATAATCGCCATTTTTTTTTTTTCTTGTCTTCCTTCCCTAAGCGCGCGCGTGTAGTGGGGAGGGCCAGCATGTCAGCCAATCCCAGACACACACACAGCTAAGTGGACTTTTCGCCAGAGAAGCAACGGCATGTGTGATAGGATGTTCATGTCACATGTCCCTGCATTATAAAAATGAGTATCTGCCCGTCCGGACGCCATTATCTCTTCTGCGTCCTTGGTGTCAGACATCACTGGCGCAGCTCCGTCCTTTGTCCTATCGCCGATACTGCTGTATGCGCTCCATACACAGCGCTGGACAGCTTAGGGATAGCACTTTCTATCAGTCCTTTTAAGGGCTCGTACCGACAGGATCAGAGCCATAGGTGACAGGTCCTGAAAACAGAGACAGCGTCTGTGTAGCTAAGGTCAGGGATTTCCCCGCTGCATTTCCCCATTAGGAGGGAATAGAAAGGCAGGCTTCCTTTCCTCTACCCAGAGCCCCACAATCCTGGCACTGTACCCTCCTGTCCTCTGCACACTCCAACTCATTATAACTAAGCCATTATACTAGCAAACACTGAGTGTACCTAGTGGCATCCTAAACGTGGCTATTGGACTTCTGTATAGTCCCAGTAGTGCACAGATATTTGCAGCACGTCTGCCTGCATTGCACACTCAAACTGATAGTTACTAAGCCATTATACTAGCAAACACTGAGTGAACTTAGTGTCATCCTAAACGTGGCTGTTGGACTTCTGTATAGTCCCAGTAGTGCACAGATATTTGCAGCACGTCTGCCTGCATTGCACACTCAAACTGATAGTTACTAAGCCATTATACTAGCAAACACTGAGTGTACCTAGTGGCATCCTAAACGTGGCTGTTGGACGTCTGTATAGTCCCAGTAGTGCACAGATATTTGCAGCACGTCTGCCTGCATTGCACACTCAAACTGATAGTTACTAAGCCATTATACTAGCAAACACAGAGTGAACCTAGTGTCCTCCTAAATGTGGCTGTTGGACTTCTGTATAGTCCCAGTAGTGCACAGATATTTGCAGCACATCTGCCTGCATTGCACACTCAAACTGATAGCTACTAAGCCATTATACTAGCAAACACTGAGTGAACTTAGTGTCATCCTAAACGTGGCTGTTGGACTTCTGTATAGTCCCAGTAGTGCACAGATATTTGCAGCACGTCTGCCTGCATTGCACACTCAAACTGATAGTTACTAAGCCATTATACTAGCAAACACTGAGTGTACCTAGTGTCATCCTAAACGTGGCTGTTGGACTTCTGTATAGTCCCAGTAATGCACAGATATTTGCAGCACGTCTGCCTGCATTGCACACTCAAACTGATAGTTACTAAGCCTTTATACTAGCAAACACTAGGTGAACTTAGTGTCATCCTAAACGTGGCTGTTGGACTTCTGTATAGTCCCAGTAGTGCACAGATATTTGCAGCACGTCTGCCTGCATTGCACACTCAAACTGATAGTTACTAAGCCATTATACTAGCAATTTATGCTGCCAGTTTAAGGGCCGTAATTGCATTGTCAGGGATATTTAGTCTTTATTATTCTGCTGTTAATAAAGATAGACCACCGCTGCAATCTACACCACCTCTCAACTTTTACTACCACATTTTCAGTGCACAATCTTGTCGCAATCAACATGAGTGGCAAAATGACAGATGCTGGTGGAAAGGGGAAGAGGCGTGGTGGAAAAGGAAAAAAAGGGTTTGTCCGTGGGGAAGGTGGCAAAGCTCCGTTATCATCTGCTGAAGATAGACCATTTACCAGCAAAAGTAAGATGTCTACTACTTACCGTGGACAATCCGATGTGCTCCCTTTTTTACGGACACGAACAACAGGAACAAACGTAGATGATGGCCAAAAAAGGAAAATGCTTGAATGGATCTCAAGTGGTCCAACAAGTGCCCTCTCAGCCACTTCAAGTACCACATCCAAAAAACACCAGTCCTCTGAGTTGTCATCCCAATCAAACTTGCTTTCTCCCAGCTCTGAAGTCTCCATCAGCCCTGCACAGTATGGTGGAACTGAGATGGCTGAGTCTGCAGAGCTGTTCAGTCACACTATAGCCTGGGAATCAGAGGTCTGCTCCCAAGCTACAGTGAGTACAGAACAGGAAATAGTCTGCAGTGATGCCCAGAACCTTTGTGACTCTGATTCAGGCCATGAGGACCAAGTTTCTGAGCATAATGTTGACCCTTTGTCACAAACTGTAACACCTGTGGTTATAGACAATGAGGAACATACTGATGAAGATGAGACGCAGATACCCGATTGGGATGACAACTTAAATATTCGGTCAGGGCAAGAAGAGGCTCGGTCTGAGGGGGAGGGGAGTGCAAACACAACAATTGATGATGAAGTTCTAGATCCCACCTATTGTCAACCCACAGTCAGGCACTCGAGGAGGTCAACAGAGGTGGTGGAGGAGGATGCAACTGATGACGAAGTTACCTTGCGCCTTCCTGGACAGAGTCGGAGTACTGGTAGCACGTCTACAACTGCATCCTCAGCCACCACTCTGCCTCTGAGCACTAGTCGGGGTGGATCAACAGGTCGCATGCCCTCTAAGCCTTGCCTAGCCTGGTCCTTTTTTGACATAGCAAAATATCGCCCAAATTATGTGATCTGTAAAATTTGTCATGGTTCTCTTAGTCGAGGTCAAAGCCTCAGCAGTTTGACAACTTCTTCCATGAATCGTCACATGATTAAATATCATATGTCCCGGTGGGAAGCTCACCGTGCTGCAATGCGGCCTAGCGGAGCGAACCATCCACCGCCTGCCCCTTCCAGTGCATCCGCGTGCTCTTCATCTTCTAGGACTGTGGGGACAGCTGTCACACCTGTTTTTCCACGCACAACTTCCACCACTGTAACCGCAACAGGCACTTTGCTTGGTAGGTCATCAGTTGGTTTGGAAGGGGAAACAAGTGAGTGTGTACAGCTCTCTCAGACATCGATAGCACCAACGTTGGATGAAGGCAACATCATGTCTCCGCCTGCACTTTCCTCACAAACCTGCATTTTTCCAGGGACACCCTACTCAACACCGTCTACACACAGCAGCCAGATCTCTGTCCCTCAGATGTGGTCAAATAAAAGGCCATTTCCTGCGACCCATGACAAAGCTAAGAGGTTGACTCTATCCCTCTGTAAGCTCTTGGCTACCGAAATGCTGCCATTCCGCCTAGTGGACACACAGGATTTTAGAGACCTTATGTCTGTCGCTGTGCCCCAGTACCAGATGCCTAGTCGCCACTACTTCTCTAAGAAAGGTGTGCCCGCGTTACACCAGCATGTCGCACAAAACATCACCGCTTCCTTGAGAAACTCTGTGTGTGAACGGGTGCATTTCACCACCGATACTTGGACCAGTAAGCATGGACAGGGACGTTACATGTCGCTGACTGGGCACTGGGTAACTATGGTGATAGATGGTGAAGGGTCTGCTGCACAAGTCTTGCCGTCCCCACGACTTGTGTGTCAATCCTCTGTCTGTCCAAGTCCCGACACTGCTTCTGCCTCCTCCACCTCATCTGGGTCCTCCACCTCTGCCCCAAGCCTGCCTGGTCAGGCCACCAGCGTTCTCACTGCGCAGAAGGAATCACGCACCCCTCATTACTATGCTGGCAGCAGAGCGCAACGGCATCAGGCGGTCTTTAGCTTGACATGTCTCTGGAATAAGAGTCACACAGCTGAGAAGTTGTGGTCAGCTCTGCGGTCCGAGTTTAATAAATGGTTGTCTCCACTCAACCTGCAGCCTGGTAAGGCCATGTGCGACAATGCTGCAAACCTGGGTGCGGCCCTTCGCCTGGGCAAGGTGACACACGTACCTTGTATGGCTCACGTATTGAACCTTGTCATCCAGCAATTTTTAACACACTATCCCGGCCTAGATGGCCTTCTGACCTGGGCACGAAAACTGTCTGCTCACTTCCGCCGTTCAAGCGCCGCAGCTGAGCGACTTGCATCGCTCCAGAAGTCTTTCGGCCTGCCGGTTCATCGCCGGAAATGCGATGTGGCGACACGCTGGATTTCAACTCTCCACATGTTACAGCGACTGTGGCAGCACCACCGAGCCCTGGTGCAATACGTCATGACGTATAGCCTGGGCCAACGAGATGCAGAGGTGTGGCAGATCACCCTGATGGAGTGGTCTCAGATTAAGGACCTATGCACCCTTCTGCACAGTTTCGACATGGCAACGAATATGTTTAGCGCTGACAATGCCATTATCAGCATGACAATTCCAGTCATTTACATGCTGGAGCACACGCTAAACACTATTCGGAGTCAGAGGGTGGGACAACAGGAAGGGGAGGAACTACAGGAGGATTCATATGCGCAAGGGACAACAACATCACCAAGGTCCAGACGTTCATCATCACCAACGCAGCAGGCATGGGACCATGGGGGACAGGGATCAACAAGGGCGCATAGTAGCAGGCTAAATGTTGAGGAAGGTGCAGGAGAACATGAAGAAATGGAGGACGAACTGTCCATGGACATGGAAGACTCAGCAGATGAGGGAGACCTTGGTCAAATTTCTGTTGAAAGAGGTTGGGGGGAGATGTCAGAGGAAGAAAGAACGGTTAGCACCTCTATGCCACAAACACAGCATGGACTTGGTCCGCATGGCTGCGCAAGACACATGAGTGCCTTCTTGTTGCACTACCTCCAACATGACCCTCGTATTATCAAAATTAGAAGTGATGATGACTACTGGATTGCCACACTATTAGATCCCCGGTACAAGTCCAAATTTTGTGACATAATTCCAGCCATAGAAAGGGACGCACATATGCAGGAGTATCAGCAGAAGCTGTTACTCGATCTTAGCTCGGCTTTCCACCAAACAACCGTGCAGGTGCAGGGAGTGATTCTCCCAGTTGTAACTTGACAAACATGGGACGGTCTCGTCATCTTCAACAGTCTACCCGTACCAGTAGGACCGTATCTGGTGCTGGTAACAGCAATTTTATGGAATCTTTTCATAATTTTTTTAGACCCTCCTTTGCAAGGCCACCAGAGACAACAAGTCTGACACATAGTCAACGGCTGGAGAGGATGATACAGGAGTATCTCCAAATGAACATCGACGCCATGACTTTGCAAATGGAGCCTTGCTCCTTTTGGGCTTCAAATCTAGAAAAATGGCCAGAGCTCTCCAGTTACGCCTTGGAGATTTTGTCGTGTCCAGCTGCCAGCGTTGTCTCTGAACGTGTCTTCAGTGCTGCTGGGTGTGTGCTGACAGATAAGCGCACGTGTCTGTCCAGTGACAATGTGGACAGACTGACGTTCATCAAAATAAACAAGTCATGAATCCAGAAGGAATTTACTACCCCTGTGTCATCCTGGGGAGAGTAAATGCTTGTGGATTTGGAATGTGCTTGATGCAAATCAAAACATCCTGTTTGCAACTAGGGCACAAGTGCTGCCACTGATAAGGTGTCTGTGTGGGGCACAATTTTTGGAAAAAAAGGGAGTCTCCGCTTGGAGTAACCCTTGCTTGCTGTGTTTTTTAAAAATGATCAAAGATGAACAGAGCTGGGATCAGGAAAGACTTTGCTACCTACCCCAGTGTCATCCTGGGGACGGTTAAGAATAGCGTATTTTTGAATGTGCTTGATGCAAATCAAAACATCCTGTTTGCAGCTAGGGCACAAGTGCTGCCACTGATAAGGTGTCTGTGTGGGGCCCAATTGTTGGAAAAAAGGGAGACTCCGCTTGGAGTAACCCTTGCTTGCTGTGTTTTTTAAAAATGATCCAAGATGAACAGAGCTGGGATCAGAAAAGACTTTGCTACCAACCCCGGTGTCATCCTGGGGACGGTTAAGAATAGCGTATTTTTGAATGTGCTTGATGCAAATCAAAACATCCTGTTTGCAACTAGGGCACAAGTGCTGCCACTGATAAGGTGTCTGTGTGGGGCCCAATTTTTGGAAAAAAAGGGAGACTCTGCTTGGAGTAACCCTTGCTTGCTGTGTTTTTTAAAAATGATCCAAGATGAACAGAGCTGGGATCAGGAAAGACTTTGCTACTTACCCCGGTGTCATCCTGGGGACGGTTAAGAATAGCGTATTTTTGAATGTGCTTGATGCAAATCAAAACATCCTGTTTGCAACTAGGGCACAAGGGCTGCCACTGATAACGTGTCTGTGTGGGGCCCAATTTTTGGAAAAAAAGGGAGACTCCACTTGGAGTAACTCTTGCTTGCTGTGTTTTTTAAAAATGATCCAAGATGAACAGAGCTGGGATCAGAAAAGACTTTGCTACCAACCCCGGTGTCATCCTGGGGACGGTTAAGAATAGCGTATTTTTGAATGTGCTTGATGCAAATCAAAACATCCTGTTTGCAACTAGGGCACAAGTGCTGCCACTGATAAAGTGTCTGTGTGGGGCCCAATTTTTGGAAAAAAAAGGGAGACTCCGCTTGGAGTAACCCTTGCTTGCTGTGTTTTTTAAAAATGATCCAAGATGAACAGAGCTGGGATCAGGAAAGACTTTGCTACCAACCCCGTTGTCATCCTGGGGACGGTTAAGAATAGCGTATTTTTGAATGTGCTTGATGCAAATCTAGCTGTGAAGTGTACAACTAGGGCACAAGTGCTGCCACTGAATGGGTGGGTGTGTGTGGGGCCCAATTTTTGGAAAAAAAGGGAGACTCCGCTTGGAGTCACCTTGCGGTGTTTTACATGATTTTAGAAGGGCGTGCCATGCCTATATCTGTGTGTCCTCCTCTTTTTCCTTGTCCAGCTCTTTTGTTTTCGCATGAGTTTATGTCCTTGTCACTTTCCCATGTGTTTGTGTTGTGTTGTGAGTTGTTTGTCACCTTTTGGACACCTTTGAGGGTGTTTTCTAGGTGTTTTTATGTGTTTGTGATTGCCTGCCATTGTTTCCTATGCAGTTCGAGTTCGGTTCGTCGAACGTTCGACGAGCCGAACTCGAACGGGACGTCCGTTCGGCGAACCGACCTCGAGCCGAACCGCGACCGGTTCGCTCATCTCTAGTCTTGCATTGCATCACCCCACTCTCCCGACAGGAGTGCCTCAGCTGTGGAAATATGTGCAGCTGACCCGCTGCCATCGGGAGATTGTGGGTTGAGATGCAATGACACTCGCATCACGGTACTTTAGGATATTTGATGATGTCATACTCACGTGACCAGTCTGCAGCCAATGAGGTAATACAACATTTACACGTACATGGGTATGACGTCACGGTCATGGCAGGTCCTTTTAGCCAGAGGTGCTTACCAGGGGGAATAGCAATGATCGGACGGTCACGGAAGCAGAAGCGCTGGGAGACAGAGTCTGCAGGACGCGTCGCGGGACCTGTAAGTATTATCATAATGTTTTTTAATAATGTGCTTTTTTTAGCAGCCCCTGAACCCGAACTGTAATATGAACATCCCAGAAAGCTCATGTTCTGGGTTGTGTGCACGAACACCATGTGTTCGGTACGGACCCCGAACTTTACAGTTCGGGTTCGCCCATCCCTAGACTCTATGCCAATTTTTTTATTATTTTTTTTATTTTTGCACCACTATAGGGATGCAGACAGCGTGTTTGATTTCAACCAATCACAGACGCTGTCAGAGAGGGTGAGCGCGTGGTCTGACTGCAACCAATCACAGACTTCAGGACTAACAGTGGGTGGAGGAAGCGGTGGATATGTATGTGGGTTAATGAGCAAACTGGAAGCAGTGTGACAGCCTTGGGGACTTCTCATGGAAATCTGTGTGTGTAACTTTTTGTGTTCTGGGATAATGCTAACAATTTTTTTATAAAAAGGAAAAAAGAAAGAAAATAAGTAGTAAAGCAGGAGCATTATACTTCCTGACCTTCCCCAAGGCTGTCACACTGCTCACTGGTTTGCTCATTAACCCACGTACATATTCGCTACTTCCCCCACACGCTGTTAGTCCTGGCATCTGTGATTGGCTGCAGTCATACCACGCTCCCACCCTGAGTGACAGCTTCTGTGATTGGTTGAAATCACATACTCTGTCTGCATCCCTATAGTGGTGTAAAAATTAAAAAAATAATAAAAAAAATTGGCGTAGAGACCCCACTGTATTGTGATACCCAGTACATGGCTACAAGCTGCATTCCCCAGCCGTGTGTTTATCTTCACTGTGTACCAAAATAAGAGGGAAACTATGTGGGTTTTTTTTTATTCTTTAAATGTGATGCCCCCCAAATTTTGATACTCTGATAGTATTCTCAGGCTGGGGAGGCCCATGGTTATTGGGACCCCCAGCCTAAAAATGACAGCCTGCAACTGCCCAGATGTAGCTTCAGCATCATTGGAGTGATGCCAACTTACTCACCACTGCCATCGGGTTGCTTCCTCTCCCTTGAGGTTCATGGCCACCCATGTGCTTGTCTACCTCCCTCTCCCTCCGTGGCCTATGCATGCGGCACAGGCTCCCCAGGAATGTGACTAGTACACGCACGCACTGGCCTTCCTCTTAAAGGACCAGTGCGCTATTTCCAGATGATGCCTCTCAGACTATGGCTGAGATACTCTATGTCTTTAAGGCACCCTCCCATTAGGGAAGGTGCCTTCACAAAAACCTTAGTCAGCATACCAGTCTGATGCTAGCTAGTTATCAGGTTCCCATACTCCTGTCCCATTGTCCCTGTGTCCATCACTTGTACCTGCCTTCCCATACCTATCTGTCCCTGCCGTTCCCCCCTATATCTGTTTAAATCCATATGCCAGTCTGCCTCAGTCATCTTGACTATACCTGCTTATGTCTGTGCCCATGACTGAGTCCGTTATCTGCCCTGAGGTTCAACTGCCACAGTCCCAGTCACTGCCATTGTAAGTAGTACCTTGTGTCCACCTCAATGAGCTTAGTTAAGCTCCTTCCACTAAAGGATAAGCTTGCTTGCTGCCCCTACACTGGCCTCGAGTGTTACACCAGAAATGCCACATCCATTAGATTTACCTGGCTCATCCCAATTGCCCTGATGCCTTGGAAGCAGTGAATGTCTATAAAGATTAATGTGCAGATCCAGAAGCAGTGTGCCAGCCATGGGAAGACTCTAAAGGGTGCTTTACACGCTGTGACATCGCTAACGATATATCGTCGGGGTCAGGTCATTAGTGATGCACATCCGGTGCCGCTAGCGACATCGCAGCATGTGACACCAAGGAGAAACGATCAACGATCGCAAAAATGTCAAAAATCGTTGATCGTTGACATGTCGCTCCTTTTCATAATATTGTTGGTGGTGCATGCTGCTGGTTGTTCGTCGTTCCTGCGACATCACACATCGCTATGTGTAAAGCCGCAGGAACGACGAACATCTCCTTACCTGCGTCCACCAGCAATGAGGAAGGAAGGAGGTGGGTGGCATGTCCGGCCGCTATTCTCCGCCCCTCCTCTGCTATTTGGCGGCCTCTTATTGACGCCGCAGTGATGTCGCTATGACGCTGAACGCACCTCCCCCGTGAAGCAGAGATTGTTCGGCGGTCACAGAGACGTCGCTGAAAAGGTATGTACGTGTGACGCTGCCGTAGCGATAATGTTCACTATGGCAGCGATCACCAAATGTCGCACGATCGACGGGTGCTATCGTGCACGACATCGCTAGCTATCGCTAGCAATGTCGCAGCGTGTAAAGCACCCTTAAGTATAACTGTCCTGCACTAATCCATCTAGCCCTTTCTTCCACCATTTTACAGCACAATATTTGGGTCCCCAAATTTATATGATGTTTGGTGTCCGGGCAGATGTTCGGGATCAAGTCCGGTCTCGTACCGGATTTTTTTTTTAAGTCCGGCTGGACCCGCCGAATCTGAACATCTGCGGGTTCGCCCATCTCAAACTGTAAGTATTTTTCATGAACTCAAAGACTTTTATTGTCCCTTGTCATCTGTGGTGATGCTAAAAAATGGACATTGTGAGTACATTTTATAATACATTTTTGGGGGAGTTTTTATCTCCTCTTCTTGTTGCTATTTTTGATATTTATCAGTGTAGGGACCCGCAAGCGTGAGGATCCGTGATGAGGATTGTGGGCTTACGTACATTGGCCAATTTACAAACTAATACCTCACATATATTTTATATGTATTTTTTTGCACTTTGATTATGCGGGGTGCAGCCGGGCCTCTTAATACGGCCGTGCATAGTGGAATTTCTGTCCCTTACGTGCTGCAGTGAGTTGTGTCCGAGTAACCCGCCTAATCTAATAGTAAGGGCGTGGTAATAGGTTGCTGGCTGGACACCTTGCGCATATAAGTGTGAACAGTGCCCTATGCACGCCACTAGTGTGCAATTTACCTTGCACCTGTGAAGTGTCCATGTTGAGAGGCTTGTCTGCATCCTGTTTGTGCATTAAATGTGTTGGCTTGGGCTAACTGGACTGGTTGCCCTTTTTTGCGGATCACAAGGACACATGTTTTGGTTTACACATATAAACGATCAGTGTGAAAGCACAACACATTCTGGAAACATGGGCGTGTGAAGGTGTAAATAGCTTTTGTTCCCACAATTTTCTAGTGATTTTTGGATGCTTCATATTTTTCCTGCAACAAAAAAAACAAAGCATCTTACAGTTCCAGCAAAGTGGATGGGATTTATAGAAATCCCATGCTCACTGTGCTTCTTCTTTATGCAGTATAAACTGATCTGTGGTGCATTTTGCAAATCTGCAGCATGTTATTTTCTCCTGCGGGTACCCTGAATTTTATGAGCAGATTTTCCTCATAGATTTGCATTAGATGTGTAAAATCCACATGGAAAAAACGCACATGCATTTTCAATGTGTTTCTGCTGTGAAGATGCAACAAAAACACATGTAATCCACGCCCACGTATCAATAAAGTTTACTAAATATAAGGAAGTAAGCAGCTTTGATTAAAACATGAAACAAGAAAAGACAAAAAGTGCAGTCAAAAACACAATAAACATGTATTTAAAAAAATGCAATAAAAAACTGCAAGCAGCCTAATTTACATTATAGGTGTAGAATTTCTACATCAACAAAGCACCATAAGTTCATCGTAGGTATGAAGCCTAAAGGTTATTCTCGACTTCACATTCGCAGTATCTAAATTCTGACAAGATAATCTTGACATTCTTATATTTTATTTTAAGAAGAATCCATAGAATTCAATAGGAATGGATTTTGCAGCAAACATTGCAAGTGAAAACATGTAGTTCATTCTTTCAACTAGCTGAATCCCATTAGAAATGTACAGTGTCTATAAATCAGACAGGCATAGAAATGTATGTGTTTCCAATACGACATGATTTAGGAAACGTTTTCAAGAAATGTAAGTAAAAAATTACAGCACATTCCCGTGTGAAGTGTGGAAGCAGTTTTACGTATGGTTTAAAGGTTTAGTAGCCCTAACATAATATCACACAATGTACTAAACCCTCAGCCATGTACTGTTCCCTGTGTTTAAGTAAGACCCTTGACTTTCTCTGTAGCTTGTATTATGATTAATTTATCTGTCATATAATTCCCTACAGAGCCAAAGATTATTCTGTTTGAGCAGAAAGGAGAGAAGTGCTCTTTAGAGCAAGCTCAAGTTTTTGAATGATTTGTAAAATCCTTGATTTATGCTTCTATGTGTTATTTTCAATACCCAAATCAATCAATTATTATAGCACCACGTCTTGTTCTGAAATTACTGTAATCTAGCATATAGGAAACTCTAACAATATAATGGCGTTTTTACTTTAGAGTTTTCCTGCTTTTAGTTTATGAAGTGAATATGATTCCTTTAAAGCAATTACGTCAGGCTGAATTTCAGGAACGTGCAATAATATAGCAATAGTTACGTAATCCTATTATGTGCATTCTTGGTTAAAGGCTTGTCCATCCAGAGGCATAGCTAGAGTTTCAGCTCGGGAGGAGGGGGGTGAAACATCATAGTGGGCCTTTAAAAAGGTAGCCATGTGTACAACTACGGTGGAGCAGCCTAATCATAGATATAGGGGAACCTCAGCAGACAACTGGGCTGTTACTTAAAGATTAACACTGATATTACATACAGTACAGTACTGTACAGTAGTAGATACTAGTGGTGGGTAGAGATGAGCGAACCGGTCGCGGTTCGGCTCGAGGTTGGTTCGCCGAACGGACCTCCCGTTCGAGTTCGGTTCGTCGAACGTTCGACGAACCGAACTCGAACTGCATAGGAAACAATGGCAGGCAATCACAAACACAGAAAAACACCTAGAAAACACCCTCAAAGGTGTCCTAAAGGTGACAAACAACTCAAACACATTGGAAAGTGACAAGGACATATACTCATGCGAAAACAAAACAGCTGGACAAGGAAAAAGAGGAGGACACACAGATATAGGCATGGCACGCCCTTCTAAAATCATGTAAAACACCGCAAGGTGACTCCAAGCGGAGTCTCCCTTTTTTCCAAAAATTGGGCCACACACACACCCACCCCTTCAGTGGCAGCACTTGTGCCCCAGTTGTACACTTCACAGCTACATTTGCATCAAGCACATTCAAAAATACGCCATTCTTATCCGTCCCCAGGATGACACCGGGGTAGGTAGCAAAGTCTTTCCTGATCCCAGCTCTGTTCATCTTGGCTTCTTTTAAAAACACAGCAAGCAAGGGTTACTCCAAGCGGAGTCTCCCTTTTTTCCAAAAATTGGGCCACACAGACACCCACCCCATCAGTGGCAGCACTTGGGCCCTAGTTGCAAACAGGATGTTTTGATTTGCATCAAGCACATTCAAAAATACGCCATTCTTATCCGTCCCCAGGATGACACCGGGGTACGTAGATAAAGTCTTTGCTGATCCATGACTTGTTCATCTTGGCTTCTTTTAAAAACAATGTAAGCAAGGGTTACTCCAAGCGGAGTCTCCCTTTTTTTCCAAAAATTGGGCCACACAGACACCCACCCCATCAGTGGCAGCACTTGGGCCCTAGTTGCAAACAGGATGTTTTGATTTGCATCAAGCACATTCAAAAATACGCCATTCTTATCCGTCCCCAGGATGACACAGGGGTAGGTAGCAAAGTCTTTCCTGATCCCAGCTCTGTTCATCTTGGCTTCTTTTAAAAACACAGCAAGCAAGGGTTACTCCAAGCGGAGTCTCCCTTTTTTCCAAAAATTGGGCCCACACACACCCACCCCTTCAGTGGCAGCAGTTGTGCCCCAGTTGTACACTTCACAGCTAGATTTGCATCAAGCACATTCAAAAATACGCCATTCTTATCCGTCCCCAGGATGACACCGGGGTAGGTAGCAAAGTCTTTCCTGATCCCAGCTCTGTTCATCTTGGCTTCTTTTAAAAACACAGCAAGCAAGGGTTACTCCAAGCGGAGTCTCCCTTTTTTCCAAAAATTGGGCCACACAGACACCCACCCCATCAGTGGCAGCACTTGGGCCCTAGTTGCAAACAGGATGTTTTGATTTGCATCAAGCACATTCAAAAATACGCCATTCTTATCCGTCCCCAGGATGACACCGGGGTACGTAGATAAAGTCTTTGCTGATCCATGACTTGTTCATCTTGGCTTCTTTTAAAAACAATGTAAGCAAGGGTTACTCCAAGCAGAGTCTCCCTTTTTTTCCAAAAATTGGGCCACACAGACACCCACCCCATCAGTGGCAGCACTTGGGCCCTAGTTGCAAACAGGATGTTTTGATTTGCATCAAGCACATTCAAAAATACGCCATTCTTATCCGTCCCCAGGATGACACCGGGGTAGGTAGCAAAGTCTTTCCTGATCCCAGCTCTGTTCATCTTGGCTTCTTTTAAAAACACAGCAAGCAAGGGTTACTCCAAGCGGAGTCTCCCTTTTTTCCAAAAATTGGGCCACACAGACACCCACCCCATCAGTGGCAGCACTTGGGCCCTAGTTGCAAACAGGATGTTTTGATTTGCATCAAGCACATTCAAAAATACGCCATTCTTATCCGTCCCCAGGATGACACCGGGGTACGTAGATAAAGTCTTTGCTGATCCATGACTTGTTCATCTTGGCTTCTTTTAAAAACAATGTAAGCAAGGGTTACTCCAAGCGGAGTCTCCCTTTTTTTCCAAAAATTGGGCCACACAGACACCCACCCCATCAGTGGCAGCACTTGGGCCCTAGTTGCAAACAGGATGTTTTGATTTGCATCAAGCACATTCAAAAATACGCCATTCTTATCCGTCCCCAGGATGACACCGGGGTAGGTAGCAAAGTCTTTCCTGATCCCAGCTCTGTTCATCTTGGCTTCTTTTAAAAACACAGCAAGCAAGGGTTACTCCAAGCGGAGTCTCCCTTTTTTCCAAAAATTGGGCCCACACACACCCACCCCTTCAGTGGCAGCAGTTGTGCCCCAGTTGTACACTTCACAGCTAGATTTGCATCAAGCACATTCAAAAATACGCCATTCTTATCCGTCCCCAGGATGACACCGGGGTAGGTAGCAAAGTCTTTCCTGATCCCAGCTCTGTTCATCTTGGCTTCTTTTAAAAACACAGCAAGCAAGGGTTACTCCAAGCGGAGTCTCCCTTTTTTCCAAAAATTGGGCCCACACACACCCACCCCTTCAGTGGCAGCAGTTGTGCCCCAGTTGTACACTTCACAGCTAGATTTGCATCAAGCACATTCAAAAATACGCCATTCTTATCCGTCCCCAGGATGACACCGGGGTAGGTAGCAAAGTCTTTCCTGATCCCAGCTCTGTTCATCTTGGCTTCTTTTAAAAACACAGCAAGCAAGGGTTACTCCAAGCGGAGTCTCCCTTTTTTCCAAAAATTGGGCCACACAGACACCCACCCCATCAGTGGCAGCACTTGGGCCCTAGTTGCAAACAGGATGTTTTGATTTGCATCAAGCACATTCAAAAATACGCCATTCTTATCCGTCCCCAGGATGACACCGGGGTAGGTAGCAAAGTCTTTCCTGATCCCAGCTCTGTTCATCTTGGCTTCTTTTAAAAACACAGCAAGCAAGGGTTACTCCAAGCGGAGTCTCCCTTTTTTCCAAAAATTGGGCCCACACACACCCACCCCTTCAGTGGCAGCAGTTGTGCCCCAGTTGTACACTTCACAGCTAGATTTGCATCAAGCACATTCAAAAATACGCCATTCTTATCCGTCCCCAGGATGACACCGGGGTAGGTAGCAAAGTCTTTCCTGATCCCAGCTCTGTTCATCTTGGCTTCTTTTAAAAACACAGCAAGCAAGGGTTACTCCAAG
Source organism: Anomaloglossus baeobatrachus (assembly GCF_048569485.1). NCBI lineage: Eukaryota > Metazoa > Chordata > Amphibia > Anura > Aromobatidae > Anomaloglossus > Anomaloglossus baeobatrachus. The sequence goes on from NC_134355.1 coordinate 479,426,091, forward strand.
CGGAGTCTCCCTTTTTTCCAAAAATTGTGCCCCACACAGACACCTTATCAGTGGCAGCACTTGTGCCCTAGTTGCAAACAGGATGTTTTGATTTGCATCAAGCACATTCCAAATCCACAAGCATTTACTCTCCCCAGGATGACACAGGGGTAGTAAATTCCTTCTGGATCCATGACTTGTTCATTTTGATGAACGTCAGTCTGTCCACATTGTCACTGGACAGACGCGTGCGCTTATCTGTCAGCACACACCCAGCAGCACTGAATACACGTTCAGAGACAACGCTGGCAGCTGGACACGACAAAATCTCCAAGGCGTAACTGGAGAGCTCTGGCCATTTTTCTATGTTTGAAGCCCAAAAGGAGCAAGGCTCCAGTTGCACAGTCATGGCATCGATGTTCATTTGGAGATACTCCTGTATCATCCTCTCCAGCCGTTGAGTATGTGTCAGACTTGTTGTCTCTGGTGGCCTTGCAAAAGAGGGTCTAAAAAAATTATGAAAAGATTCCATAAAATTGCTGTTACCGGCACCAGATACGGTCCTACTGGTACGGGTAGACTGGTGAAGATGACGAGACCGTCCCATGTTTGTCAAGTTACAACTGGGAGATTCCCTCCCTGCACCTGCACGGTTGTTTGGTGGAAAAGCCGAGCTAAGATCGAGTAACAGCTTCTGCTGATACTCCTGCATACGTGCGTCCCTTTCTATGGCTGGAATTATGTCACAAAATTTGGACTTGTACCGGGGATCTAATAGTGTGGCAATCCAGTAGTCATCATCACTTCTAATTTTGACAATACGACTGTCATGTTGGAGGTAGTGCAACAAGAAGGCACTCATGTGTCTTGCGCAGCCATGCGGACCAAGTCCACGCTGTGTTTGTGGCATAGAGGTGCTAACCGTTCTTTCTTCCTCTGACATCTCCCCCCAACCTCTTTCAACTGAAATTTGACCAAGGTCTCCCTCATCCGCTGAGTCTTCCATGTCCATGGACAGTTCGTCCTCCATTTCTTCATGTTCTCCTGCACCTTGCTCAACATTTCGCCTGCTACTATGCGCCCTTGTCGATCCCTGTTCCCCATGGTCCCATGCCTGCTGCGTTGGTGATGATGAACGTCTGGATCTTGGTGATGTTGTTGTCCCTTGCACATATGAATCCTCCTGTAGTTCCTCCCCTTCATGTTGTCCCACCCCCTGACTCCGAATAGTGTTTAGCGTGTGCTCCAGCATGTAAATGACTGGAATCGTCATGCTGATAATGGCATTGTCAGAGCTAAACATATTCGTCGCCATGTCGAAACTGTGCAGAAGGGTGCATAGGTCCTTGATCTGAGACCACTCCATCAGGGTGATCTGCCCCACCTCTGCATCTCGTTGGCCCAGGCTATACGTCATGACGTATTGCACCAGGGCTCTGCGGTGCTGCCACAGTCGCTGTAACATGTGTAGAGTTGAATTCCAGCGTGTCGCCACATCGCATTTCAGGCGATGAACCGGCAGGCCGAAAGACTTCTGGAGCGATGCAAGTCGCTCAGCTGCGGCGCTTGAACGCCGGAAGTGAGCAGACAGTTTTCGTGCCCTGTTCAGAAGGCCATCTAGGCCGGGATAGTGTGTTAAAAATTGCTGCACGACAAGGTTCAACACGTGAGCCATACAAGGTACGTGTGTCACCTTGCCCAGGCGAAGGGCCGCACCCAGGTTTGCAGCATTGTCGCACACGGCCTTACCAGGCTGCAGGTTGAGTGGAGACAACCATTTATTAAACTCGGACCGCAGAGCTGACCACAACTCCTCAGCTGTGTGACTCTTATTACCAAGACATGTCAAGCTAAAGACCGCCTGATGCCGTTGCGCTCGGCTGCCAGCATAGTAATGAGGCGTGCGTGATTCCTTCTGCGCAGTGAGAACGCTGGTGGCCTGACCAGGCAGGCTTGGGGCGGAGGTGGAGGACCCAGATGAGGTGGAGGATGCAGAAGCTGTGGCGGAACTTGGACAGACAGAGGATTGACACACAAGTCGTGGGGACGGCAAGACTTGTGCAGCAGACCCTTCACCATCTATCACCATAGTTACCCAGTGCCCAGTCAGCGACATGTAACGTCCCTGTCCATGCTTACTGGTCCAAGTATCGGTGGTGAAATGCACCCGTTCACACACAGAGTTTCTCAAGGAAGCGGTGATGTTGTGTGCGACATGCTGGTGTAGCGCGGGCACACCTTTCTTAGAGAAGTAGTGGCGACTAGGCATCTGGTACTGGGGCACAGCGACAGACATAAGGTCTCTAAAATCCTGTGTGTCCACTAGGCGGAAAGGCAGCATTTCGGTAGCCAACAGCTTACAGAGGGATAGAGTCAACCTCTTAGCTTTGTCATGGGTCGGAGGAAGTGGCCTTTTATTTGACCACATCTGAGGGACAGAGATCTGGCTGCTGTGTGTAGACGGTGTTGAGTAGGGTGTCCCTGGAAAAATGCAGGTTTGTGAGGAAAGTGCAGGCGGAGACATGATGTTGCCTTCATCCAACGTTGGTGCTATCGATGTCTGAGAGAGCTGTACACACTCACTTGTTTCCCCTTCCAAACCAACTGACGACCTTACAAGCAAACTGCCTGTTGCGGTTACAGTGGTGGAAGTTTTGCATGGAAAAACAGGTGTGACAGCTGTCCCCACAGTCCTAGAAGATGAAGAGCGCGCGGATGCACTGGAAGGGGCGGGCGGTGGATGGTTCGCTCCGCTAGCCGGCATTGCAGCACGGTGAGCTTCCCACCGGGACTTATGATATTTATTCATGTGACGATTCATGGAAGAAGTTGTCAAACTGCTGAGGTTTTGACCTCTACTAACAGAATCATGACAAATGTTACATATCACATGAGTTGGGCGATCTTTTTCGATGTGAAAAAAGGCCCAGGCTAGGCAAGGCTTAGAGGCCATGCGACCTGTTGATCCACCCCGAATAATGCTCATAGGCAGAGTGGTGGCTGAGGATGCAGTTGTAGACGTGCTACCAGTGCTCCGACTCTGTCCAGGAAGGCGCAAGGTAACTTCGTCGTCGGTTGCATCCTCCTCCACCGCCTCTGTTGACCTCCTCGAGTGCCTGACTGGGGGTTGACAGTAGGTGGGATCTAGAACGTCATCATCAATTGTTGTGTTTGCACTCCCCTCCCCCTCAGACCGAGCCTCTTCTTGCCCTGACCGAATATTTAAGTTGTCATCCCAATCGGGTATCTGCGTCTCATCTTCATCAGTATGTTCCTCATTGTCTATAACCACAGGTGTTAGTGTTTGTGACAAAGGGTCAACATTATGCTCAGAAACTTGGTCCTCACGGCCTGAATCTGAGTCACAAAGGTTCTGGGCATCACTGCAGACCATTTCCTGTTCTGTACTCACTGTAGCTTGGGAGCAGACCTCTGATTCCCAGGCTATAGTGTGACTGAACAGCTCTGCAGACTCAGCCATCTCAGTTCCACCATACTGTGCAGGGCTGATGGAGACTTCAGAGCTGGGAGAAATCAAGTGTGATTGGGATGACAACTCAGAGGAATGGTGTTTTTTGGATGCGGTACTTGAAGTGGCTGAGAGGGCACTTGTTGGACCACTTGAGATCCATTCAAGCATTTTCCTTTTTTGCCCATCATCTACCTTTGTTCCTCTTGTTCGTGTCCGTAAAAAAGGGAGCACATCGGATTGTCCACAATAAGTAGTAGACATCTTACTTTTGCTAGTAGATGGTCTATCTTCAGCAGATGATAATGGAGCTTTGCCACCTTCCCCACTGACAAAACATTTTTTGCCTTTTCCACCACGCCTCTTCCCCTTTCCACCAGCATCTGTCATTTTGCCACTCATGTTGATTGCGACAAGATTGTGGACTGAAAATGTGGTAGTAAAAATTGAGAGGTGGTGAAGATTGCAGTGGTGGTCTAGCTTTATTAACAGCAGAATAATAAAGAATAAATATCCCTGACAATGTAACTTAGTTATAATTCGTTGGAGTGTGCAACGCAGGCAGACGTGCTGCAAATGTCTTGGCACTAGTGGGACTATAGCAAAGCCCAATAGCCACGTATAGGATGCCACTAGGTACACTGAGTGTTTGCTAGTATAATGGCTTCGTTATAATTTGTTGTAGTGTGCAACGCAGGCAGATGCGCTCTGCAAATGTCTTGGCACTAGTGGGACTATAGCAAAGTCCAATAGCCACGTATAGGATGCCACTAGGTACACTGAGTGTGTGCTAGTATAATGGCTTCGTTATAATTAGTTGGAGTGTGCAACGCAGGCAGATGCGCTCTGCAAATGTCTTGGCACTAGTGGGACTATAGCAAAGTCCAATAGCCACGTATAGGATGCCACTAGGTACACTGAGTGTTTGCTAGTATAATGGCTTCGTTATAATTTGTTGTAGTGTGCAACGCAGGCAGATGCGCTCTGCAAATGTCTTGGCACTAGTGGGACTATAGCAAAGTCCAATAGCCACGTATAGGATGCCACTAGGTACACTGAGTGTGTGCTAGTATAATGGCTTCGTTATAATTAGTTGGAGTGTGCAACGCAGGCAGATGCGCTCTGCAAATGTCTTGGCACTAGTGGGACTATAGCAAAGTCCAATAGCCACGTATAGGATGCCACTAGGTACACTGAGTGTGTGCTAGTATAATGGCTTCGTTATAATTAGTTGGAGTGTGCAACGCAGGCAGATGCGCTCTGCAAATGTCTTGGCACTAGTGGGACTATAGCAAAGTCCAATAGCCACGTATAGGATGCCACTAGGTACACTGAGTGTTTGCTAGTATAATGGCTTCGTTATAATTAGTTGGAGTGTGCAACGCAGGCAGATGCGCTCTGCAAATGTCTTGGCACTAGTGGGACTATAGCAAAGTCCAATAGCCACGTATAGGATGCCACTAGGTACACTGAGTGTTTGCTAGTATAATGGCTTCGTTATAATTAGTTGGAGTGTGCAACGCAGGCAGATGCGCTCTGCAAATGTCTTGGCACTAGTGGGACTATAGCAAAGTCCAATAGCCACGTATAGGATGCCACTAGGTACACTGAGTGTTTGCTAGTATAATGGCTTCGTTATAATTTGTTGTAGTGTGCAACGCAGGCAGATGCGCTCTGCAAATGTCTTGGCACTAGTGGGACTATAGCAAAGTCCAATAGCCACGTATAGGATGCCACTAGGTACACTGAGTGTGTGCTAGTATAATGGCTTCGTTATAATTAGTTGGAGTGTGCAACGCAGGCAGATGCGCTCTGCAAATGTCTTGGCACTAGTGGGACTATAGCAAAGTCCAATAGCCACGTATAGGATGCCACTAGGTACACTGAGTGTGTGCTAGTATAATGGCTTCGTTATAATTAGTTGGAGTGTGCAACGCAGGCAGATGCGCTCTGCAAATGTCTTGGCACTAGTGGGACTATAGCAAAGTCCAATAGCCACGTATAGGATGCCACTAGGTACACTGAGTGTTTGCTAGTATAATGGCTTCGTTATAATTAGTTGGAGTGTGCAACGCAGGCAGATGCGCTCTGCAAATGTCTTGGCACTAGTGGGACTATAGCAAAGTCCAATAGCCACGTATAGGATGCCACTAGGTACACTGAGTGTTTGCTAGTATAATGGCTTCGTTATAATTAGTTGGAGTGTGCAACGCAGGCAGATGCGCTCTGCAAATGTCTTGGCACTAGTGGGACTATAGCAAAGTCCAATAGCCACGTATAGGATGCCACTAGGTACACTGAGTGTTTGCTAGTATAATGGCTTCGTTATAATTTGTTGTAGTGTGCAACGCAGGCAGATGCGCTCTGCAAATGTCTTGGCACTAGTGGGACTATAGCAAAGTCCAATAGCCACGTATAGGATGCCACTAGGTACACTGAGTGTGTGCTAGTATAATGGCTTCGTTATAATTAGTTGGAGTGTGCAACGCAGGCAGATGCGCTCTGCAAATGTCTTGGCACTAGTGGGACTATAGCAAAGTCCAATAGCCACGTATAGGATGCCACTAGGTACACTGTGTGTTTGTTAGTATAATGGCTGAGTTTAAAAAACTTGGAGTGTGCAATGCAGGCAGATGTGCTCTGCTAATGTCTTTGCACTAGTGGGACTATAGCAAAGTCCAATAGCCACGTATAGGATGCCACTAGGTACACTGAGTGTTTGCTAGTATAATGGCTTCGTTATAATTAGTTGGAGTGTGCAACGCAGGCAGATGCGCTCTGCAAATGTCTTGGCACTAGAGGGACTATAGCAAAGTCCAATAGCCACGTATAGGATGCCACTAGGTACACTGAGTGTTTGCTAGTATAATGGCTTCGTTATAATTAGTTGGAGTGTGCAACGCAGGCAGATGCGCTCTGCAAATGTCTTGGCACTAGAGGGACTATAGCAAAGTCCAATAGCCACGTATAGGATGCCACTAGGTACACTGAGTGTGTGCTAGTATAATGGCTTCGTTATAATTAGTTGGAGTGTGCAACGCAGGCAGATGCGCTCTGCAAATGTCTTGGCACTAGAGGGACTATAGCAAAGTCCAATAGCCACGTATAGGATGCCACTAGGTACACTGAGTGTGTGCTAGTATAATGGCTTCGTTATAATTAGTTGGAGTGTGCAACGCAGGCAGATGCGCTCTGCAAATGTCTTGGCACTAGAGGGACTATAGCAAAGTCCAATAGCCACGTATAGGATGCCACGAGGTACACTGAGTGTGTGCTAGTATAATGGCTTCGTTATAATTAGTTGGAGTGTGCAACACAGGCAGATGCGCTCTGCAAATGTCTTGGCACTAGTGGGACTATAGCAAAGTCCAATAGCCACGTATAGGATGCCACTAGGTACACTGAGTGTTTGCTAGTATAATGGCTTCGTTATAATTAGTTGGAGTGTGCAACGCAGGCAGATGCGCTCTGCAAATGTCTTGGCACTAGTGGGACTATAGCAAAGTCCAATAGCCACGTATAGGATGCCACTAGGTACACTGAGTGTTTGCTAGTATAATGGCTTCGTTATAATTAGTTGGAGTGTGCAACGCAGGCAGATGCGCTCTGCAAATGTCTTGGCACTAGTGGGACTATAGCAAAGTCCAATAGCCACGTATAGGATGCCACTAGGTACACTGAGTGTTTGCTAGTATAATGGCTTCGTTATAATTAGTTGGAGTGTGCAACGCAGGCAGATGCGCTCTGCAAATGTCTTGGCACTAGTGGGACTATAGCAAAGTCCAATAGCCACGTATAGGATGCCACTAGGTACACTGAGTGTGTGCTAGTATAATGGCTTCGTTATAATTAGTTGGAGTGTGCAACGCAGGCAGATGCGCTCTGCAAATGTCTTGGCACTAGTGGGACTATAGCAAAGTCCAATAGCCACGTATAGGATGCCACTAGGTACACTGAGTGTTTGCTAGTATAATGGCTTCGTTATAATTAGTTGGAGTGTGCAACGCAGGCAGATGCGCTCTGCAAATGTCTTGGCACTAGTGGGACTATAGCAAAGTCCAATAGCCACGTATAGGATGCCACTAGGTACACTGAGTGTTTGCTAGTATAATGGCTGAGTTTAAAAAACTTGGAGTGTGCAATACAGGCAGATGTGCTCTGCTAATGTCTTTGCACTAGTGGGACTATAGCAAAGTCCAATAGCCACGTATAGGATGCCACTAGGTACACTGAGTGTTTGCTAGTAAAATTGCTTAGTTTAAAAAACTTGGAGTGTGCAATGCAGGCAGATGTGCTCTGCAAATGTCTTGGCCCTAGTGGGACTATAGCAAAGTCCAATAGCCACGTATAGGATGCCACTAGGTACACTGAGTGTGTGCTAGTATAATGGCTTCGTTATAATTAGTTGGAGTGTGCAACGCAGGCAGATGCGCTCTGCAAATGTCTTGGCACTAGTGGGATTATAGCAAAGTCCAATAGCCACGTATAGGATGCCACTAGGTACACTGAGTGTTTGCTAGTATAATGGCTTCGTTATAATTTGTTGTAGTGTGCAACGCAGGCAGATGCGCTCTGCAAATGTCTTGGCACTAGTGGGACTATAGCAAAGTCCAATAGCCACGTATAGGATGCCACTAGGTACACTGAGTGTGTGCTAGTATAATGGCTTCGTTATAATTAGTTGGAGTGTGCAACGCAGGCAGATGCGCTCTGCAAATGTCTTGGCACTAGTGGGACTATAGCAAAGTCCAATAGCCACGTATAGGATGCCACTAGGTACACTGAGTGTTTGCTAGTATAATGGCTTCGTTATAATTAGTTGGAGTGTGCAACGCAGGCAGATGCGCTCTGCAAATGTCTTGGCACTAGTGGGACTATAGCAAAGTCCAATAGCCACGTATAGGATGCCACTAGGTACACTGAGTGTTTGCTAGTATAATGGCTTCGTTATAATTTGTTGTAGTGTGCAACGCAGGCAGATGCGCTCTGCAAATGTCTTGGCACTAGTGGGACTATAGCAAAGTCCAATAGCCACGTATAGGATGCCACTAGGTACACTGTGTGTTTGCTAGTATAATGGCTGAGTTTAAAAAACTTGGCGTGTGCAATGCAGGCAGATGTGCTCTGCTAATGTCTTTGCACTAGTGGGACTATAGCAAAGTCCAATAGCCACGTATAGGATGCCACTAGGTACACTGAGTGTTTGCTAGTAAAATTGCTTAGTTTAAAAAACTTGGAGTGTGCAATGCAGGCAGATGTGCTCTGCAAATGTCTTGGCACTAGTGGGACTATAGCAAAGTCCAATAGCCACGTATAGGATGCCACTAGGTACACTGAGTGTTTGCTAGTATAATGGCTTCGTTATAATTTGTTGGAGTGTGCAATGCAGGCAGATGTGCTCTGCTAATGTCTTTGCACTAGTGGGACTATAGCAAAGTCCAATAGCCACGTATAGGATGCCACTAGGTACACTGAGTGTTTGCTAGTAAAATGGCTTAGTTTAAAAAACTTGGAGTGTGCAATGCAGGCAGATGTGCTCTGCAAATGTCTTTGCACTAGTGGGACTATAGCAAAGTCCAATAGCCACAGATAGGATGCCACTAGGTACACTGAGTGTTTGCTAGTATAATGGCTTAGTTAGAATGAGTTGGAGTGTGCAGAGGACAAGAGGGTACAGTGGCAGGATTGTGGTGCTCTGGGTAGAGGAATGGAAGCCTGCCTTTCTATTCCCTCCTAATGGTGAAATGCAGGGAGGAAATCCCTGACCTGGGCTACACAGACGCTGTTGCTGTTTGCAGGACCTGTCACCTATGGCTCTCTGACCCTGCCGGTACGAGCCCTTAAAAGGACTGCTAGAATGTGCTCTCCCTAAGCTGTCTAACGCTGTGTATGCAGCGCATACAGCTGTATCGGCGATAGGACAAAGGACGGAACTGCGACAGTGATGTCTGACACCAAAGACGCAGAAGGCAGATAATGGCGATCGTGAAGAAAATGTCCGGTTTTATAATGCAGGGACATGTGACATGCAGATCCTATCACACATGCCGTTGCTTCTCTGCCTCAAAGTCCACTTAGGTGTGTGTGTGTCTGTGATTGGCTGACATGCTGGCCAGCCCCACAAGACGCGCGCGCTTAGGGAAGGAAGACAAGAAAAAAAAAAAAAAAATGGCGATCGCCATTATAGAAACAGCAGTGATCTGAAGGCGGTGTTCACGCACACTATACACTGAAATGTGATAATAGTTTGATTCACAGAGTGACTTACACTATTACAGCAGAAACCAAGCTAAGATTTAGCTGTTTTTTGGCTGCTAGAACCGTTCTCGAACGTTTCTAGAACTATCGAGCTTTTGCAAAAAGCTCGAGTTCTAGTTCGATCTAGAACATGCCCCAAAATCACTCGAGCCTAGAACTGGAGAACCACGAACCACGAACCGCGCTCAACTCTAGTGGTGGGCAAACCACCCCAATATTCGTGTTTGGGAAACTCGCCCGAACGCTTTGTAAAGTTCGAGTTCGGGTTCTGAGATAACGTGAACTTGCGTCCAAACACCGAACTTGGACTTTACAGTTATGGGATGGGGCTGGGAGGAGGCTGTAAAATAAAGAATATAGTTAATAATAAACATTGTCATTATACTTACTGGTCTTGTGACACGTCCTGCAGACTATCTCCTGGCTGCTGCTTCCACGCTCGATCATCGCTGTGCCCTCCCGGTAACCACAGCTGACGATAGGACCTTCCGTGACATCATATGTCCATATGAATGTTATATTATCTCATTGGCTACAGACTGGTCACATGACTATGATGTCATGCAAGGCCCTGCAGTGTAGATGCTAGAGTGTACGGACTGCTGACAGGTATGACGTAACTTGTCATGTGATGGGGCATGTTCAAAATGCAGCCTGAAGTTGCCAGCCCGACCTCTTCAGACAGAAAAACAATGTTTAGTCTAAGGGGTACTTTGCACACTATGACATAGCTAGCCGATGGTAGCGATGCCGAGTGCGATAGTCCCCGCCCCCGTCGCAGCTGCGATATCTTGTGATAGCTGCCGTTGCGAATATTATCGCTATGGCAGCTTCACATGCACTTACCTACCCTGCGACCTCGCTCTGGCCTGCAAACCGCCTCCTTCCTAAGGGGGCGGGTCGTGCGGCATCACAGCGACATCACACGGCAGGCGGCCAATAGAAGCAGAGGGGCGGAGATGAGCGGGACGTAAACATCCCACCCACCTTCTTCCTTCCTCATTGCAGCCAGGATGCAGGTAAAGTGATGTTCCTCGCTCCTGCCGCTTCACACACAGCGATGTATGCTGCCACAGGAACGAGGAACAACATCGTAACATCGGTCCTTCCAAAATTATGGAAATGACCGACACTACGCCGATGATACGATTTAGCCGCTTTTGCGCTCCTTAATCGTATCAAAAACGATTTAAACACTACGATGTTGACAGCGACGCCGGATATGCGTCACTTTCGATTTGACCCCACCGACATCGCACCTGCGATGTCGTAGTGTGCAAAGTACCTCTAAGTCCACGTGGGTATAGTTGATTATAATAGAAGCGAGGGTCTGGGGGTAAGACCCCCAGATCAAGGTGTGCAGGGGGGGCAAAGCCCCTGCTTGCATGATTATAATGGAAAGGAAAAAATATCACAACTCCCCCAACCCAAACGGTCACGCCCATCAACCAAGTCTGTTACACTGATGACCAGACTGCAGTCCGTACATTCTAGGCTCAACCATCGCATCACGGCATACAATTTACCAACAGCAGTGGGTCAGCTGCTTTTATTTCCATGCAGCAGAGGCGCTGCTGTCATGAGAGTGGGGTGATGCAATGCAAGGGCAATCATCCTCTCATTGTCAGCCTGCTTCTCGCTTTGTGCAGAGTGATGTAGCAGAGCTGACATGGTTCTCTTTGCTTCTCACTCTGTATAGACACTGTCTGTGCACAGTGATGAAGCAGAGTTGACATTGCTGTCCCAGTGTATTACGTCGGACAAAGAATTTTTTTTATAATAAAGATGGAGTCTCTAAATGTTTTTCTGTTTCATTTCTAATAAAAAAAATTCTCTGTGTTGTGTTTTTTTTACTGTTTCCTAGAAAATCATAGTAACCATGTCTAATTTGGCATGACACCTGTTCTGAATGTCATCCGAGTGGGTCCTGGTGTGTAGCTCCCTCTGGTGGCCGGGAATGGTAATGAAGCTGAGTCTGAATCTGTGACTCAAACAGGTGTTGAAATTAATTAGGAATCCAGGAAGTCCTATTGCAGACTAGCCTGGGGTATTTGGGAGAGCAGTTTCTACTTGGCTGCTGCCGGTGATAAATGTTTGCTTCTGACGATGTCTTGCAGTTTGTCCTTCAGTTTCCTCTATTTATCCTGTGCTAGAATTCACTCCAGATAAATCTGAAGGTTTTCTTTTCCTAATTGCTGGTTTTGCACCTGCGGGTGTTTGTGTTTTGTTTTCATTTTGCTCTTTGTTTGTTTTCTTGTATGTAAGGATTTGGCTCTCTGCTATTTTTGAGAGGGCAGTTCTTTCAGCAAGAAAGGGAGTTTCTCCCTGTTCTGATTTTGATTACTTGCACTTTTGAATATTATTTGTTCTGTGATTTTGTTTTTCCCATTATATCTGCAGTTCTGTTTAATGTGTCTGGCACAAGAGTACCTGATATAGTGGGGAAAAGACCGTGTGGTGTTAGGTCTTTTTTTCTATCAGGAGTTTGGTATTTTTTGCAGGGGTTTTTGCTGGCTGCAATCAGTTATCCTTCCTGTCCTGTTTTATCTAGTAAGTTGGGCCTCACATTTGATAATTTATATTTTCTGTGTATTGTGTTTTCTTACATCACTGTCGTTACATGTTTGGGGACCGTGCCGAGGCATTTTAGGATTCCTCATTTCTATCTTTTGTGGTGTATCAAGTTTCTCCGGCAGTGACGAGGTGTCTAGGTGTGTTAGGAACATCCCACTGCTACCTTTAGTGTTGTCCGATAGATAGGGGATTGCGGTCAGCTTAGTTTCCAACTACTCTTGCGGTTTTTGTTTTTTCCTGATTAATGGGATTTCCCACTGAATTTTCTATTGCTAGCTAAGGGTAATCCAAGCAGCTACTGGCTGCTAACCCCCACTGCCTGGTGTTACCTTCACTGGCAATGGAAAATTCAGGTTTCGATTACCCTTTTTTTAAAAAGTTTTTTGCCAAAACACTAAAAGAAAAATGACAAGGGCTTCGCCATATTTTTGTATCCTAGCCAGGTACAGCAGGCAGCTACGGGCTACCCCCAACACCCAGTTGCCTATTTGTACCGGTCTGGGAACCACAAATATAGGGAAGTCCTTTTTTTAAATTATTCCATGAACTTTATGAAATAAAAAAATGACGTGGGCTTCGCCCAATTTTTGTGTCCAGCCAGGTACAACTAGGCAGCTGGGGATTGGAATCTGGGCTCCCCAGCTGCGAGTTGCAGTCCGCAGCCGCCCCAGAAAATGGCGCTTTCATAGAAGCGCCATCTTCTGGCACTGTATCCAACATTTCAAGGTTCCATGGTGCCGGGTGGCATGCTGGGTAATAAGAGATTAATACCAGCTTTGTTTTACCAGCTAATATTAAACCAGAAATTTTTAAGGTCAGGCCAAGTTTGACTCGGCAATTAACAATCTCCGATAAAGGGTTTAAAAAAAAGACACCACATAGAGAAAAAAATACTTTATTAGAAATACATACACAAACACACTTAGGGACTCCATCTTTATTACTCCTTCTCAGCCCGCTATGAGCCTGGTCTTCTGTCATCTTCAACCGATGCAGCTCTGCTATATAACAAAGCACAGCGGGAGGAAGAACACTTCTGCTCCCTGTGCTGTTTAATCATTCAATGAGTGAGCAAAGGTTGCTGGTTGGTAAGCAGAGCTGTAACCGCTGCCACCATTGCCATAGTAACCTAAAAAGCGGGTTACTATAGCAATGGTGTTCTCCAATCATCAGATTCTTGGCACCGCTATTCACCGGCTGTGGCATTAGTGTGTGGTAGCCAATCCCTGCATGTGGGCTGACTCTTTAAAGAGCGCCAACATGGAGGGAGGGGGAGCCAAGAATGTGTCTGAGCATCTTGCTGGTATTCGTTGCTCGCCGAGTATATCGAGTACTGAGATGTTCGGGCAAGCACCGAGTCCCGGCGAGCACCGAGATACGATGCGACACTGGCATCACAGCCCACCAGGACCTTTGATGACGTCATAGTCATGTGACCAGTCTGTAGCCAAAAAGGTAATACAACATTCACATGTGACTGGTCACATGGGTATGACATCATGAAAGGTCCTGTAACTCAGTGCTGGTTACCGGGTGGCACAGCAATAATCAGACAGACGTGGAAGCAGAAGTGGCCGGGAGACAGAGTCTGCAGGACGTGTCGCGGGACCTGTAAGTATGATCATAATGTGCTTTTTTTCCAACCCCTGGACCCGAATTGGACTTGAACTGTAACATGAGTCTCCCTGGAAATCTCATGATCGAGATTGTGTATACGAACACCATATGTTCGGTACAGACCCTGAACTTTGGAGTTCAGGTTCGTCCATCCCTAGTAGATACCAGTCCTGCAGAACATATAAGAGATTGCAGTACAAAATAGATGGCGATTTACAGCTGTTGTTCTTCTTATGTAATTGTTCCATCTTTTCTATCTAGCCCAGACCCACATAACAACTTTTTCCAGTCATGACTCGGCTGTATAAATTGCAAAAAAAAACAAATTTAACTTCTCACAATTCAAGCCCCATCCACATCCATTCCCAACCTTTCCAAACTCCTAATCCTGTTGTCACCCTATTGCTGAACCACTGCTGAAATATGTGTCCCTATTAGTGATCCTTTTTGTTAGAGACTACCTTGCATACAATGATGCCCAAAAGTGTTGGCATCCTTGAAATTATTCCAGAAAATCAATCATTCCTCCCAGAAATGTATTGCAATCACAAATGTTTGGTTATACACGTTTATTTCCTTTGTGTGCATTGGAATAAGAAAAGGGAGAAAAAAAGCCAAATTGGACATAGTTTCACACAAAACTCCAAACACGGGCTAGACAAAATTGTTGGCACTCTGAACTCAATGCCTTTAGAACCTATGATCTACTGGTACATCCTAGGTCGTGTCGGTTGGATCCTCCTTCCAGCACCACTGGCGGAGCACTGTTCCTTCTCATACTGCCACATAAGTCTTACCATATAGTGAACATAGTAAGTTAAGAAAAAACAATAAACAATTGTGGAATTGACATTATTTAGCAATTTCATGGCACTTGGAATTTTTTTTTCCTGTTTTTTTAGCACAATATATGGTAAAACGGATAGTTTCATTCAAAAGTACAACTCGTCTTTCAAAAACCAAGCTCTCTAATGCCAATATTGATGAAAAAATCAAAAAGTTATTGCTTTTGGAAATAACAAGGAAAGAACAAAAGCACAAAAACAGAGAATTGCAAAGTCGCAAAGGGATTAATATTTGGTTGCACACTCTTTGGAATAAATAACTGCAATCAATCGCTTCCTATAACCATGACCAAGCTTCTTACACCTTTCATCTTGAATTTTGGACCACTCTTCCTTTAAAAACTGCTCCAGATCTCATTTTTGAAGGTGCCTTCTCCCAACACCAATTTTAAGATCTCTCCACATGTGTTCAATGGGATTTTGATTCAGACTCATTGCTGACAACTTCAGAATTCTAATTTACTTTGCTTTCATCCATTTCTGGGTGCTTCTTGAAGAATATTTAAGGTCATTGACCCATGACTAAAGGGGGCTTTACACGCTGCGACATCGCTAATGCGGAGTCGTTGGGGTCACGGAATTTGTGACGCACATCCGGCCGCATTAGCGATGCCGTTGCGTGTGACACCGATAAGCGATTTTGCATCGTTGCAAAAACGTGCAAAATCGCTAATCGGCGACATGGGGGTCCATTCTTAAAAATCGTTACTGCAGCAGTAACGAAGTTGTTCCTCGTTCCTGCGGCAGCACACATCGCTGTGTGTGACGCCGCAGGAACGAGGGAGCTCCCCTTACCTGCCTCCCGGCTGCTATGCAGAAGGAAGGAGGTGGGCGGGATGTTACGTCCCACTCATCTCCGCCCCTCCGCTGCTATTGGTCGGCGGTTCAGTGACGCTTCAGTGACGTCGCTGTGACGCCGCACGGACCGCCCCCTTAGAAAGGAGGCGGTTCGCCGGTCACAGCGACGTCGCCGGACAGGTAAGTATGTGTGACGGATCTGGGCGATGTTGTGCGGCACGGGCAGCGATATGCCCGTGTCGCGCAACAGATGGGGGCGAGTACCCACACTAGCGATATCGGGACAGATATCGCAGTGTGTAAAGTAGCCTTTAGGATGCAAACCCATCTTTTTGATACTGGTAACTACATTGTGATGCAAATTCCTTTGCTAATCTTCAGATTTCATGATGCATTCCACACAGTTAAGGCACCCAGGGCAAAGGGCAGCAAAACAACCAAAAAAAAAATCTTTGAAACTCTACTATATTTGATTGTAGTTACTGCATTGTTTTCTTTGTAAGCTTTTTTTGTTTTCAGCAAACAGTTGAATGAAGTGCTTTACTAAAAAGCTCTTTCTTTGTCTCATCCGTGAGACGTTTTCCCAGAAGTATTTTGGTTTAGTCATGTACATTTTGGACAACAACAGTCAAGCATTTTTATGTCTTTGCATCAGCAATGGGGTCCTCCTGGGTCTCCTGGCATAGCATTTCATTTCATTCAAAAGTCGATGAATAGTCCGTGTTGACACTGATGCATCCTGCAAAAGCGTATCCAGTGGCATTCAATAATATAAGGGTACATTGGCATTGCATTATAGCTATAAGATATTGAAGAAAAATATATAGCTAATGTGAAAAATGAGTAAAAAGACATAGGTATTGCATTGCTATTTTGGAAATATTGACAGAAAGAGAATCTTGGCTTATGTATTGGCCAATCAATGTGAGCCCAATAACCAACGGCAAACTGATCTCATTATATCGGGAAACTAAGTTTAAATGCTTCTATGTGCGATTAAAAATCTGCGTGTCTGAGCAGAATTTATTAAAGCCAACCAATTAAAACCAAGAAAAGGAGTGTTGTCAATGGCGTGTCCCACTACGGCATAGGATGTACATTAATATTTCAGAATAGTTAAATATTTTACAGTACAGAAGGAGGTTATAACACCTGCATATAGAAGCCGTTCATACAGGGATAGAAACCAAAAAATATAATAATATACATTATAACACTATTCAAACAAACTATGACAAATATACCAAAGAAAGAAGGAATCTGATCCAAAAAGCATTACTACAAGTCAAAAATCAACCAATCCATAGATCTAATAAGTTGCAATAGTGCAAGGATAGAAATACCCACCAGACTGTGGCAGAATCGATAAGCCAACCATTTACACTTCCAGAGTGCCAAACCACATTTTGCCTAAATCTTTGTCAGGCCTCCTGACATGCCATTGACCACACTTCTTTTCCTTGGTTTAAATTGTGTGGTTTTAAGAATTTTTAATTTTGAAGGTAAAGAAACTTGATCAATAATATATATATATATATATATATATATATATATATATATATATATATATTACTTTTGGTCATGAGGATTAGCTGCAGTGTTTTGAGTTCTAAACTTCTTGATTATGTTATGCACCGTGAACAGAGGAATGTCAAGCTCTCTGGAGATAGCCCTCTGATGACCCACAGTGTGTCCCTCACACTGTATTAATTTCCACCCATATTTCCCCTACACTGCAATATGACCCCCAGTATTTCCCTCATAATGTATTATGGCCCCTAGTATTTTCTGCACACTGTATTATAGCGCCCATTATTTCTACCACACTGTAATGTAGCCCCCAGTATTTCGCCCACACTGTAATATGGCCCCCCGTATTTTCCCCACTTGGTAATATGGCTGCCAGTATTTCCTCTAAACTTTAATATGGTCTCCAATTTCTCCCAGACTGTGATATGTCTCCCCGTATTTCTTCTGTGTCGCCCCAAGGGATACCGCTCCAGCTTCAGTGAAGTCACAGGACCTTCTTCTGTATATTTGGCAACAGGTAAGTTAGTTTTCATTTTCGTGATGCCACTCACGGTTTGCGGTCAGGGTTATGGGTGACCGCCACTGCAGGTTTAATGAGCGTCTGAGGCTGATGGGGTCTGCAGTCGGATGGTGTGACCTCCCGTGAGTGAGGTAGGCCCCAGGGGCTCAGGTGTGTAGAATAACAGGTCCCAGAATAACTCAGGAAGAGTCCAATAGTCTTTAACTGATTTTTACTCACTGTGCTGTTGTTGTGAGCTGACCCGGGCGATGCTGCAATAAACCAGGTAGAACCAGGTATCCTTTGGGCCAGTCTGAGGGTAACAGGTAGCTCGCCATCCTAGCACTTTTGTTTTCGGATAACTCTCTGACCTGAAGTACTGTGGGGATCTATCCAGGGAGTTGCTACTGCCTTTTCTCCCCTTTTTGGATCGTTTGCTGGCAGCGTGGACCAGGTGAGATAGCTTCTGGCTCTGTCTCCTTATGGGTCCCTAAGTTGCTGCTGAGGCTTGGCCTCTGAAGGTTGGTGAGGTACTAGTAGTTCCCCTCACTGGCAGGTTTAGCAGATAGTTACATTAGAGTCTGCTCTGGGGACCTGTACCCCGTGCATGCCTAGGCACCAGGAGCACCTCTTTCTATGACTACCTGGGACCGTTCTCCCCTGTAAAACAGACACTACACCACGCAGGGTCTAACTGGCAGGAGCGCGTGCGTCTCCTTGGTGACTGGCGAGCTCCACTACTATACTGGTTCCACTACTTTCTTCCTGACAACCACTGTACTTTAGCTATCAGCCCCTCCGCTTCACCTCTTGAAAAGAATTGAAGGCTAGCCCTCCTCTTGAGACTACCCAAGGGTCCCCTCTAAAGATGTGGGAGACCTGTTTGCTATGTGTCTGTGTTTACACACCTCATTCTGGCCTTTAGGATTACCTGGAAGTACTGTCCCAGCATGGGTGCAGTACTCAGTGGTGCCTGACCCGGTCAGGGGCGCCACACTTCCACACTGTAACACAGCCCCTTGCATCTAGGGAAGGGGGAGATGGGGACCTCTGACTAAACCTACCGCTGATCCTTGGAGTCCCTCATCACCCTAAATAGGTTCTGCATTCATGCACCAAACCAGATACGTGACCCTAAAAGGACCATAGTTCTGGACCCTAGATAGGGAACAACAGGGATGAGCTCTTTGTTAACCACACTAAACATTAAAGAAGAGACAGGGAGCACACACATGGGGAAAGTGTATAAACAACTCCAGATGTCTCATGAAGAAGTTCAGCAAAAAGCCGCATTGATCCTTCAGATGAATGCAAACCAACTGAAGGGAACTGGAATAGCAGTGTTTCAGTAAGAAAACCTTAGCCAAAGAGCTGGTACTCCAGCCTTCAAACACTGCTGGCCAACACTGCACTGAACCCACTACATTGTTGGTTTCTTCAACCTTACAGGTCTCACCCAACTTGCTGGCCGAAAAAAATCTCTGTCACATAAATGTTCCTTTTCAGGATCTTGCTGCTTATGTACTTCCAGCTACACCTCAGACATATCCACCAGGAACTCTCTTCCTATCAAGATCTTCACTTTACTCTCCCTGCTAAAAGAAACACAGTCACCTTTTCCTGCAGGTTAGCTCCTGCCTAGGGGTTAGTCCCAAAGTTAACTGTCTCTTTCCCTTACTATCATTTTCTGTGAAGAACTCATCTTTCTCACAGCATAATGCACAACATTATACAACATATGAAAATGAAAACTGTGACCTCTTTTGGCCGGTAGTTAGCACTTCAGGCCACATAACAAGTACATCACAGTACTACAACAGTATTGTGCAATTGATGTCTTCAGGGTGGATTTGTGAGCTGGACCACCTCCTTACATGAGGGATCATACTTCTATCAACTGTGCAAAGACAACTTGTAATATCTCTGCATTGAGATCAGAATATCAATACATCTCTGTTCTGGACTGTTCCTGTGCGAGATGTAATGAAATTCTGCTCTGCTTACACTGCATAGTACAAGGGTACAGCATAACAGACATAAGTATAATTACTGATACATCTCCAGGCAGGCTGTGTGGGTTAGACACAGTATAGCAGAACTAACAGGAAGGTTGATGGAAAGGTTTGTAATGTGACACAGGTAAATTCAGCTGTGCTGACCCTCTGTGGGAACCTTATCTTAAACGTGTCTTTTTAATCATGTGAGAGGTTAGGGCAGGATATAAAGGATGCCTTTCATTCATCTCACACACTGAGAAAACCACTTTAAGCTATGGTGGGGTGTGTTCTTTCTTTTGATTTCTGCAGCCTGCTTATGGTCAGCATTATATAATGAGGAAAAGTACATGCATCCAGTTAAAATTCTATTATATCATGTGCAGTTAAACTTGAAAAATTTGGTGAAAGATTCTCTTTAAAATGACAGCTTTATAGATATATTATTTTCTACTTAATATTTTTTATCACACAAAAATAAATGAATTATTTTTATATTTTCTATTTTAAACTTATAAATTAGGACATAATTTAGATACTTCTATCCTCTCTTCCTTCATTTTGTCTGTCTTTAAAGGTTTATGTCAAGATAGAAAGTTATCTCCCCTCCACAGGAAATCTAAAAATTAGAGATGAGGAATGCTTTTGAAATTCGAATTTGATGAGTTTTCCCAAAACAGTAGATTTGCAGTGAATATATTTGCATGAATCTCAAAACTAGAAAGTTTCCAATTACATAGAAAATACATATGGGGGATGGAAGGGAGAATGAAAGAGATACAGCCCCTCTTACCATAAGAGCTTAAACGTTACAGAAGAGAAAGACTTAGGGTACCTTCACACTTAGCGATGCAGCAGCGATCCGACCAGCGATCTGACCTGGTCAGGATCGCTGCTGCATCGCTACATGGTCGCTGGTGAGCTGTCAAACAGGCAGATCTCACCAGCGACCAGTGAACAGCCCCCAGCCAGCAGCGACGTGCAAGCGACGCTGCGCTTGTACGGAGCTGCCGTCTGGAAGCTGCGGAGACTGGTAACTAAGGTAAACATCGGGTATGGTTACCCGATGTTTACATTAGTTACCAGCGCACAGCTGTGTGTGCAGGGAGCAGGGAGCCGCGCACACTGAGCGCTGGCTCCTTGCTCTCCTACCATAGCTACAGTACACATCGGGTTAATTAACCCGATGTGTAATGCAGCTACATGTTCAGAGAGCAGGGAGCCGCGCACACTGCTTAGCGCTGGCTCCTTGCTCTCCTAGCTGCTGTACACATCGGGTTAATTAACCCGATGTGTACAGCAGCTACATGTGCAGAGAGCCGGAGCCGGCAGCACAGGCAGCGTGAGAGCTGCAGAGGCTCGTAACTAAGGTAAATATCGGGTAACCACCTTGGTTACCCGATGTTTATCTTGGATACAGCTTACCTCAGCTGTCAGATGCCGGCTCCCGCTCGCTTCATTTGTCGCTCTCTCGCTGTCACACACAGCGATCTGTGTGTCACAGCGGGAGAGCGGCTTTGAAGAAAACGAACCAGGGCTGTGTGTAACGAGCAGCGATCTCGCAGCAGGGGCCAGATCGCTGCTCATTGTCACACACAGCGAGATCGCTAATGAGGTCACTGCTGCGTCACAAAAAGCGTGACTCAGCAGCGATCTCGGCAGCGAGCTCGCTGTGTGTGAAGCACCCCTAAGACCAGCGGCACACGAGCGTAAATTGTCTCATGCAAAAAAATTGGTTTGATTATGCAAATGACACTTGGATCAAATGCTAATTAGGGTTTTATCAGAGTGTCAGCTCAGTGTGATCCAATTCTCTGTCTGGAGAACATGTAGAATAAAATTTCTCCATTTTCTCCATTCTATGAGTCAGTGGAAATAAGACTGCAGTCAGATTTCATCCGATGTTTTCCATACACACATATATATGAAGGGCTGTGCACCATCCAATTTCGGACGAGAAAAAAAAATGCTGATCAGCACTACCCGAAAGAATAACATTGGTAAGATTGCTATCCAATAAAACATCAGATAGCACTCATCTGATCTGTACACCTGGTGTGAGCAAGCCCTTACCCACTGACTTTGGAGATGAAAAAAACTCTGTTGTACAAACTCTCGTCCTTTGGGCTTTTTTCCACTTGCGATTTTCATGTGGAAGTGCGATCCGATAAAACATCAATGAGGCAGTATCCTCTTGCCTTTTATTTCTCAACATGAATCAAGCTCTCGGTGCAATCGCAGCATGCTGCGTTTTGCAGTGAGTCTCGGCTCACGCACCCCCATACAAGCCTATGGGAGCGTGTGAAAAATCACACTGCAGTCGCATGTTATGTGACTGCAATGTGATATACGCAGAGACAGACAGCGGAGGAGATGGGAGAAAATGTTCCCTCCCTCTTCTCCGAGGAAGTGATATGATTGCAAGATCGCATCACAGTCGCATGACTCTTGGCTGACGCAGAGGAAGCGGTACGCAAGTGTTAAAATAAACCTTTGCCAAACACTGATCTCAGATGGAACAGGTACTAATCACCACTATACAAGATATAATAATTTGTAAAATATAAATCAATTGGGCAGTATGGCAGGCCCACACAGCAATACAAAGTGATGTAGCCAGTTCTATGATGTGTCAGCAGTTTGGGAAATGAAAAAATGAATTTGGCGATCTTAAAGAAATCTGCTCCCTTCTCTTCATGGATTGATGTTTTAGTCTCAATTTGCAACCAAATCTGTAAACTATGCATCTGGTAAATAAAGAATTTTACAATACTGAGATAAATGATGGCTGTTTCTGCTCATAAATTATGTAGGGAGGGGATAAGAAGGAGGAGGGAGGATTTAGAAGCAGACAAACATTCTGCTGCAAGTTCTCAAAAACAACAGTTACACTTGAATGCTTTTTCTTTCTTCAAATTTTAAGTTTGGGACACATTGTACTACTTTTTTGGATTTGTATCTTCACTTAGTATCTGCATGACATATCCTATATACATTGATATAATTAAATCTTTGAATTTGCAGGAGATACTCACAAGAGTAATGCGATAGGACATTTTTACTGGAGTCTATTTAACGGTGTATTACAGTATATCTCAGCAACTGCAGAAATGATGATTGTAACCTTTGTAAATATAACTGTAGTTAGGAATAAACATGTTAAACCCAGGCCGTCATTTGTCATTTCAGCAGAGATAAAATATAGTGTATACTTAATCACGTTTCAGAAAAGAGTCTTGGGTCCTTAATGCACAGGAGATTTACTGAACTAGATGATATATCTTTTGGTGTTTTGAAAAGTGATGAACTAACCTGACATTTTTATCTACAGAAATGTAATTTACTTCAATCCAACTAACCCAATGGGAATATCGGTTGTTTAGAATAAAAAAGGGAAAAGAGCTGCACAGTATATGTGCTTGGAACTCTTCCTAGAAATAGGCCTATCTGAAAAGAGGTAGAGTATATCATGGTCTCTCACATTTTGGAGTGAGAGTGGATTAACACATTACACTTTATTTTTGTGTTCATTGTCTAATTTGGCTTATGTTTTGCCTGCAGAAACCTATCGGCTGTGTGTTGCCATCAGTTCCAGAAGGATGAGTAGTCTTATTACCATTCGACTTTTAAAAATCATTCTCCCAGTTTAAAGCACAAGAAAATCAATGTGTTTCCTATAAAATATTGCACACCGAGCAAGAACTTTGAATGAGTAATGAGCATCCACTTGTATCCGCCTGATCCTCCGTACTCTGGCTTTCATGCACTAACCCCAAGTTAGTATGAAGATAACATTGATAATAATGTAATCCCCTCTACTGTTACACAATGAGTCACTGTGTAATATGCATTAAATTAGAAAAGAAATCAATATTAACTGAGAGAAAGCTGCTGTAATCCACTGAAAACACAGTAGTAGGTGGATAATGAAGAAGCAATTTTAAATGGATAGCAAAGGCATCTTCTAAGGCTTAGCTTAGAAACTCACATCGGGATACAGATCTATAAAGCCATCAGAAACATTTAGCTTTACTTTCAAAAGATCCAAATAGTATCAGATTGAAAATGCTGGTATGGTATAGCTCACCGGAGCTCCTATGTCCTGCATTATTATGACCACCATCAATAATATTGATCATGATTACATATGTAACCTCAGAAAATAGAAAATGTTTTTTTTTTTACATTTCTTGGATATGATTGGAATATACTTTCCTTTCTGTACACAATTTGCATAAAATGTTCATTGTAAACTCAATTGGACAATGTATATATTTACCATAGGTGATTTTGACTAGTCATGAAGGAATCAGTAAAAATTCTAATTTGACAGTCCAGTAGACTTTTGCCACAAAATTTGACTTGCATCAGTTTTTTTGATGCTAGTTGAATGTTTCTTGTCCTTTGGGTCTCAAAAGTCTCAAGAACATAATAATAACAGGGCTGAATCAAAAATACTGTCAAGATTCTGATATTTTTCTTTTGATTGACTGCTATAATACACCTGAAAAATAGTGCTGCACATTTCCTCTCCTTACCACTAGTGGTTGATTTTTTGAGTAGCGCCCCTGAAGCCATCAGGGAGCTACAAGGTACTGCATCCCCACCATGATGAAGGGTTCACCCCAGGGACCCTGAAGACCAGTGGCGGTAACAACAGAAACATTCCCGTTGATCCCTGTTTTTCCCTAAATTCCCCAAAGACTGGCACCAAACTAGGGTTGGACCTAATGGATGGCAGGCAGTGGACAGTCAGAGTCAGTCAGTAGTAAGTCGGTGACAGAGAGAGCAAGTGGAAGCACTGACAGTAGTGTGATGGTGACCTGAGGGCTCAGGCGTGTGGTTTCTGGTGGAGTACAGTGGAGTGCTCGCGGAACCATAGCACCAACGGGGTAAAGAATCCTAGGTCAGGTAAATGCTCCAGGCAGACCTGATAAAATCTGTACAGTGAGGGGACAATCAAGGACCTCACTGACCTTGAAGTTCAGGAAACAGTAGCAATGGGAGAACTGGGGAACAGGACCAGAGACTCCAACCCCACAGGGTTCAATCTACCGTCATACGGACTACCGTTGAGAGACTACCAGGAAGGGACCCCCAGATGCTCAAAGCCATGGGGACCCACTAACCAAAGACAGGTGCAGGGAAAAGAAGCCACCAGGTCACTAAAATGGCACTGGTACTAAGGTGACCAGCGGTTAAGACCAGCCTTTCTCGGGTGAGCAGTTTGCAACAGACTGTGAGTAAAGGAACCAGTTATACTGCAAACCCTTGTTTGGCCTACCTTTTTTCTGCACCCATCAAAATCACCTATCCTCTGGGACCTGGCCCTGCTTGTGGAGGGCCTAACATCCAGGCTGCCACCAAGACCAGCCCCAGTAGTGAGAACTGTGCAGCGGCGGCTCCATCTATATAGCCGCAGCCCACAAGTGGCGTCACATTATAAACTTTCATTTAATCTCCCCTGTAAATATACCCCTTTTAAAAAGTGTCCCCAGGGTCACGGAACTGGGCAATGGCCAACAAGTGACATCTTCCCAGCACTACACCGCCCGGGACCGAGTACCCCATAGCTCTGGGAGACACATTTGTATCTGAAATTGCCCTTTAGCAAGATAGACAATGTTGATCCTATGGAATCTATCTTGTTTTCTGTTAGGCCTACTTAATGAGGTTTTCCCACAAACAAAGCTCATTTTAATCTATAGACATTGTATAACAATAAGCTCCACAAATGGATGTGTTTTAAAAAAAATGTTCCTGTGGTGAGATAACTGTGTACTGTGTAATAGTTGTGTCTGAGCTTACGGAGACATGGTCTGATTATACCACAGCTCTTGCGCTGTGGAACAAGTATTAAAGTATACAAACATTACAGCATGGGATTGCAAATAATTATTTCTTTAAGGTTAAAACATTTTTAAAAAACAGAAAGGGAAATATTTTACCTCACAGAAAGAATCAGCTGTCATTCTGTGTTGTAATGTCTGTATAATCTCTTTTACTTCCTCCCATGCCCAGGAGCTATGGTATGATCAGACTATGTTCTGTGCATGGTCAGACACATCCATTACACAATACATAACAGGGACACATAGATTAGATTATCTCAGCACAGAATTTTTTTTTGTTTTTTAAGCACATCCAATTGTGGAACTTTTTATTATTTCAAGATCTAATGAATACAATGAACATTAAAATTAACTTTGTTTATGGGAAAGCTGCTATAAGAACACTTTAAACTCTGACTCATTGATTGATTATTGTTTCTAGCCTTTAAGCCTGCTTTACACGTTGCAATTTCGCATACGATTTCGTATGTGATTTGCAACGCCACCATCGTAGTGTGGCACGTTCAATTTGCTGAACGTGCTGCACATACGAGTAACCCCTGTCACACGTACTTACCCGTCCATACGACCTCGCTGTGGGCGGCGAACGTCCACTTCCTGGAGTGGGAGGGACGTTCGATGTCACATTGACGTCACACGGCAGCCGGCCAATAGAAGTGGAGGGGCGGAGCTAAGCGGGACATAAACATCCCGCCCACCTCCTTCCTTCCGTATTGTGGGCCAGGAGCCACAGGACGCTGGTAAGATCTGTTCATCGTTCCCGGGGTGTCACACACTGCGATGTGTGCTACCCCGGGTACGATGAACAATCTGACGTGCAATTCTAGAGACAGGTACGATGTGTATGCGATGAACGTTTTAACGTTCAATCGCAGTTGCACGTACCTGTCACACACTGCAATGTACTTATAATGCCGGATGTGCGTCACTTACGACGTGACCCCACCAACACATTGTAAGATACATTGCAGCGTGTAAAGCGGGCTTTAGTTTAGCTTCATTCTTCTGTGAACTGTCTTACCCAGACTGTTGCTGCACCTCTCAGGCTTTCTCCTATCATTTCAAGTACCAGTTCCAAGGATTTTAACTACAACTTGCTGTTTCCCATTTGTGGTCTTCTGGTTACTGGATTCCAGCACTGCTCCACCAATATCATAACAAATACCTCATTGCTCACCTGTCCTGCAACCCATTGTCCAGTGTCTGTGTGTCCTTGCCTCCTTTTCAGTGATCTTCAGTTGTTTTTCTGTGTAATGAGGTCCTTTTCAGTGATCTTCACAGAACACTGAGTAACACTCAGACATCACAATGTTATGACTTGCAACACTAAATAGGCCTCAAACGTGCTGACGAACATCGTCAGAGGCCTATTCTGAGAAGAATTAAGTCAATATACATGTTTTCTATTGAAGATCACTGAAGGGAACAAGACGATGTGAAAAGCACATGAAAATCACAGAAGAGGACCCACAAAGCACCAAACCATAGGCTACTGTGTCAGGATCAGTGAGCAATAAGATGAATATTTTTTTACAGCTCTCTACAATTTAAGAAAATGGCAGCCAGCTTCAGCATTTCAGAGAAATGGCAGCCAGCTTCTCCAAATGCCACTTAAGGTGATTGACAGGTCTCATGTTACCTTGATATCTGCAATCAGATAACTTATTCCTGAAATATACACATTTTTCTCATGTGAAAGAGCTATTGCCCGCGGCTATAGGCAGGGCACTTATCTGAGTGGGAATCTGCCTCTAGACTTAATCTTTAATAAAAAAAAGTGCTATAAAATCTGGGCCGGTATCTGCTTTGGCTTCTAGGCACTGTTTTGTGAGTGATGCTCAGTAGCAGCAATCGTATTTTATTCTTAGGACTTGTGGCTCTGTCAAGTCGGAAAGCTACAGAATTATTCTGTTGTCTTGGTTTCTACTGCTGTCAGCACCTACTGCAAATCATTAGAGATTCTATCCTGGTTTATGTCCCTGTCCTGTGTTTTGACCTGTTAATTACCAATCATTGATCTCGGCTTGACATTTGACTACCAGCTTGTTTTTTATTCTGTTCCCGATTTGACCTGCTGGATCTGACACAACTTCCTGACTATCCTTCTTTCCAGCTTGTGCCACTGAATAGCATCAAACTATGTGGCCCTTTCCCAGGGATCTCTGTTTAAATCAAGAGCCATGTAAAGGGGTTAAAGGGTGAAAGCCAGGGCAACCACTGAATTCTGGGAAATGTAGTTGTTTGTGCCAAGCCTGTTCGTGGTAGCAATTTTGAGCTGCCAGGTGATTACTAGCAGTGCGTAAGACATGGAAAATACCAATGTGAGACATATTGCTAACACTGAACAGTAGAATTGAACTTTATCTTCTTACAAACCCATTTGCTGCAGCTTTCACACCTCTGCTGTACTGCAGCAATATTACAACACTCGCTGCCCGTGAGATTGAAGCTGAGAGGAACCTGCAGATGTGTTAGGTATAATCAAATTGTCTCTTCAGTGAGGAAGTAGACCAGGGGTCTCAAACACGCGGCCCCTTAGGCTGCTTCGTGCGGCCCCCAGGCCCATGCCCCTGTTCACTATCGCGGAAGGTGCAGGGGCCGCAGTCACTGTCTGCACTTTATGTCAGATGAATGTTTTGCAGGCTCTGCGCGCTCGCGCCGGCAATACAATCATCAGACATAAATCACTGACTGGGTCTGCGGCCCCTGCACCTGCCATGATAGTGAACAGGGGCGCCGCACGAATCAGAGGTGAGGCAGCTGAGGGAGCATGGGACAGGTGAGAAGAATGGTGCTTTTTTTATTGTGTGTGTGAAGCACGGTACATTAACCCCTTAGCGACCTATGACGTACTGGGTATGTCATAGTTCCCTGGTACTTTAGGACCGATGACATACCCAGTATGTCATGGCGAAATCGCAGCCCCAGTGGCTGCGATTGCTTTGCAAATACAGTACCATAGATTTGGGGAGGAGGGGACCTCTGCCTGACCTCAGGAGGGGTGGTGTCTCCTCCCCGGACTTACGGAGGCTGTGATTGGCTGAGCGGCGTTCGTCAGCCAATGACAGCCACTGTAATGTTTCAGCCATTGAAAATGGCTAAAACATTGAAATCCAGCCATGGTCAGTGCAGATATAGCACCGATCATTGGCTGGAGCTGGGTGACCTCAGTTTCACCCGCCCCCAGCTCTGATTGGAGAGACCGGCCTTGTGACCGATCTGCCCAATCACTGTGGGGCCAGAGACCGCTCCCCTCACCTTCACTCCGGCATCTGTGGAAGGTGAGGGGAGCGATCGGTTAGCCACTATCGCACACATCCCGACATTACCGCACACACCCCGACATTACCGCACACACCCCGACATTACCGCACACACCCCGACATTACCGCACACACACCGACATTACCGCACACACCCCGACATTACCACACACATCCCGACATTATCGCACACACCCCGACAATACCACACACACCCCGACATTACCGCACACATCTTCACCGCACACACCCCGACACTACCGCCCACATCTTCACTGCACACACCCTGACATTACCGCACACACCCCAACATTACCACACACATCTTCACCGCACACACCCTGACACTGCCGCCCACATCTTCACCGCATACACCCCGACACTATAGCCCTCATCATCACCGCACACAACCCGGCACTATTGCACTCATCATCACCACACACACACACCACCATTACCTCAGTGATGTCCCCGCTGACAGCGCGATTCACTTCAGTTGCTGCGTGAAGCTCACAGGAGCGGCGGTGTTCTACTGCCGCTCCTGTCAGCTTCATGTAGCAGAGCTGGATGCGGGACCTCGTGTGGATTACGTCGGACCTGGAGGGGTATTTTGGGATTTTAATAAAGTGGTGAAAGAGGGTGTTTTTGTTGTCTTTTATTCCAAATAAAGGATTTTTTGGGTGTTTTACTTTCACTTACAGGTTAATCATGGAAGGTATCTTGGGGAGACGCCTGTCATGATTAACCTAGGACTTAGTAGCAGCTATGGGCTGCTGGCATTAACTCCTTTTTACCTCGATTGCCACCGCACCAGAGCAATTCGGGATGAGCCGGGTTGAGTCCCGGGACTGTCGCATCTAATGGATGCGGCATTTCCGGCGGCTGCTGGCTGATATTGTTAGGCTGGGGGGCTCCCCATCCTGAGAATACCAGCTTTCAGCCGTGTGGCTTTACCTTGGCTGGTATCAAAATTGCGGGGGACCACATGCCAGTTTTTTTTTTATTATTTATTGCACTGCAAGATATAGACCAGCCCACCGGCGGCTGTGATTGGGTGCAGTGAGACAGCTTTCACTCAGCGTGGGGGCGGGTCTTACTGCAACCAATCATAGGCGCCGGTGGGCAGGGGAAGCAGTGAATACGAGATTGAATAATGGGCGGCCGGCTTTTTCAAAAGAGGAAAACCCGCCAGAGCAGTGTGAATGCTGTGCAGCGCCGCGCCGGTGATCGGTGAGTATGAGAGGGGGGCAGAGACCAGGAGTGATTTTAAATGATTTTGATCGTTCTGTTGGACATGCTGAGCATGATCAGTAGAACATGACGAAATCTGTCAGTGGACTCCGCCGCTTAGTGCTTAGCGGCGGAAACCGCCACCATAGACAATCATTAGACACCGTGGCGTATTCCAACGAAATCCGTCAAGGTGCGCTATTTTAACACAAAAATCGCTACATGCAGCGTTCCTTTTGCCTGACGCAGTGTCAAAATAACGATGCTGCGTCGTGCAGCGGATGCAACGCAAGACCATCCATTGCTATCCGTAGCTAATAGAAGTCTATGAGGAATATAATGGTTTCCTGCAACGGTTACCGTAATTCCTCAAGGCTGCAGATAGCAACGGAAGACGTCCAACGCAAGTGTGAAAGTAGCCTAAGTCATAGCCGCTGCCCCCCCCCACCCATTACTACAGGATGGGGACAAAGTGCGCACATTACTATGGGAAGGGGATAAGGCTGGGGACATTACCATAGGATGGGGACAAGGTGAGCACATGACTATAGGATGGGGACTAGGATGGGCACATGACTATAGGATGAAGACAGTACTACAGGATAGGGACATTACTACAAGGGGACAAGGATGGGAAACATTACTATAGAATAGGGATAATGCTGGATAATCCATTTTCATTTGCAGAGTGCTAGGCAGCAGATTAGACAAACCTATGGCTGCGGTTTATGACACAAGGTTAAAGTAGTCTTAGTTTTTATAAAGGTGTGGAATGTGCATCACCTGGCCTTTCCTAATGATGATAGCAAACAATCTATAATGCTATCCTGTTAAATAAGGACTGAAACAGTTATCTGAGCACACAAATCTCTGAGGGTGCCAAACTTTTGCATTGTCCCTTTTTACTTTTTGCATTTTTAAAACGTAAAATAAGAAAGTATATATATTTTTTACTAAAATACAAAGGTAATGTGTCATCTGTAACTTTGTGCCTTATAGAGATCATTTAATCT
This sequence comes from Anomaloglossus baeobatrachus, assembly GCF_048569485.1. Taxonomy (NCBI): domain Eukaryota; kingdom Metazoa; phylum Chordata; class Amphibia; order Anura; family Aromobatidae; genus Anomaloglossus; species Anomaloglossus baeobatrachus. Next base: position 479,457,012 of record NC_134355.1, read on the forward strand.
TCAACTTTTTTAACTATACACAATAACAACATTTTTGACCAGGAGTGCCCAAACTTTTGAATGTCACCGGTGGAGGCAGGTAAGGAGATGTTCGTCGCTCCTGCGGTGTCACACACAGTGATGTGTGGTGCCGCGGGAACGAGGTACAACATCGATAATAAGCCGAAAACGATTTTTTGTTTCATGACAACCTCTCCGCGGCAAACGATTTTGACCGCTTTTGCGATCGTTTACGGTCACTCATAAGTGTCACACACTGCCATCTCGTTAATGAAGCCAGATGTGCGTCACAAACACCGTGACCCCGACGATAATTTATTAACGATATCGTAGCGTGTAATGCCCGCTTTAGTCCAGAACACAAGCACAAAACAAGTCAAGAGCACAACTGCAGATCCAAAGAGTATGACTGGCGGGGTTCAGGGAGAGCATGCTCAGTAATGAAAAAGATCAATTAATAGAAAGGTGGAACACCTGAGTAATCAGCACTTCCCACAACCTGCATGGAATGGTGTGCGGTAAAACAAACTGCCAGCAAGTACTCAGAGAAACACAGCAGAGAATCTTCAAATATGCAAACTGCTCTGCATAAAGGAAACATATCACTGCCAGCTCTGTAAATCAGGAAAGTGCAGCAGAGCATATCCTGTGTGCAAGATGCTCCACACAGAGGAATTGTGTACACATACATACATTACCTAACAATATTGCTCAAGAATTTCTCAAATATTTTTATTGTCATTTTACCACTGTTGGCTTTAGCTATATTATAAAGCTTTTTTTTATATGTAGGTATACATTCAAAAGCTTAAGGAAATTAATTGCATAACTTATTAATGAAAAGCAGTTGACTGAAAAACATTAATTTAAGTACACATCTGTACCATTGTAGCTTAGGGCAGAAATGTCAGTAATGACTGGAAGATTGTAGGTTATACAATAATAAAAAAAATAAAAATACATTTTCAAGACAGAAAAGCATTATTTTTACACTTTGTATTTTGTACCATCTGTCAAGAGAAATCAAATGAATTTACACATGCAGCTGCAGAAACTGGTATGATGGTTTGTGACCAGAGTTAATAAAAGGTTCCTTGGCACATATATCCACATACAGTATCTGAGGTTTGGAATGTTTTTCTGTACATATCTAATTTTAAGAGAATTTTGTCAGAATTTTGCAGTTTTAATTCTGATACTACTGAAGTAGCTATTCCAGCTTCTATATATACAGTTAGATTTAGAAATATTTGGACAATGACAGAATCTTGGTGATTTGGGCTCTGTATGCCATTATTTTGGATTTAAAATGAAACAACTGAGATTTAATCGAAGGTACAGGATAAATAAGATGAAGTAGTCAAAAATAATGTTGAGGAGGCCGAACTCTTAAATTCTTATTTTGCATCTGTGTTTTTTAAGAAAGAAAATGTAACATCAACTGGTCTTCACTGTACTATCAATGTAATAAAAACATCCACAGTATCTAAAACCAGAGAGATGGTAAGTGAACACTTAGCTAATGTAAATGAATTTAAATCTCCAGGTCCAGAAGAATTAAAATCCTAGGGTATTGAAAGAGGTAGCATAGAGTCTAGACCATGTGAAGGAATTATCCCCCTCTACTCTTCTTTGGTCTGATCTCATCTGGAATACTATGTTTAGTTCTGGGCACCACATTTTATAAAAGGCACAGAAAAACTGTAGCAAGTTCAGAGAAGAGCTACGAGGATGGTGAGTGGACTGCAAGCTATGCCATGTGAGGAATAGTCAAACGATATAGGAATGTTCAACTTGCGAAAAAAAAGACTGAGAGGAGACTTTATAGCTGTCTACAAATATCTGAAGGGATGTCAAAGTTAAGGGGGATTTTCCTTATTCTCATTTGCACATGAAAACATGAGAAGCAATGGGATGAAACTGAAAGGGAGAAAATGCAGAATAGATATTACAAAAACTTTTTGACAATGAGGATGACCAATGAGTATAGAACAGGCTACCAAGAGAGGTGATGAGTTCTCCTTCAATAGAAGTCTTAAAACAGAGGCTGGACAGACTGTCTGAGATGGTTTATTGATCCCTGCATTGAGCAGGGAATTGGACATGATGACCATGGAGCTTCATTCCAATTGTAACATTCTATGATTTTACGATTCTGTGAAGTGTAGACTCTAAGGGGCACTTTGCACGCTGCGACATCGCAGGCCGATGCTGCGATGCCGAGCGCGATAGTCCCCGTCCCCGTCGCAGCTGCGATATCCTTGTGATAACTGCCGTAGCGAACATTATCGCTACGGCAGCTTCACATGGACTCACCTGTCCTGCGACCGTCGCTCTGGCCGGCGACCCACCTCCTTATTAAGGGGGCGGGTCGTGCGGCGTCACTGCGACGTCACACGGCAGGCGGCCAATAGGAGCGGAGGGGTGGAGATGAGCGGGATGTAAACATCCCGCCCACCTCTTTCCTTCCGCATATCCTACGGAAGCCGCAGTGACGCCGGTAGGAGATGTTCCTTGCTCCTGCGGCTTCACACACAGCGATGTGTGCTGCCGCAGGAACGAGGAACAACATCGGACCGTCGCATCAGCGTAATCATGGATTACGCCGACGCTGCACCGATGATATGATTACGACGCTTTTGCACTCGTTAATCGTATCATCGAGCCTTTACACACTACGATGTTGCATGCGTCATTTTCAATTTGACCCCACCGACATCGCACCTGTGATGTCATAGTGTGCAAAGCCCGCCTAAATGTTGCTTTACACGCAGCGACATCACTAACGAGATGTCGTTGGGGTCACGGAATTCGTGACGCTCATCTGGCCTCGTTAGCGACGTCGTTGCTTGTGAAACGTACAAACGACTGCTAACGATCAAAAATACTCACCTTATCGTTGATCGTTGTCCAGTCATTCTAATCCCGATTATCATTGCTGCTTATGCAGGTTGTTCGACGTTCCTGAGGCAGCACACATTGCTACGTGCGACACCCAAAGAACGACGAACAACAGCTTACCTGTGTTCTCCGGAAACGAGGTGAGCGTGTTTTTCCTTCGACTGCTCTCCGTCCCTCCACTTCTATTGGCCGCCTGCCGTGTGACAACACTGTGACGTCGCATGAACCGCCCCCTTAGAAAAGAGACGGTTCGCTGGCCACAGCGACGTCGCAGGGAAGGTAAGTATGTGTAACAGTGCCTAATGATATTGTGCGCCACGGGCAGCGATTTGCCCATGACACACAAACGACAGGGGCGGGTACGCTTGCTAGCGATATCACTAGCAAGATCGTAGCGTGTAAAGTGGCCTTAAGTCATGTGCAGGGTGGGCTCCCCAGTATACAGCAACATGATGCAAAAGGAAGGCAACTCTAGCCAGTTGGATTGATGAAGGATTGCTTTACGATACAACAACAGAAAGGCATCCAAAAAACAGAACAATATAAACACAAGGCCTAAGGCCAACACACCTGTGCTGCACCACCCATAACGGCGATTTATGTTGCCTTCTCACCAACCTTTGCCTAACCAAGGTACTGTCTGAACAGTTGCCTAATACCTAGTAATCCCTCTGGGAAGCTGGAATAATTGTGTGTGTGAACACACCCTGCCAGTGATGCAGCACAGGAGTCAACAATTTATCCACCTAAATATAAACACATCCCATAAACCCCTTGAATACCCTTAATTGCTGAAGCCTCACAGAGAAGACAGATGGTAAAAGTGGGAAGACGAACCACGCAGCTCAGAAACACAGTCCTAGAAATCTTCTAGAGCAACAGGCAATGCAAACATATGGCGCTGTCCCTTTAAGTAACTGTACTGTATGTAATGTATGTAAACTGACACAGCAGATCCGGCAAGTCTTAAGGGTACTTTGCACGCTGTGACATCGCTAGCCGATGATAGCGATGCCGAGCGCGATAGTTCCCGCCCTCGTCGCACATGCAATATCTTGGGATAGCTGCCGTAGCGAACATTAACGCTATGGTAGCTTCACACGCACTTACCTGCCCTGCGACGTCACTCAGGCCGGCAACCCGCCTCCTTCCTAAGGGGGCGGGCCGTGTGGCATCACAGCGACGTCACCCGGCAGGCGGCCATTAGAAGCGGAGGAGCGGAGATGAGTGGGATGTAAAAATCTCGCCGACCTCCTTCCTTCTGCATTGGCGGTGGAGGCAGGTAAGGAGATGTTCCTGGCTCCTGCGGCTTCACATACAGCGATGTGTGCGGCCACAGGAACGAGGAACAACATCGTATCTTCTATTGGTGCGACAGTATGGAAATGTCCGACGCTACACAGATCACCGATTTACAACGCTTTTGCGATCATTTATTGGCGCATCTAGGCTTTATACGTTGCAATGTGGTTACCGGTACTGGATGTGCATCACTTTCGATTTGACCTCGTCGATATCACAGTAGCAATGTCGCAACGTGCAAAGTACCCCTTACTGTGCATATATAGTTGGCCTAACTAGAACAGATAGGTGTTTTGTTACCAAAACATAAAGTGTAGTGGTCCTGGGAAGAGATGAGCGAACCGGTCGTGGTTCGACTCGAGTTCGGTTCGCCGAACGGAGGTCCCGTTCGAGTTCGGTTCGTCGAACGTTCGACGAACCGAACTCGAACTGCATAGGAAACAATGGCAGGCATTCACAAACACATAAAAACACCTAGAAAACACCCTCAAAGGTGTCCAAAAGGTGACAAACAACTCACAACACAACACAAACACATGGGAAAGTGACAAAAACAAATTATCATGCGAAAACAAAAGAGCGTAACGAGGAAAAAGAGGACGAGACACAGATATAGGCATGGCACGCCCTTCTAAAATCATGTAAAACACCGCAAGGTGACTCATAGCGGAGTCTCCTTTTTTTCCAAAAATTGGGCCCCACACACACCCACCCATTCAGTGGCAGCACTTGTGCCCTAGTTGTACACTTTACAGCTAGATTTGCATCAAGCACATTCAAAAATACGCCATTCTTAACTGTCCCCAGGATGACACCGGGGTAGGTAGCAAAGTCTTTCCTGATCCCAGCTCTGTTTATCTTGGATCACAGAGAAGACAGATGGTAAAAGTGGGAAGACGAACCACGCAGCTCAGAAACAGTCCTAGAAATCTTCTAGAGCAACAGGCAATGCAAACATATGGCGCTGTCCCTTTAAGTAACTGTACTGTATGTAATGTATGTAAACTGACACAGCAGATCCGGCAAAAACAATGTAAGTAAGGGTTACTCCAAGCGGAGTCTCCCTTTTTTCAAAAAATTGTGCCCCACACAGACACCCCATCAGTGGCAGCACTTGTGCCTTAGTTGCAAACAGGATGTTTTGATTTGCATCAAGCACATTCAAAAATACGCCATTCTTAACCGTCCCCAGGATGACACCGGGGTAGGTAGCAAAGTCTTTGCTGAACCAAGACTTGTTCATTTTGGCTCCTTTTAAAAACAATGTAAGCAAGGGTTACTCCAAGCGGAGTCTCCCTTTTTTCAAAAAATTGGGCCACACAGACACCCCATCAGTGGCAGCACTTGTGCCCTAGTTGCAAACAGGATGTTTTGATTTGCATCAAGCACATTCCAAATCCACAAGCATTTACTCTCCCCAGGATGACACAGGGGTAGTAAATTCCTTGTGGATCCATGACTTGTTCATTTTGATGAACGTTAGTCTGTCTACATTGTCACTGAACAGACGCGTGCACTTATCTGTCAGCACACACCCAGCAGCACTGAAGACACGTTCAGAGACAACGCTGGCAGCTGGACATGACAAAATCTCCAAGACGTAAGTGGAGAGCTCTGGCCATTTTTCAAGATTTGAAGCCCAAAATGAGCAAGGCTCCATTTGCAAAGTCATGGCATCGATGTTCATTTGGAGATACTCCTGTATCATCCTCTCCAGCCGTTGACTAGGTGTTAGACTTGTTGTCTCTGTTGGACTTGCAAAGGAGGGTCTAAAAAAATTATGAAAAGATTCCATAAAATTGCTGTTACCAGCACCAGATACAGTCCTACTGGTACGGGTAGACTGTTGAAGATGACGAGACCGTCCCATGTTTGTCAAGTTACAACTGGGAGATTCACTCCCTACACCTGCACGGTTGTTTGGTGGAAAAGCCGAGCTAAGATCGAGTAACTGCTTCTGCTGATACTCCTGCATACGTGCGTCCCTTTCTATGGCTGGAATTATGTCACAAAATTTGGACTTGTACCGGGGATCTAATAGTGTGGCAAGCCAGTAGTTATCATCACTTCTAATTTTGACAATACGAGGGTCATGTTGGAGGTAGTGCAGCAAGAAAGCACTCATGTGTCTTGCGCAGCTATGCGGACCAAGTCCACGCTGTGTTTGTGGCATAGAGGTGCTAACCGTTCTTTCTTCCTCTGACATCTCCCCCCAACCTCTTTCAACTGAAATTTGACCAAGGTCTCCCTCATCCGCTGAGTCTTCCATGTCCATGGACAGTTCGTCCTCCATTTTTTCATGTTCTCCTGCACCTTCCTCAACATTTCGCCTGCTACCATGCGCCCTTGTTGATCCCTGTCCCCCATAGTCCCATGCCTGCCGCGTTGGTGATGATGAACGTCTGGACCTTGGAGATGTTGTTATATCTTGCGCATATGAATCCTCCTGTAGTTCCTCCCCTTCCTGTTGTCCCACCCCCTGACTCCGAATAGTGTTTAGCGTGTGCTCTAGCATGTAAATGACTGGAATTGTCATGCTGATAATGGCATTGTCAGCGCTAAACATATTCGTCGCCATGTCGAAACTGTGCAGAAGGGTGCATAGGTCCTTGATAGTGATGAGCGAGTACTAAAAAGCTCGGGTGCTCGAGGCTCGGGCCGAGCATCCCAAGATACTCGTGTACTCGGCCCGAGCACCGAGCCCAATGGTATCCTATGGGAGACCCGAGTATTTTTGTGAAATGACCACCGGCAGCATGTAGAAACCCTAAAAATGGCACAAAAGTCTCAGAAGAGTGCTCAAATGACATGGCAACAGCATGGGGAAGACCCCTTGAAGCATTTATCATTCAAAAGTCACAGCTGTGAACAATTTTGTCCGCGTTTTACGCCATTTTTACGGACTCACCAGAAAACCTTCCAAAATGACACCAAAATGAATTTTCATGGCGGAAATGTTAAGGGCACATACCCAATAGTGAGATAGAGCTAATGTATGTTACTTTTTGAGATCAATACATGAAAGATTTTACGTAAAACATTGTGTGGCACTCCGATGTCCCTGAGAAGAGACGTACATAAAGGGCTCTGAGTCTAATGTGCCCATTTTGAGGAACTGAGTCTTTGTAGTATTTTCCTTTGCCAGGGCAGTCCAAAATGGTGAGGTTCACCAATGACCCTGCATACAGACGTGCATGAGGGCCTGTAAACCTGAAGTGCCTATTGGAAGGAAGTGGGTCTATTGTAGTATAGCCCTTAGGCAGGGCAGCCAAAAATTGGGAGGCTCCACGTTGTCCCTGGATAGAGACGTGCATGAGGGCCTGTAAACCTGAAGTGCCCATTGGAAGGAAGTGGGTCTATTGTAGTATAGCCCTTAGGCAGGGCAGCCAAAAATTGGGAGGCTCCACGTTGTCCCTGGATAGAGACGTGCATGAGGGCCTGTAAACCTGAAGTGCCCATTGGAAGGAAGTGGGTCTATTTTAGTATAGCCCTTTGGCAGGGCAGCCAAAAATTGGGAGGCTCCACGTTGTCCCTGGATAGAGACGTGCATGAGGGCCTGTAAACCTGAAGTGCCCATTGGAAGGAAGTGGGTCTATTGTAGTATAGCCCTTAGGCAGGGCAGCCAAAAATTGGGAGGCTCCCCGTTGTCCCCGGATAGAGACGTGCATGAGTGCCTGTAAACCTGAAGTGCCCATTGGAAGGAAGTGGGTCTATTGTAGTATAGCCCTTAGGCAGGGCAGCCAAAAATTGGGAGGCTCCACGTTGTCCCTGGGTAGAGACGTGCATGAGGGCCTGTAAACCTGAAGTGCCCATTGGAAGGAAGTGGGTCTATTGTAGTATAGCCCTTAGGCAGGGCAGCCAAAAATTGGGAGGCTCCACGTTGTCCCTGGATAGAGACGTGCATGAGGGCCTGTAAACCTGAAGTGCCCATTGGAAGGAAGTGGGTCTATTGTAGTATAGCCCTTAGGCAGGGCAGCCAAAAATTGGGAGGCTCCACGTTGTCCCTGGATAGAGACGTGCATGAGGGCCTGTAAACCTGAAGTGCCCATTGGAAGGAAGTGGGTCTATTGTAGTATAGCCCTTAGGCAGAGCAGCCAAAAATTGGGAGGCTCCACGTTGTCCCTGGATAGAGACGTGCATGAGGGCCTGTAAACCTGAAGTGCCCATTGGAAGGAAGTGGGTCTATTGTAGTATAGCCCTTAGGCAGGGCAGCCAAAAATTGGGAGGCTCCACGTTGTCCCTGGATAGAGACGTGCATGAGGGTCTCAAAACATTAAGTGTCCATTGTCAGGAAGTGGGTGTATTATAGTATAGCCCTTTGGCAGGGCAGCCAAAAATTGGGAGGCTCCACGTTGTCCCTGGATAGAGACGTGCATGAGGGCCTCAAAACATTAAGTGTCCATTGTCAGGAAGTGGGTGTATTATAGTATAGCCCTTTGGCAGGGCAGCCAAAAATTGGGAGGCTCCACGTTGTCCCTGGATAGAGACGTGCATGAGGGCCTCAAAACATTAAGTGTCCATTGTCAGGAAGTGGGTGTATTATAGTATAGCCCTTTGGCAGGGCAGCCAAAAATTGGGAGGCTCCACGTTGTCCCTGGATAGAGACGTGCATGAGGGCCTCAAAACATTAAGTGTCCATTGTCAGGAAGTGGGTGTATTATAGTATAGCCCTTTGGCAGGGCAGCCAAAAATTGGGAGGCTCCACGTTGTCCCTGGATAGAGACATGCATGAGGGCCTCAAAACATTGTTCCCATTGCAAAGGAGCGGGTCTCCTGTCGTTGTAATGTCCATTCTGCAAAGAATGGGCGAAAAAATTTACCACTGGGGGTATACCTGAAACAAAGGCCTAACTCTTGTAACGGTCATCATGGTGGCGCATGAGGAGAAGGAGGAGCAGTCCAGCGATTATCCAAAGTCCAGAAGTGTGTACCCATGGGTGAGTGGAGGTACATGGCAAATTCCCGTTACAAACTTTAAATTCCGCTCTCATTTGCTGGTGGTGTGGTGAAGTCTGGCCCAATCCAACCCTTGTTCATCTTGATCAGAGTCAGCATTTTCAGTTGACAGGCGGGTGCGTTTTTCTGTAATGATTCCACCTGCGGCACTAAAAACACGCTCTGACAAAACGCTAGTGGCAGGGCAGGCCAGGACTTCCAAGGCGTAGAGAGCCAATTCATGCCACGTGTCCACCTTGGATACCTAATAATTGTAAGGCACAGAGGAATGTCGGAGTACAGTTGTTCGATCTGCAAGGTACTCCTTGAGCATCTGGGCAAACTTAGGATTTCTTGTGGCACTACCCCGCACCTCAGGGGCTGTGGTACGTGAGGGGCTGAGAAAACTGTCCCACATCTTAAAGACTGTTCCCCTACCTCTGGCGGATTGGACTTGTGCCTCTCTCGGCTGTACGCCTTGGTTGTCCACTGATTCCTGACCTATGCCGCTAGCGTTTTGTGAGGGGAATGCTTTGCCTACCTCCGTGACTATGGCCTTCCGGAACTGCTGCATTTTGGTTGACCTCTCCGCCTCGGGAATAAGAGACATAAAGTTCTCCTTGTAGCGTGGGTCTAACAGTGTTACCAACCAGTAATGATTGTCAGCCAAGATGTTCTTAACGCGAGGGTCACGAGACAGGCAGCTTACCATAAAGTCAGCCATGTGCGCCAGACTCTTAACAGCCAGGACTTCAGTAGCCTGACCAACACGATGACTGAACATGCTGTCCTCCTCCTCCTCCTCTTCAGCTACCCTGTCCTCTGGCCAGCCACGCTGAACCGAGGATATGACTGGTGTGCATGTCATATCCTCAATTTGGCCGGAGATTTGCTCCATGTCTTCATCCTCCTCCTCGTCATAGTCCTCCACTGCACGTTGTGATGAGACGAGGCTGGGCTGTGTGTTATCACCCACACCCACTACTGTTTCTTGCTGCAACTCATCGCGCTCCGCCTGCAATGCATCATGTTTGGTTTTGAGCAGAGACCGTTTTAGAAGGCAGAGTAGCGGTATGGTGACGCTAATAATGGCGTCATCACCACTCATCATCTTGGTGGAGTCCTCAAAGTTTTGGAGGATGGTACATAGGTCGGACATCCATCTCCACTACTCAGGTGTTATGTGTGGAGTTTGACCCATTTCCCGACGGCTTAGGTGATGCAGGTACTCAACAACTGCCCTCTTCTGCTCACATATCCTGACCAACATGTGCAGAGTTGAATTCCAACGCGTGGGGACATCACACACCAGTCTGTGAGCCGGAAGATGCAAACGGCGCTGAAAGCCGGCAAGGCCGGCTGAAGCAGTAGGTGACTTTCGAAAATGTGCAGACAGGCGGCGAACTTTTACCAGCAGATCAGACAGCTCTGGGTATGACTTTAGAAACCGCTGAACCACGAGGTTGAGCACATGGGCCACGCATGGAAGATGTGTCAGCTGGCCTCGCCTCAAAGCCGCCACCAGGTTCTGACCATTGTCACACACGACCTTTCCTGGCTTTAGGTTCAGAGGTGTGAGCCAGTGATCTGCCTGCTGTTTCAGAGCTGTCCACACCTCTTCTGCATTGTGGGGTTTTTCACCTATGCAGATTAGCTTCAGCACAGCCTGTTGCCGCTTCGCCGAGGCAGTGCTGCAGTGCTTCCAGCTTGGGACTGGTGTGGAGGGTACAGTGGATGAGGATGCGCAGGAGGAGGAGGAGGCTGAAGAGCATGACATTCCGGAGCTGTAGAGTGTGGGTGAAACACTGACTGAGGTAGGGCCTGCAAACCTTGGTGTGGGAAGGACGTGTTCCGTCCCTCGCTCAGACTGGGTCCCAGCTTCCACAATATTAACCCAGTGTGCCGTCAACGAGATGTAGCGGCCTTGCCCACAAGCACTTGTCCACGTGTCTGTGGTTAGGTGGACTTTGGGTGAAACAGCGTTGTTCAGGGCACGTGTGATGTTTTGTGACACGTGGTTATGCAACGCGGGGACGGCACACCGGGAGAAATAGTGGCGGCTGGGGACCGAGTAACGTGGGACAGCTGCCGCCATCAGGTCGCGGAATGCTTCTGTCTCCACCAGCCTAAAAGGCAACATTTCCAGCGCAAGCAGTCGCGAAATGTTAGCATTTAGAACTGTGGCATGTGGGGTGTTGGCAGTGTATTTGCGCCTGCGTTCAAAGGTTTGCTGAATGGATAACTGAACGCTGCGCTGGGACAAGGACGTGCTTGATGATGGTGTTATTTCTGCGTAGGCAACTGCAGGTGCAGGACCGGAGGAGGCTTGTTCGCAGGCAGCATGGACAGGGGATTGGCTCGCATGCACAACCAGCGAAGACATAGCAGTGACATCAGCAAGCACTGCTCCTCGACTCTGTTGTACTTCCCACAAAGTCGGGTGCTTGGCTGACATGTGCCTGATCATGCTGGTGGTGGTCAGGCTGCTAGTTTTGGTACCCCTGCTGATGCTGGCATGGCAGATGTTTCAAATGGCCTTTTTAGAATCATCTGGAGCCAACTTAAAAAACTGCCAGACTCGGGAAGACCTAACATTTGTACAGGCACCTTGTGTCGTGTTGTTGTTCCGGGGAACGGTTGCTTGACTTCTGCCTGGAGCCACCACCCTGCTTCTTACTGCCTGTTGGGATGCTACGCCTCCCTCCCCCTGTGCACTGCTGTCCTCGCTCTGCATATCCTCCTGCCAGGTTGGGTCAGTTACTGGATCATCCACCACGTCGTCTTCCTCTTCCGCACCCTGCTCCTCCTCCTGACTTCCTGACAATTGTGTCTCATCATCGTCCACCCCTTGTTGAGACACGTTGCCAACTTCGTGAGAACGTGGCTGCTCAAATATTTGGCCATCTGTACATACGATCTCCTCATGACCCACTTCAACATTAGCTGGCGAGAGGCCAGAATGTGCGAATGGAAACGTGAACAGCTCTTCCGAGTGTCCAAGTGTGGGATCATTAATGTCCGAGGACGTATACTCAGCCTTGTGGTAGGAAGGAGGATCAGGTTCTGAAATGTGCGGTGCAGTATCACGGCTACTGACACTTGACCGTGTGGAAGACAGAGTGTTTGTGGTGGTGCCAATCTGACTGGAAGCATTATCCGCTATCCAACTAACAACCTGTTGACACTGGTCTTGGTTCAAGAGCGGTGTACTGCTGCGGTCCCCAAGAATTTGGGACAGGACGTGCGAGCGACTAGATGTGGCCCTTTGTTGTGGCGAAATTAGAGCTTGCCCACGACCTCGGCCTCTGCCTGCACCACCATCACGTCCACTTCCTTGTTCCTTGCCAACGCCCTTGCGCATTTTGCAATGCTGTGCTGACGTGTATTCACTAGACTTGGGCGTTATATCCAAGTTTGTGCAAATCGTGCACCTGTACGCTGCCACCGACAGGCACACACGTGCGGTTTTTAAATGCAAGCACGGACGCTCTAAGAACCTAACAGGTCTTAGGAGCAAAAATTAATGAGAACTCTGACACTATCAGCCACTGCTGACTGACGTGTATTATACAGTACACTTGTGCGTTATATTATAGTTTGGTAAAAACGCACACAAGTGCACCTGTACGCTGCCACCGACAGGCACACACGTGCGGTTTTTAAATGCAAGCACGGACGCACTAAGAACCTAACAGGTTTTTAGGAGCGACAAATAATGAGAAGTCTGACACTATCTGGACTGTTTTAGACTGTGTACACCAGCCCCAGATATGATGAAGGCTGGTATACGGTCACCACTAGGAATGGCTATATACCCTGCCTGCCTGCCTGTATACTGCTACAATAGTCCTGACAAGGACTCTTCTGGTCACTAGCCTGTATTCCGACCTGGCTATACCCTGCCTGTATACAGCAACAATAGTCCTGAGAAGGACTCTGCTACTGTACTCCGACCTGGCTATACCCTGCCTGCCTGTATACAACTAGAATAGTCCTGAGAAGGACTTTTGGTCACACTGTTTGCAGCCCTGCTACGGAAATAGCTATAAAGGGCCGCAAACCTTTCCCTGAAGCAGCGACACTCTCCCTGCACTGACTGTCTGGATGGCTGTGAGCAGAGCACAGCGCGCCGGCCGGTATAAAGGCTCGGTCACGCTGTGCGGGTCGGCCAATCACTGCAATTCCACAACTAACAGGGTTGTGGCATTGCAGTGGTCTGCCAGCCAATCCTTGCATGAGGGCTGGCTCTCAAAAGAGCGCCAACATGCAGAAATGAAGACCACGAGTACAGCACGAGTATCGCGAGATTACTCGGTCCCCGCCGAGTAGCCCGAGTACAGTGATACTCGTGCGAGTACCGAGTAGTAACAAGCACACTCGCTCATCACTAGTCCTTGATCTGAGACCACTCCATCAGGGTGATCTGCCCCACCTCTGCATCTCGTTGGCCCAGGCTATACGTCATGACGTATTGCACCAGGGCTCGGCGGTGCTGCCACAGTCGCTGTAACATGTGGAGAGTCGAATTCCAGCGTGTCGCCACATCGCATTTCAGGCGATGAACCGGCAGGCCGAAAGACTTCTGGAACGATGCAGGTCGCTCAGCTGCGGCGCTTGAATGGCAGAAGTGAGCAGACAGTTTTCGTGCCCTTGTCAGAAGGCCATCTAGGCCAGGATAGTGTGTTAAAAATTGCTGGACAACAAGGTTCAACACGTGAGCCATACAAGGTACGTGTGTCACCTTGCCCATGCGAAGGGCCGCACCCAGGTTTGCAGCATTGTCACACACGGCCTTACCACGCTGCAAGTTGAGTGGAGACAACCATTTATTAAACTCGGACCGCAGAGCTGACCACAACTCCTCAGCTGTGTGACTCTTATTCCCAAGACATGTGAAGCTAAAGACCACCTGATGACGTTGCGCTCTGCTGACAGCATAGTAATGAGGGGTGCGTGATTCCTTCTGCGCAGTGAGAACGCTGGTGGCCTGACCAGGCAGGCGTGGGGCAGAGGTGGAGGACACAGATAAGGTGGAGGAGGCAAAAGCAGTGGCGGAACTTGGACAGACAGAGGATTGACACACAAGTTGTGGGGACGGCAAGACTTGTGCAGCAGACCCTTCACCATCTATCACCATAGTTACCCAGTGCCCAGTCAGCGACATGTAACGTCCCTGTTAGTGATGAGCGAGTACTAAAAAGCTCGGGTGCTCGAGGCTCGGGCCGAGCATCCCAAGATACTCGTGTACTCGGCCCGAGCACCGAGCCCAATGTTATCCTATGGGAGACCCGAGTATTTTTATGAAATGACCCCCGGCAGCATGTAGAAATCCTAAAAATGTCACAAAAGTCTCAGAAGAGTGCTCAAATGACATGGCAACAGCATGGGGAAGATCCCTTGAAGCATTTATCACTCAAAAGTCACAGCTGTGAACAATTTTGTCCGCGTTTTATGCCATTTTTACGTACTCACCAGAAAACCTTCCAGAATGACACCAAAATGAATTTTCATGGCGGAAATGTTAAGGGCACATACCCAATAGTGTGATAGAGCTGGTGTATGTTACTTTTGGAGATTACATGAAAGATTTTACTTGAAAACATTGTGTGGCACTTCGATGTCCCTGAGAAGAGAGAAGAGACGTACATAAAGGCCTCTTGAGTCTAATGTGCCCATTTTGAGGAAGTGGGTCTATTGTAGTATAGCCCTTTGGCAGGGCAGCCAAAAATTGGGAGGCTCCACGTTGTCCCTGGATAGAGACGTGCATGAGGGCCTGTAAACCTGAAGTGCCCATTGTAAGGAAGTGGGTCTATTGTAGTATAGCCCTTTGGCAGGGCAGCCAAAAATTGGGAGGCTCCACATTGTCCCTGGATAGAGACGTGCATGAGGGCCTGTAAACCTGAAGTGCCCATTGTAAGGGAGTGGGTCTATTGTAGTATAGCCCTTTGGCAGGGCAGCCAAAAATTGGGAGGCTCCACGTTGTCCCTGGATAGAGACGTGCATGAGGGCCTATAAACCTGAATGCCCATTGTAAGGAAGTGGGTCTATTGTAGTATAGCCCTTTGGCAGGGCAGCCAAAAATTGGGAGGCTCCACATTGTCCCTGGATAGAGACGTGCATGAGGGCCTGTAAACCTGAAGTGCCCATTGTAAGGAAGTGGGTCTGTTGTAATATAGCCCTTTGGCAGGGCAGCCAAAAATTGGGAGGCTCCACGTTGTCCCTGGATAGAGACGTGCATGAGGGCCTGTAAACCTGAAGTGCCCATTGTAAGGAAGTGGGTCTATTGTAGTATAGCCCTTTGGCAGGGCAGCCAAAAATTGGGAGGCTCCACGTTGTCCCTGGATAGAGACGTGCATGAGGGCCTGTAAACCTGAA
Source organism: Anomaloglossus baeobatrachus (assembly GCF_048569485.1). Classification (NCBI taxonomy): domain Eukaryota; kingdom Metazoa; phylum Chordata; class Amphibia; order Anura; family Aromobatidae; genus Anomaloglossus; species Anomaloglossus baeobatrachus. Next base: position 479,472,525 of record NC_134355.1, read on the forward strand.
GTGCCCATTGTAAGGAAGTGGGTCTATTGTAGTATAGCCCTTAGGCAGGGCAGCCAAAAATTGGGAGGCTCCACATTGTCCCTGGATAGAGACGTGCATGAGGGCCTCAAAACATTGTTCCCATTGCAAAGGAGCGGGTCTCCTGTCGTTGTAATGTCCATTCTGAAAGAATGGGCGAAAAAATTTACCACTGGGGGTATACCTTAAACAAAGGCCTAACTATTGTAACGGTCATCATGGTGGCGCATGAGGAGAAGGAGGAGCAGTCCAGCGATTATCCAAAGTCCAGAAGTGTAAACCCATGGGTGAGTGGAGGTACATGGCAAATTCCCGTTACAAACTTTAAATTCCGCTCTCATTTGCTGGTGGTGTGGTGAAGTCTGGCCCAATCCAACCCTTGTTCATCTTGATCAGAGTCAGCCTGTCAGCATTTTCAGTTGACAGGCGGGTGCGTTTATCTGTAATGATTACACCTGCGGCACTAAAAACACGCTCTGATAAAACGCTAGCGGCAGGGCAGGCCAGGACTTACAAGGCGTAGAGAGCCAATTAATGCCACGTATATAGAGGTTAAAACCTGGCTCAACCTAAATTGTAGGTGCTCTGGAGAAAAACAGTCAATATAATACATATACTCCGGCACACTGTAGAGAAATGCGAAGAAGAATCCAATATGATGCTCAAAAAAATGTCTTTATTATAAACATAAGATTGTCCGACGTTTCAACCCAATTCGGGTTTTCTTCAGGGACTAATGTACAATAACAGAAAAGGAAAAAATACAAGGTCACAATAATACACAAATGTTACACAATCACAATATGTATTACATACGAGGGGGAAGAGGGGGGGGGGGGAAGGGGGTTCATCATGAAGACAGGATACAATTTATGAGCATTCCATAGAGAAGGTACATGAAAATCACCCATGAACTCAAAAAAATACATACAGCTGAAACAATCTTCCCAAACAGGGATCAATACAACATGTTTGTACCAATTCAGAGAACTGAAGGTTAAGACATACCTATGAAAGCTAGAACTAGATTTCTTAAACGAGCACCAAAACACGGTGGGTGAACCGACTAATGGTATCCGTAAAGGTACTAAAAGGTGAAACATGAAATGTTAGTGTTACAAATAATGATGAAAAAAAAGAGAATACATAAGGTTATATCTAGGATATACCTAAATAGGACCAAATGGTAAGATCAAGACATCAGATCAAGTGGGTACTGTAGTGAAGGAGAAACCTTCGCCGTTCTGGGGATTTAGATAAAGAAAACAACACATCCATTCACTGTAAAATACTTCATGACCCCTGAGGGATTGATACACCTATCACATCTGTAAGGTACGCCCTCCCTTGGAACTTATAGACTTTCAGGTCCCGACCCAAAACACCTATAGTGAATGGATGTGTTGTTTTCTTTATCTAAATCCCCAGAACGGCGAAGGTTTCTCCTTCACTACAGTACCCACTTGATCTGATGTCTTGATCTTACCATTTGGTCCTATTTAGGTATATCCTAGATATAACCTTATGTATTCTCTTTTTTTTCATCATTATTTGTAACACTAACATTTCATGTTTCACCTTTTAGTACCTTTACGGATACCATTAGTCGGTTCACCCACCGTGTTTTGGTGCTCGTTTAAGAAATCTAGTTCTAGCTTTCATAGGTATGTCTTAACCTTCAGTTCTCTGAATTGGTACAAACATGTTGTATTGATCCCTGTTTGGGAAGATTGTTTCAGCTGTATGTATTTTTTTGAGTTCATGGGTGATTTTCATGTACCTTCTCTATGGAATGCTCATAAATTGTATCCTGTCTTCATGATGAACCCCCTTCCCCCCCCCCCCCCCCTCTTCCCCCTCGTATGTAATACATATTGTGATTGTGTAACATTTGTGTATTATTGTGACCTTGTATTTTTTCCTTTTCTGTTATTGTACATTAGTCCCTGAAGAAAACCCGAATTGGGTTGAAACGTCGGACAATCTTATGTTTATAATAAAGACATTTTTTTGAGCATCATATTGGATTCTTCTTCGCATTTCTCTACAGTGTGCCGGAGTATATGTATTAACTTAATGCCACGTGTCCACCTTGGATACCCAATAATTGTAAGGCACAGAGGAATGTCGGAGTACAGTTGTTCGATCTGCAAGGTACTCCTTGAGCATCTGGGCAAACTTAGGATTTCTTGTGGCACTACCCCGCACCTCAGGGGCTGTGGTACGTGAGGGGCTGAGAAAACTGTCCCACATCTTAAAGACTGTTCCCCTACCTCTGGCAGATTGGACTTGTGCCCCTCTCGGCTGTACGCCTTGGTTGTCCACTGATTCCTGACCTATGCCGCTAGCGTTTTGTGAGGGGAATGCTTTGCCTACTTCCGTGACTATGGCCTTCCGGAACTGCTGCATTTTGGCTGACCTCTCCGCCTCGGGAATAAGAGACATAAAGTTCTCCTTGTAGCGTGGGTCTAACAGTGTTACCAACCAGTAATGATTGTCGGCCAAGATGTTCTTAACGCGAGGGTCACGAGACAGGCAGCTTACCATAAAGTCAGCCATGTGCGCCAGACTCTTAACAGCCAGTACTTCAGTATCCTGACCAACACGATGACTGAACATGCTGTCCTCCTCCTCCTCCTCCTCCTCATCTACCCTGTCCTTAGGCCAGCCACGCTGAACCGAGGATATGACTGGTGTGCATGTCATATCCTCAATTTGGCCGGAGAGTTGCTCCATGTCTTCATCCTCCTCCTCGTCATAGTCCTCCACTGCACGTTGTGATGAGACGAGGCTGGGCTGTGTGTTATCACCCACACCCACTACTGTTTCTTGCTCCAACTCATCGCGCTCCGCCTGCAATGCATCATGTTTGTTTTTGAGCAGAGACCGTTTTAGAAGGCAGAGAAGCGGTATGGTGACGCTAATAATGGCGTCATCACCACTCACCATCTTGGTGGAGTCCTCAAAGTTTTGGAGGATGGTACATAGGTCTGACATCCATCTCCACTCCTCAGGTGTTATGTGTGGAGTTTGACCCATTTCCCGACGGCTTAGGTAATGCAGGTACTCAACAACTGCCCTCTTCTGCTCACATATCCTGACCAACATGTGTAGAGTTGAATTCCAACACGTGGGGACATCACACACCAGTGTGTGAGCCGGAAGATGCAAACGGCGCTGAAAGCCGGCAAGGCCGGCTGAAGCAGTAGGTGACTTTCGAAAATGTGCAGACAGGCGGCGAACTTTTACCAGCAGATCAGACAGCTCTGGGTATGACTTTAGAAACCGCTGAACCACGAGGTTGAGCACATGGGCCACGCATGGAAGATGTGTCAGCTGGCCTCGCCTCAAAGCCGCCACCAGGTTCCGGCCATTGTCACACACGACCTTTCCTGGCTTTAGGTTCAGAGGTGTGAGCCAGTGATCTGCCTGCTGTTTCAGAGCTGTCCACACCTCTTCTGCATTGTGGGGTTTGTCACCTATGCAGATTAGCTTCAGCACAGCCTGTTGCCGCTTCACCGAGGCAGTGCTGCAGTGCTTCCAGCTTGGGACTGGTGTGGAGGGTAAAGTGGATGAGGATGCGCAGGAGGAGAAGGAGGCTGAAGAGCATGACATTCCGGAGCTGTAGAGTGTGGGTCAAACCCTGACTGAGGTAGGGCCTGCAAACCTTGGTGTGGGAAGGACGTGTTCCGTCCCTCGCTCAGACTGGGTCCCAGCTTCCACAATATTAACCCAGTGTGCCGTCAACGAGATGTAGCGGCCTTGCCCACAAGCACTTGTCCACGTGTCTGTGTTTAGGTGGACTTTGGGTGAAACAGCGTTGTTCAGGCCACGTGTGATGTTTTGTGACACGTGGTTATGCAATGCGGGGACGGCACACCGGGAGAAATAGTGGCGGCTGGGGACCGAGTAACGTGGGACAGCTGCCGCCATCAGGTCGCAGAATGCTTCTGTCTCCACCAGCCTAAAAGGCAACATTTCCAGTGCAAGCAGTCGCGAAATGTTAGCATTTAGAACTGTGGCATGTGAGGCGTTGGCAGTGTATTTGCGCCTGCGTTTAAAGGTTTGCTGAATGGATAACTGAACGCTGCGCTGGGACAAGGACGTGCTTGATGATGGTGTTATTTCTGCGTAGGCAACTGCAGGTGCAGGACTGGAGGAGGCTTGTTCGCAGGCAGCCTGGACAGGGGATTGGCTCGCATGCACAACAAGCGAAGACGTAGCAGTGACATCAGCAAGCACTGCTCCTCGACTCTGTTGTACTTCCCACAAAGTCGGGTGCTTGGCTAACATGTGCCTGATCATGCTGGTGGTGGTCAGGCTGCTAGTTTTGGTACCCCTGCTGATGCTGGCACGGCAGGTGTTGCAAATGGCCTTTTTAGAATCATCTGGAGCCAACTTAAAAAACTGCCAGACTCGGGAAGACATAACATTTGTACAGGCACCTTGTGTCGTGTTGTTGTTCCGGGGAACGGTTGCCTGACTTCTGCCTGGAGCCACCACCCTGCTTCTTACTGCCTGTTGGGATGCTATGCCTCCCTCCCCCTGTGCACTGCTGTCCTCGCTCTGCATATCCTCTTGCCAGGTTGGGTCAGTTACTGGATCATCCACCACGTCTTCTTCCTCTTCCGCACCCTGCTCCTCCTCCTGACTTCCTGACAATTGTGTCTCATCATTGTCCACCCCTTGTTGAGACACGTTGCCAACTTCGTGAGAACGTGGCTGCTCAAATATTTGGGCATCTGTATATACGATCTCCTCATGACCCATTTCAACATGAGCTGGCGAGAGGTCAGAATGTGCGAATGGAAACGTGAACAGCTCTTCCGAGTGTCCAAGTGTGGGATCAGTAATGTCCGAGGACGTGTACTCAGCCTTGTGGTAGGAAGGAGGATCAGGTTCTGAAATGTGCGGTGCAGTATCACGGCTACTGACACTTGACCGTGTGGAAGACAGAGTGTTTGTGGTGGTGCCAATCTGACTGGAAGCATTATCCGCTATCCAACTAACAGCCTGTTGACACTGGTCTTGGTTCAAGAGCAGTGTACTGCTGCGGTCCCCAAGAATTTGGGACAGGACATGCGAGCGACTAGATGTGGCCCTTTGTTGTGGCGAAATTAGAGCTTGCACACGACCTTGGTCTCTGCCTGCACCACCATCACGTCCACTTCCTTGTTCGTTGCCAACGCCCTTGCGCATTTTGCAATGCTGTGCTGACGTGTATTCACTAGACTTGTGCATTATATCCAAGTTTGTGCAAAACGCACACAAGTGCACCTGTACGCTGCCACCGACAGGCACACACGTGCGGTTTTTAAATGCAAGCATGGACACACTAAGAACCTAACAGGTTTTTAGGAGCGACAATTACTGAGAAGTCTGACACTATCAGACACTGCTGACTGACGTGTATTATACACTAGACTTGTGCGTTATATAATAGTTTGTGCAAAACATGCACCTGTACGCTGCCACCGACAGGCACACACGTGAGGTTTTTAAATGCAAGCACGGACACACTAAGAACCTAACAGGTTTTTAGGAGCGACAATTACTGAGAAGTCTGACACTATCAGGACTGTTTTAGACTGTGTACACCAGCCCCAGATATGATGAAGGCTGGTATACGGTCACCACTAGGAATGGCTATATACCTTGCCTGCCTGCCTGTATACTGCTACAATAGTCCTGACAAGGACTCTTCTGGTCACTAGCCTGTATTCTGACCTGGCTATACACTGCCTGTATACAGCAACAATAGTCCTGAGAAGGACTGTGCTACTGTACTCCGACCTGGCTATACCCTGCCTGCCTGTATACAACTATAATAGTCCTGAGAAGGACTTCTGGTCACACTGTTTGCAGCCCTGCTACGGAAATAACTATAAAGGGCCGCAAACCTTTCCCTGAAGCAGCAACACTCTCCCTGCACTGACTGTCTGGATGGCTGTGTGCAGAGCACAGCGCGCCCCCACCGGTATAAAGGCTCGGTCACGCTGTGCAGGCCGGCCAATCACTGCAATTCCACAACTAACAGGGCTGTGGCATTGCAGTGGTCTGCCAGCCAATCCCTGCATGAGGGCTGGCTCTCAAAAGAGCGCCAACATGCAGGGATGAAGACCATGAGTACAGCACAAGTATCGCGAGATTACTCGGTCCCCGCCGAGTAGCCCGAGTACAGTGATACTCGTGCGAGTACCGAGTAGTGACAAGCATACTCGCTCAACACTAGTCCCTGTCCATGCTTACTGGTCCAAGTATCGGTGGTAAAATGCACCCGTTCACACACAGAGTTTCTCAAGGAAGCGGTGATGTTGTGTGCGACATACTGGTGTAGCGCGGGCACACCTTTATTAGAGAAATAGTGGCGACTGGGCATCTGGTACTGGGGCACAGCGACAGACATAAGGTCTCTAAAATCCTGTGTGTCCACCAGGCAGAAAGGCAGCATTTCGGTAGCCAAGAGCTTACAGAGGGATAAAGTCAACCTCTTAGCTTTGTCATGGGTCACAGGAAATGGCCTTTTATTTGTCCACATCTGAGGGACAGAGATCTGGCTGCTGTGTGTAGACTGTTTTGAGTAGGGTGTCCCTGGAAAAATGCAGGTTTGTGAGGAAAGTGCAGTCGGAGACATGATGTTGCCTTCATCCAACGTTGGTGCTATCGATGTCTGAGAGAGCTGTACACACGCACTTGTTTCCCCTTCCAAACCAACTGACGACCTACTAAGCAAACTGCCTGTTGCGGTTACAATGGTGGAAGTTGTGCGTGGAAAACCAGTTGTGACAGCTGTCCCCACAGTCCTAGAAGATGAAGAGCGCGCGGATGCACTGGAAGGGGCAGGCCGTGGATGGTTCGCTCCGCTAGGCCGCATTGCAGCACGGTGAGCTTCCCACTGGGACCTATGATATTTATTCATCTGACGATTCATGGAAGAAGTTGTCAAACTGCTGAGGTTTTGAACTCTACTAACAGAATCACGACAAATTTTACACATCACATAATTTGGGCGATCTTTTTCTATGTCAAAAAAGGACCAGGCTAGGCAAGGCTTAGAGGGCATGCGACCTACTGAGCCCCCCCAACTAGTGCTCAGAGGCAGAGTGGTGGCTGATGATGCAGTTGTAGACATGCTACCAGTGCTCCGACTCTGTCCAGGAAGGCGCAAGGTAACTTTGTCGTCGGTTGCATCCTCCTCCACCGCCTCTGTTGACCTCCTCGAGTGCCTGACTGTGGGTTGACAGTAGGTGGGATCTAGAACTTCCTCATCAATTGTTGTGTTTGCACTCCCTCACCCTCAGACCGAACCTCTTCTTGCCCTGACCGAATATTTAAGTTGTCATCACAATCTGGTATCTGCGTCTCATCGTCATCAGTATGTTCCTCATTGTCTATAACCACAGGTGTTACAGTTTGTGACAAAGGGTCAACATTATGCTCAGAAACTTGGTCCTCACGGCCTGAATCAGAGTCACAAAGGTTCTGGGCATCACTGCAGACCATTTCCTGGTCTGTACTCACTGTAGCTTGGCAGCAGACCTCTGATTCCCAGGCTGTAGTGTGACTGAAGAGCTCTGCAGACTCAGCCATCTCAGTTCCACCAACTGTGCAGGGCTGATGGAGACTTCAGAGCCTGGAGAAAGCAAGTTTGATTGGGATGACAACTCAGAGGACTGGTGTTTTTTGGATGCGGTAGTTGAGGTGGCAGAGAGGGCACTTGTTGGACCACTTGAGATCCATTCAAGCATTTTCCTTTTTTGGCCATCATCTACCTTTGTTCCTGTTGTTCGTGTCCGTAAAAAAGGGAGCACATCGGATTGTCCACGGTAAGTAATAGACATCTTACTTTTGCTGGTAGATGGTCTATCTTCAGCAGATGTTAATGGAGCTTTGCCACCTTCCCCACGGACAAACCATTTTTTTCCTTTTCCAACACGCCTCTTCCCCTTTCCACCAGCATCTGTCATTTTGCCACTCATGTTGATTGCGACAAGATTGTGCACTGAAAATGTGGTAGTAAAAATTGAGAGGTGGTGTAGATTGCAGCGGTGGTCTAGCTTTATTAACAGCAGAATAATAAAGAATAATTATTCCTGACAATGCAACTACGGCCCTTAAACTGGCAGCATAAATTGCTAGTATAATGGCTTAGTAAAAATGAGTTTGAGTGTGCAATGCAGGCAGACGTGCTGCAAATATCTTTGCACTAGTGGGACTATACAGAAGTCCAATAGCCACGTTTAGAATGCCACTAAGTTCACTCAGTGTTTGCTAGTATAATGTCTTAGTAACAATGAGTTGGAGTGTGCAATGCAGGCAGACGTGCTGCAAATATCTTTGCACTAGTGGGACTATACAGAAGTCCAATAGCCACGTTTAGGATGCCACTAAGTTCACTCAGTGTTTTCTAGTATAATGGCTTAGTAACAATGAGTTGGAGTGTGCAATACAGGCAGACGTGCTGCAAATATCTTTGCACTAGTGGGACTATAAAGAAATCCAATAGCCACGTTTAGGATGCCACTAAGTTCACTCAGTGTTTGCTAGTATAATGGCTTAGTAACAATGAGTTTGAGTGTGCAATGCAGGCAGACGTGCTGCAAATATCTTTGCACTAGTGGGACTATACAGAAGTCCAATAGCCACGTTTAGGATGCCACTAAGTTCATTCAGTGTTTGCTAGTATAATGGCTTAGTAACAATGAGTTGGAGTGTGCAATGCAGGCAGACGTGCTGCAAATATCTTTGCACTAGTAGGACTACACAGAAGTCCAGTAGCCACGTTTAGAATGCCACTAAGTTCACTCAGTGTTTGCTAGTATAATGGCTTAGTTACAATGAGTTGGAGTGTGCAATGCAGGCAGACGTGCTGCAAATATCTTTGCACTAGTGGGACTATACAGAAGTCCAATAGCCACGTTTAGGATGCCACTAAGTTCACTCAGTGTTTGCTAGTACAATGGCTTAGTAACAATGAGTTGGAGTGTGCAATGCAGGCAGACGTGCTGTAAATATCTTTGCACTAGTGGGACTATACAGAAGTCCAATAGCCACGTTTAGGATGCCACTAAGTTCACTCAGTGTTTGCTAGTATAATGGCTTAGTAACAATGAGTTGGAGTGTGCAATACAGGCAGACGTGCTGCAAATATCTTTGCACTAGTGGGCCTATACAGAAGTCCAATAGCCACGTTTAGGATGCCACTAAGTTCACTCAGTGTTTGCTAGTATAATGGCTTAGTAACAATGAGTTGGAGTGTGCAATGCAGGCAGACGTGCTGCAAATATCTTTGCACTAGTGGGACTATACAGAAGTCCAATAGCCACGTTTAGGATGCCACTAAGTTCATTCAGTGTTTGCTAGTATAATGGCTTAGTAACAATGAGTTGGAGTGTGCAATGCAGGCAGACGTGCTGCAAATATCTTTGCACTAGTGGGACTATACAGAAGTCAAATAGCCACGTTTAGGATGCCACTAAGTTCACTCAGTGTTTGCTAGTATAATGGCTTAGTTACAATGAGTTGGAGTGTGCAATGCAGGCAGACGTGCTGCAAATATCTTTGCACTAGTGGGACTATACAGAAGTCCAATAGCCACGTTTAGGATGCCACTAAGTTCACTCAGTGTTTGCTAGTACAATGGCTTAGTAACAATGAGTTGGAGTGTGCAATGCAGGCAGACGTGCTGTAAATATCTTTGCACTAGTGGGACTATACAGAAGTCCAATAGCCATGTTTAGGATGCCACTAAGTTCACTCAGTGTTTGCTAGTATAATGGCTTAGTAACAATGAGTTGGAGTGTGCAATACAGGCAGACGTGCTGCAAATATCTTTGAACTAGTGGGCCTATACAGAAGTCCAATAGCCACGTTTAGGATGCCACTAAGTTCACTCAGTGTTTGCTAGTATAATGGCTTAGTAACAATGAGTTGGAGTGTGCAATGCAGCCAGACGTGCTGCAAATATCTCTGCACTAGTGGGACTATACAGAAGTCCAATAGCCACGTTTAGGATGCCACTAAGTTCACTCAGTGTTTGCTAATATAATGGCTAAGTAACAATGAGTTGGAGTGTGCAATGCAGGCAGACGTGCTGCAAATATCTTTGCACTAGTGGGACTATACAGAAGTCCAATGGCCACGTTTAGGATGCCACTAATTTCACTCAGTGTTTGCTAGTATAATGGCTTAGTAACAATGAGTTTTAGTGTGCAATGCAGGCAGACGTGCTGCAAATATCTTTGCACTACTGCGGCAATACAGCAGTCCAACAGGCTCGTTTAGGATGCCACTAAGTTCACTCAGTGTTTGCTAGTATAATGGCTTAGTAACAATGAGTTTTAGTGTGCAAAGGGCAGGAGGGTACAGTGGCAGGGTTGTGGGTCTGGGTAGAGGAAAGGAAGCCTGCCTTTCTATCCCTCCTAATGGGGAAATGCAGCGAGGAAATCCCTGACCTTAGCTACACAGACGCTGTCATCTTGTGTAGCTGTTAAACTCTGTTTTCACGGACCTGTCACCTATGGCTCTGACCCTGCCGGTATGAGCCCTTAAAAAGACTGATAGAAAGTGCTATCCCTATGCTGTACAGCGCTGTGTATGGAGCGTACACAGTAGTATCGGCGATAGGAGCTGCGCCAGTGATGTCCGACACCAAGGACGCGAAAGGCAGATAATGGCGTGCTGGAGGAAAATGTCCGGTTTTATAATGCAGGGACATGTGACATGGACATCCTATCACACATGCCGTTGCTTCTCTGGCTAAAAGTCCACTTAGCTGTGTGTGTATCTGGGATTGGCTGACATGCTGGCCCGCCCCACTACACGCGCGCGCTTAGGGAAGGAAGTCAAGGAAAAAGAAAAAAAAATGGCGATCGCCATTATACATACAGCAGTGATCTGAATGCGCTGTTCCCGCACACTATACACTGAAATGTCATAATAGTGTGAGTCACAGAGTGACTTACACTATTACAGCGGAAAGCCAGCTAGGAATTAGCTGTTTTTTTTGCTGCTAGAACCATTCTCGAGCGTATCTAGAACTATCGAGCTTTAGCAAAAAGCTCGAGTTCTAGTTCGATCTAGAACAGCCCCCAAAATTACTCGAGCCGCGAACTGGAGAACCACGAACCGCGAACCGCGCTCAACTCTAGTCCTGGGCCCAGCCTACTGTACCCGGGTACTACGGTGTTTAGTTGCCATAATCAGAGAGACTTGGAGATCCTTTAACGATGAACTCTGAACCAGTATAGACAGTAACTGAAGAATGGTGATCTACGGCACATGATGCTTCTCACATGCGTCACGGTCCTCCTCGCTAAACTCTAACACAAATCTTCCCCCAATTCACTTAATTGTTTCTGCGGCAGCTCCTTTTCATTACCCACACCTCTTACTTTCCCTTCAGCTCACACACACCACCTCATTAGCTCTCCAAGTCCAGAAGCAAAAGTCCGTTGAGATATTGCTATAGCAACCAAACAATCAAATGTAGATGCAAAACAGCGGCCTCTTGTGGCTGGTCAGTAACAATGCATACAATGAGCAGTAAATAAGCATTTTGCAGTATTTTATAGTGGATAAAGGTCACTAATACACTCTCTTCTCACCCTGTCACATGACTTTCAGTTTTAATTAACCCCTTAACGACTGCCAATACGCCTTTTAATGGCGGTAATTAAGGGTACTTCTTCCGATCCGCCGCTTTTTTACGGCGGTCGGAAAAAAGGGTATAGCGCCCCCCCAGAGTCAGAAAATCTCCAGGATTTCAGCTACCAGGGGTAGCTGAGACGCTGGAGATCATGATTCAGGCCGGTTTTTCTGGTCCCTGCTCACGTGATCACCAGTATACACTGTAAACCGATGATCATGTTACAGTAAATGACAGCGCCGGTAAAAAATGATTTATCTTCCATCTGGCATGATCAAACATTTCCGGTGACTACCTCTTGAAGCTCATCAAAAGAATGCCAAGAGTGTGCAAAGCAGCAATCAAAGCAAAAGGTGGCTACTTTGAAGAACCTAGAATATAAGACACATTTTCAGTTGTTTCACACTTTTTTGTTAAGTATTTCATTCCACATGTGTTAATTCATAGTTTTGATTCTTTCAATGTACGGTATATATAAAAAGTGGAATAATGAATAAGTATTTCCTATTTTACTTTGTATTTTCCACTGATACAGTAAAAAGATAAAAAGAAATATAAAATTAAGCCCAAAAATGCAAAATGAATTGAACATCCCAATCAGAAGTTTTTTGAGAGCCATTAAAAGTGTATATGTGAAAATATGCGTGGTCAGGATGGATTAAATGATCAGTTCTGAACCATCTTCAACAATTTTTGTCCACATAATCAAACCTGATGCTGGTTTTTTATACTTGTTTACTATCTTTGGCTTTTCATTTATTATATCTGAATATTTTCCCATTGATATTGAGCAGCAAGTGATATAGGATGATGCATCACTATGAGACTTTTCCTAGACAAGCTGATTCTCACTTCAAATCCCAAAACTGCATAGACTAATAAATATTAAACATTTCCATTCTGTAAGAAAAGAAAATATAAAAAAGATTTAGCTTTTGTGTCATTCAAAAATGAGAGCAATATATTCCACAGCAGCATAGCTGCGAGATGCCTTGTAGCATCAAAAAAATATAATATCACTTTTTAGTATATAGTTCCAAAAGGACAAAAGATTTCATTCTTAAACAGCACATAGACATCAATGTATAGAAATCTATATGGTTGAAAATAAAAAAGTTACTGATTTGTAAGACAATTCTTTTTTTAAAGGGTTTGCTGAGAGTAAAGGCTGCTTTACACGCAGTGACATCGCTAGCGATGTCGCTCGTGAAAGCACCCGCCCCCGTCGTTTGTGCATCATTGGCAAATCGCTGCCCTTGGCGCACAATATCGCTAGTACCCGTCACACGAACTTACCTGCCTATCGACGTCGCTGTGGCCAGCGAACTGCCTCTTTTCTAAGGCGGCAATTAGTGCGGCGTCACAGCAACGTCACACAGCAGGCATCCAATAGAAGCGGAAGGGCGGAGAGCAGCTGAATGAAAGTCACGCCCACCTCATTGCAGGTACGCTGTTGTTCGTCGTTCCTGGGGTGTCACACGTAGCGATATGTGTTGCCTCAGGAACGACAAATAACCTGCGTCCTGCACCATCAATGATATTTGGGATTTGAACGACGTGTCAATGATCAACGATTAGGTGAGTATTTTTGATTGTTAGCGGTCGATCGTATGTGTCACACACAACGACGTCGCTAATGAGGCCGGATGTGCGTCATGAATTCCGTGACCCTAACGACATCTCATTAGCAATGTCGTTGCGTGTAAAGCGCCCTTAAGAATTGAGTAGCCTGAAATACTTAATTCAGCCATTTCACAGACCCAAATATGTAGTTTGGTTGATGTAGCCTAACATATATATTTATTAATGCTTTTTTTTTCTACTAACACATATATAAATATTTTCAGTGATTTTCCTTAATACAAAATGCCAGCACATGTAACGCAAAGATTGCACCTGCATCGTGGAAAACGCCTAAGGTGATATGGAGATTGAAAACACCCAAAGTTTATACTAACCAATCCAGTAGAGACTATGCGAATTACTATACGCCATGAGCCTGACCTGCGATACTTGATTGGACTATATTTTGTCTACACCCTTTTCTTATCTAGAACTATAAATGTTTTGTGAACAATAAACAAGCAGAATTCCTGTGGCATCCGTCATGAAGAAAGCTCATAATAACCGACTTAAGTCTGTTATTTCTTCCCACCCGTGCACGCATGACATTATAATCTGAAAAGAGCAGTCAGACCTTGAGAGACCCTTAAGGCCCAGTCACACTAAACAACTTACCAGCGATCCTAACAACGATACAACCTGATAGGGATCGCTGGTAAGTTGCTAGGAGGTCGCTGGTGAGATGTCACACTAAGCGACGCTCCAGCGATCCCACCAGCAACCTGACCTGGCAGGGATCGCTGGAGCGCAGTGGAAGCATACTGCGCTTGGTAACTAAGGTAAATATCGGGTAACCAACCCAATATTTACCTTGGTTACCAGTGCACACCGCTTAGCGCTGGCTCCCTGCACACCTAGCCACAGTACACATCGGGTTAATTACCCGATGTGTACTGCAGCTACATGTGCAGAGAGCAGGGAGCCGCACATACTAGTTAGCGCTGGCTCCCTGCTCTCCTAGCTACAGTACACATGGGGTTAATTACCCGATGTGTACTGCAGCTACATGTGCACAGAGCAGGAGCCGCGCACACCGCTTAGCGCTGGCTCCCTGCACTCCTAGCTACAGTACACATGGGGTTAATTACCCGATATGTACTGCAGCTACATGTGCACAGAGCAGGAGCCGCGCACACCGCTTAGCGCTGGCTCCCTGCACTCCTAGCTACAGTACACATGGGGTTAATTGTTACGAGGGGGACCCGGGGAAGCGTGCCAAGATGGGAAATGGACTGCTTCCGCCGGTCAAGGTCCACTGTGCGGTGTAAGGGACCGCCGCTATGGTGGGTGAAGAGTGAGCGGGTTGCTGCTAGCGATCGTCTGGAATGTCACAGACGATCTATGTACACCGATCTGCCCTAACCCGTGAGGGTTGTATGGCACAGATCTCCCGGCTCGGTGTACCTGTTGCACGGGGAAGCACAGAGGTGCCCACGCACGTGTGCCAGTGGAAGTCACGAGAATATGGCACGAGGGTAGCACAGAGGTGCCCACGCACGTGTGCTTTCAATAACCAGGTGAGTCCAATGGAGACTTGAGGAGCTCACCTGGGACAGGAACACGGCCTGTTGACGGGGGTACTGCCAGAGCAGCAAGGCAGGAACACGGCCTGCAAACGAGGTACTGCCGGAGCAGCAAGGGCCAAGCCCACAAGAGACAGTAATGCCTGAGCAGTGGCGTGGCAGCACGCTGCCAGACATCCAAACATAGAAGGACGGTCGCGCGCCGCCATGATGGCAGGGGGAGCTTTTAAGGAGGTGCAGCTCCACCCGAGGGCGGGCGCGAGGCGGAGATGACGGACTTGACCCAATCAGGGTCCACGACGTCCCAGCCTGGCCAGTCAGGATTCACCACGTCACCAGCCTTGTCATCAAGCCGTGTGACGTCAGTGAGCGAATCAGGACCCACCACGCATTGCACATGCTCACCCTCCTGCCTCTGGGAAATAGAGGCGGGATCCTCGGTCTCATAATGTGCAGAGATAACGGGAATCTCACTGCTTCCCTGAGCAGTAAACCTCTGCACATTGCGCAGCCTTGCAGACCTTCGGGGCCGCTGAGCAGGAGAGTCTGCGGCAGGCCAGGAATGGGAGACCGCTTCACTCCTTGTAACAGGAGAACCACTAGGTGTCACCCTTCTGCTGCCTCTCTGAGAAGGTATCTCCTGCACACTGCGCAGTCTGGCAGACCTTTGGCGCTGCTGAGCAGGAGTGCTCGTGGCAGGCAAGGAATGGGAGACTGCCTCAGTCCTTGCCTCAGGAGAGCCACGAGATGTAACAGTTAATTACCCGATGTGTACTGCAGCTACATGTGCACAGAGCAGGAGCCGCGCACACTGCTTAGCGCTGGCTCCCTGCTCTTCTAGCTACAGTACACATGGGGTTAATTACCCGATGTGTACTGCAGCTACATGTGCAGGGAGCCGGCACTGACAGCTGAGAGTGGCGGACGCTGGTAACGAAGGTAAATATTGGGTAACCAAGGTAAGGGCTTCTTGGTTACCTGATGTTTACTGTGGTTACCAGCGTCCGCAGAAGCCGGCTCCCTGCTCACTGCACATTTAGTTGTTGCTCTGTCGCTGTCACACACAGTGATGTGTGCTTCACAGCGGGGGAGCAACAACTAAAACATGGCCCAGGACATTCAGCAACAACCAACGACCTCACAGCAGGGGCCAGGTTGTTGCTGGATGTCACACTAAGCAACATCGCTAGCAAGTTGTGCATCAGCAGTGATGTTGCTAGCGATGTTGCTTAGCGTGACGGTACCTTAAGTGTCTCCCCTCAACAGGTTCATCTCAACAACTGCTCTTATCATTTGTCCACAAGATAAGTAATACAATTTATGATCATTGGGGGATATCTGCTGGGAATCACACTGATCATGTGAATCTGAGTTCTGTGTCTGATGTGTAATTGGATTAGTAGTGTACATGGATAGTCCCCATGGGGGCAATGATCAGATATTTTCTCTACCACTCCCATAAACAAATAGAAGTGAATGTAAAGGCGGACACATGATCAAACAGGGCACATAGGACATTAAATATAGGACCCTTATTCTCATCATCAGTGGCATGTGTCACGCTCCCCGGGTCCCCTGCCTCGCTCCCCGGCTCCCCTGCCACGCTCTCCGGCTCCCCTGCCTCGCTCCCCGGCTCCCCTGCCATGCTCCCCAGCTTCCCTGCCTCACTCCCCGGCTCCTCTGTCAGGCATCCCCCGCTCCACAGCCTCCAGGCCCCATCACCTGCGGTCCCCAGGCGGCCCGGTCCCCGCTCCCGGCGCCCGTCGGCAGCTCTGCTCCAGCCCGGCTCTCCTGCCTCCTGTTCACCGCTCCCTGCCCTGGCTTCTGGCACCCGGGCCTCGCGCATGCGCATTAGGGCGCGCGCGCGGTCATTGACCCTTTCTTAAAGGGCCAGTGTCCTCCAACAGGATATTGAAGGATCAGGTACTGGGTATATAGGGGGATCCTTTCCAAGTGGGCGGGGCCTGTTCTTTGTGTTTTCTAAGCTAGGAGTCAGGTCTCCTTGTGTCTTGTGATATACTCACCTATCTCTCTCGTAGAGCCGCTCCTGCCTCGCCAACCGGTCCTGACGATACCCGAACCCCGAACGGTGACGGCCTGCCATCCAGTCAGTTCCTACCATCTCCGATCCCTGTGGTGGCCCGCCTCCTCGCTCCATTGGTTCCGGACCCTGCCTGACGTCATCTCGGCCTCCGAACCTGAGCTCCGTCACCCGGACTACCATCAAATAAGGAATAACGTTTGGAAAACCATTCTAAGTCTGAACTGGGTGCAAAAACCTAAAAAAAATCACTATGGGGAGATAAGGTATGCACACCAGTGACTATGTAAGGGGAATACATGGAATAGCAGAAACTGCTGTGTGATTACTGACTTGAAAAATCCAATAGCTATATGTAAGAGTGAAAATGTGAAAAATGGAATCTGCATTACTGCCATGAACATATGAATCAAGAGAAATTTAGCTACTGAATTGATCAATGCAATAGAGCCCCAACACTACGCCAAAGTATTTCTCTACGTTGGGGTCCCTAGCTTGTGTGTGTCCTCTCATGCAGTTAAAAAACTTACCGTGTATGGGACTACCATCAGAGACCCCGTGGTCCCAGGGACTTCTTCACTCCACTCCTCTGAACGGACTGTCCTGCTAGTGCTCCGGCTACCGGGCACCTTGCCCTCGGTGAGGTGTTCAGCCCAGTGGATCCACCTCCTGGGTCTGCCCGTCCACCAGGCCCTAACAGCATGACAGCAGAGATCCGGCTCTCACAGCTAGGTTCAGTCTTTGTGCTGCCCCTGGCTGTTTATCCCCCTAAATACTGTAATCAATAGCGATATCAGCATTTAGGGGGTTGGGAGAAGTGCGCTCAATCTCTTACCCAATCCGGACCCCCGTGATGTGATCATGGGGGCCCGATTATAGCACAGGCACCAACAATCAAATGATGACCTTAGAAATACCTGGCTATGATGGCCTGTTAGACTATGTCTCTAAGATGCGATCTCTTAGTTGAACACTGACAGGTATAATGGATTTGTTTATTCTGCCTCCCACATATTGCAGTAAGGGGCAGTTCACATTTTTTCTGCACTCTATGGTTTACGTGCAAATCTACAAAAAAGTGATTCAGACATTCCCAAAGTAAAATTTAATGTAACGAGGCAGAAAGAGTGTTTTTGAACTACTGACTGGACTTTGGTTCAGCTGTGTCCATCTTTTTACTTGTCTTTTTAGGCTTGTAAAAAAGTGCAGTCAGCTACAGTTTTGTCCACTTTTGAAAAGACGAACACTACTGAATCGAGGTGAAACAGTGTCCAGAGTAACTCTGCTCCCTCATTACAGTGAATGGATCCTTTGGGAGTTTCACCTGAATCATGTATTTTGGAGATGTAGATGGAAAACCTGATGTATGTGCTTAGCATAGACCACAGAATGAATGAGAACTGATCCAAAAGGTTCTATAATCCAAATTGCCACAAATAGCATTCAACTCAACCCAAAAAAAAGGCCTCACTTAGAGCTATTCTGTTAACTGAAATATAGAGGGCTTCCATGTTAATGATAGCACAAAGGATTTGGAAAAGCGCTATGGCTCTACTCGGAAACAAAATCCAGCAAAATTTGCACTCCAAAATTCAAATGCCCCTTTCCTTTATAGGCACCATAATGTGTCTAAATCCCAGTTAACATACACAGGTTTGGCGTTTTTGTAGTGGGGAAAGACCGCTATATTTATGCGGTGTGTGTCTCCAGAAGAACGAGCTGGTTACAATGAACAGACACCATAATGCACTGAGCATGACAATGGCTGATTTATAATTTTTAATACTGCGACATTCACTGCGTTTAACTCCATGGGTGTTTTCAAGAGATAAAATTATCACTACATCCTCAGATGAATTTCCAGAGAGATGTAATTTCCACAATATGGTCAATGGAGGAGGTTTCTGCTGTTCTAGAAATTCAAGCCTCTGGCAAATGAAGTCCACAAAGTATTCAAAGAAAATCTGTGCTCCCTAAGTCAAATAGCACTATTCACCTTTTCAGCCTTGAGGTATGGCCAAACAGTACTGAACAGTCACATTTGGGAAATTGCCACATTCAGGAGAAATTGTTTAACACACTATCGGACGTTTTTATCTATTTTTCTTGAGAAAATTAGAAGTCTGGGGCTAAAACAACATTTTAGTGGTAAGTATTTAAGTATTCTTTCTTCACTGCTAAATAGTGTGAAATTTTAGGACACACCTGTGGAGCACCATTGGATGAATTCAATGGTTGGTGCAGTTTGTAAAGTGGGGTCACTTGTGGGAAATTTCTGGTGTTTTGGCATTTCAGGAGTGACATGGCACCCACAAACCATTCTATTAAATTCTGAACTCCAATATGGAGCTCATTCCTTTCTGTCCTTTGCACTGTACCTCAAAAGTAGTTTTCGGCCACATATCTGATATTGGCAAACTCATGATAAATTTTGTAACAAATTGCGTGGTTCTCCTATAACTCTTTTTAAAACTTAAAACTTTAGGGTCAAAGCAACATTTTAGTGTAAAAATTGTATTTTTTTAATTTCACAGGCCAATGATATACAATTCCCATAGAGTTAAAATTGCTCACTTTTCCCTTAAGTGAATTCTTTGAGAGGTGTAGTTTCTAGAATGGGTTAACTTGTGAGAGTTTTTTGCTGTTTAAGGCTATGTGCGTACGGTGCGTTCTCTGCAGTGCGGAAAAGAACGCACCCTTTGGCAGACTGGACACTGCGTTTATAAAATAAAATGCAGCCACAACGCATGCATTTTGGATGCTTTTTTCATGCGTTTTGCATGTGTTTTGGATGCCTTTTTGACAGTGCGTTCCCCCCGGCAATTCAGCTCTGCTACATGCTGGCTGACAGCAGACACAGACAGAGTCGCACGATGAGAATGAACTCGGGTGAACTGCACCCGACTTCATTGTCATACCGCAGCTCTGTCTGTGTGTGGCGTCCCAATTATCATCTTCACCGCACACATCCCAACATTACCGCTTTCATCACCGCACACATCCCGACATTACCACCTACATCCCGACATTACCGCCGACATCCCCGCACACATCCCGACATTACCACCTACATCCCGACATTACCGTCGACATCCCCGCACACATCCCGACATTACCAACTACATCCTGACATTACCGCCGACATACCCGCACACATCCCGACATTACCGCCTACATCCCAACATTACCGCCTACATCACCGCACATATTCCAACACTACAGCCCTCATCATCACCGCACACACACCGGCATTACCTCAGTGACGTCCCAGGTGACAGAGCGATTCACTTCAGTTGCTGCGTGGAGCTCACAGGAGCAGTCATGTTCTACTGCCACTCCTGTAAGCTTCATGTAGCAGAGCTGGATGCGTCGCGGGACCTCTGGATTACGCCAGACCTGGAGGGGTAATTAGGGATTTTAATAAAGTGGTAAAAAGGTTTTTTTTTTCTTTTATTCCAAATAAAGGATTTTTTCGGGTGTATGTGTTTATTTACTTTCACTTACAGGTTAATTATGGAAGGAATCTCGGGGAGATGCCTGTCATGATTAACTTGGACTTAGAGGCAGCTATAGGCTGCTGCCATTAACCCCTTATTACCCTGATTGCCACTGCACCAGGGCAATTCGGGATGAGCCAGGTAAAGTCCTGGGAACTGTCGCATCTAATAGATGCGGCAATTCCGGGCGACTCCTGGCTGATATTGTTAGGGTGGTGGGCTTCCCATAACGTGGCGCTCCCCATCCTGAGAATACCAGCTTTCAGCCGTGTGGCTTTATCTTGGCTGGTATCAAAATTGGGGGAAGACCGCACGTCATTTTTTTTTAATTATTTATTTATATATATTTATATATATATGCACGATATAGACCCGCCCACCTGCAGCTGTGATTGGTTGCAGTGAGCTCAGCGTGGGGGCTTGTCTGACTGCAACTAATCATAGGCACCGGTGGGCGGGGAAAGCAGGGAATATGAGATTAAATAATGAGTGGCCAGCATTTTCAAAAGAGGAAAAGCTGCCAGAGCAGTGTGAACACCGTGCCGGTGATCAGTGAGTATGAGAGAGGGGAAGATACTGACAGACGGACAGAGGAAGGGACAGACAGACTGACCGACAGAGAGAGAGAGAGACAGACAGAGAGACCAACTGACAGAGAAAGAGACCGACCGGCAAACAGAGGGAGATTCACCGACATCCACAGACAGAAATTGACCAACATTATAATAATAATAATATTTATTCATTTATATATCGCTATTAATTCCACAGCACTTTGCAAACATTGGCAACACTGTCCCCATTGGGGCTCACAATCTAAATTCCCTATCAGTATGTTTTTGGAGTGTGGGAGGAAACCAGAGTACCCGGAGGAAACCCACGCAAACACGGAGAGAACATACAAACTCCTTGCAGATGTTGTCCTTAGTGGGACTAGAACCCAGGACCCCAGGGCTAACCACTGAGCCACTGAGCCACTGTGCCACCTTATATTGACATTGACAGAGACTGAAAAGACCTGCGTTTTGCTTGTCAAAAAACCATGCGGATTGCAACAAAAATGCAGTCCAAGTGCATTTTGGTTGCGTTCTGACCCACATCATTGATTTCAATGGGTGGAGAACGCAGCTACAACGCACAAAAGAAGTGACATGCTGCTTTTTTTTCCGCAGCGATTTTAGGCATCTAAAATGCTGCATTTACAAACGCAGCATGTGCATTGATTTTTCGGCTTTCTCATAGACTTTGCTGGGGAAGCTGAACGCATGCAGTTACGCTGCAGTTCAAAACGCAGCATTTCCGTGGAAGAAAGCGCAACGTGCGCACATAGCCTTAGCATGTCAGGGGCTCTTCAAATGTGACAAGGCGTCTGCAAGCAATTCCAGCCAAAATGGAGCTCCTTCCCTTCCGAGCCCTGCCCTGTGCCCAAACAGTAGTTTTTAACCCCAAATTCAGTATTGCTGTACTTGTGACAAATTGCACAATAAATTATATGATTCAATTTTTCCTGTTCCCTTGTGAAAGTGAAAGATTTGGGGATAAACCAACATTTTTGTGGTAGAAATGTATTTTTTTAATTTTCATGGCTCAACATTATACCATTCAGTGAAGCACCTGGGGATTCAAGGGGCTAGCCACACAATTAGATAAATTCCTTGAAGGGTTTAGTTTCCAAAGTGGGGTAACTTGAGGTTTCAGCTGTTTAGGCACATCAGATGCTCTGCAAAAACAACATAGTGTTTACAGAGTAAACATGGTGTTTCATCCAATTTTGTGCTCTAAAATTAAAATAGAACGCCTTCCCTTCTGAGCCCTACAGTGTGCCCAAAAAGTAGTTTTCCACCACATATGGGGTGTCATCATTAGTGATGAGCCACTCCCCTAGTGTTCGAGTTCGGTTCGGTTCATCGAACGGCGGCTTAGTTCGGCAAACGTTCAATGAACACCTTTGAACCCCATTGAAAACAATGGCAGGCAAATACAAATACATAGAAAACACCTAAGGCGTTCAAAAGGTGACAAACAACTCACAAGACACCACAAACACATGGAAAGTGACAAGTACATATACTCATGTGAAAACAAAAGAGCTGGATGAGAAAAAGGAGGAGGAGACACAGATATAGGCATGTCATGCCCTTCTAAAATCATGTAAAACACAGCAAAGGGACTCCAACCAGAGTCTTCATTATTTCCTAAAATTGGGCCACAGACACCACTTAAGTGGCATCAATTGTCCCCCAGTTGCAAACTTGACATGTTGATGTGAATGGAGCATAATCCAAATCCACAAGCCTTTACTCTCCCCAGGATGACACAGGGGTAGAAAAGTCCTTGCTGATCCATGACTTCTTCATCTTGGAACATTTAAAAAAAAAAACAAAAAGGGGACTCCAACCACAGTCTCCCTTTTTTCCAAAAATTGGGCCACAGACACCACTTAAGTGGCATCTGTTGTCCCCCAGTTGCAAACTTGACATGTTGATGTGAATGACGCACAATCAAAATCCACAAGCCTTTCGTCTCCCCAGGATGACACAGGGGTAGAAAAGTCCTTTCTGATCCATGACTTCTTCATCTTGGATTATTTAAAAAACAAAACAAAAAGGAGACTCCAACCAGAGTCTAGATTTTGTCTTAAAATTGGGCCACAGACACCACTTAAGTGGCATCAATTGTCCCTCAGTTGCAAACTTGACACATTGATTTGCATGAAGCATAATCCAAATCCACAAGCCTTTACTCTCCCCAGGATGACACAGGGGTAGAAAAGTCCTTGCTGATCCATGACTTCTTCATCTTGGAACATTTAAAAAAAACAAAAAGGGGATTCCAACCAGAGTCTCCCTTTTTTCCAAAAATTGGGCCACAGACACCACTTAAGTGGCATCTGTTGTCCCCCAGTTGCAAACTTGACATGTTGATGTGAATGACGCACAATCAAAATCCACAAGCCTTTCGTCTCTCCAGGATGACACAGGAGTAGAAAAGTCCTTGCTGATCCATGACTTCTTAAGTTTGTATCCTTTAAAAAAAAAACAAAAAGGGGATTCCAACCAGAGTCTCCCTTTTTTCAAAAAATTGGGCCACAAACACCACTTAAGAGGTATCAATTGTCACCCAGTTGAAAACTTGACACGTTGATTTGCATGAAGCACAATCCAAATCCACAAGCCTTTCGTCTCCTCAGGATGACACAGGGGTAGAAAAATCCTTGCTGATCCATGACCTCTTCATCTTCATGAACAATCATCTAAAACATAGCAAGGGGACTCCAACCAGAGTATCCCTTTTTTCCAAAAATTGGGCCACAGACACCACTTAAGATGCATCAGTTGTCCCCCAGTTGCAAACTTGACATGTTGATGTGAATGAAGCACAATCAAAATCCACAAGCCATTCGTCTCCCCAGGATGACACAGGGGTAGAAGAGTCCTTGCTGATCCATGACTTCTTCATCTTAGATCATTTAAAAAAAATCAAAAAGGGGACTCCAACCAGAGTCTCCATTTTGTCTTAAAAATTGGGCCACAGACACCACTTAAGTGGCATCAATATTCCCCCAGTTGCAAACTTGACATGTTGATGTGAATGAAGAACAATCCAAATCCACAAGCCTTTACTCTCTCCAGAATGACAAAGGGGTAGAAAAGTCCTTGCAGATCCATGACTTGTTCATCTTGATGAACGTTAGTCTGTCCACATTGTCACTGGACAGACGCGGGCGCTTATCTGTTAGCACACACCCAGCAGCACCGAAGACACGTTCCAAGAGAACGCTGGCTGCGGGACACGACAAGATCTCCAAGGCGTAACTGGCGAGCCCAGGCCATTTTTCCAGATTGGAAGCCCAATACGTCATAACATATTCCACCAGGGCTCGTCGGTGCTGCAAAATGTGGAGAGTCGAATTCCAGCATGTTGACACATCGTATTTCAGGCACTGAACTGGCAGGCCGAAAGACTTCTGGAGCGATGCAATTTGTTCAGATGCGCCGTGTGAACGGCAGAAGTGAGCAGATAGTGATCGTGCCCTGTACAGGAGCCTATCTAGGCCGGGATAGTGGGTTAAAAATTGCTGGACAACAAGGTTCAACACGTGAGCCATACAAGGCAAGTGTGTCACCTTGCCCCGGCCCCGGCGAAGGGCCGCACCCAGGTTTGCAGCATTGTCGCACACGGCCTTCCCTGGCTGCAGGTTGAGTGGAGACAACCATTTACGAAACTTGGTCTCCAGAGCTGAACACAACTCCTCAGCTGTGTGACTCATATTTCCCAGACATTTCAACTTAAAGATCGCCTGATGCCATTGAGCTCTGCTGCCAGCTTAGTAAGGAGGTGTGCGGGATTCCTTTTGCGCAGTTACAATGTGGATGGCCTGACCAGACAGGCTTTGGGCAGAAGGGGAGGACCGAGACGAGATTGAGGAGGCAGAAGCAGTGGAGGAAATTCTACATGCAGAGGATTGACGCACAACTCGTGGGGACGGCAAGACTTGTACAGCAGACCCTTCTCCATCTCTCACCATAGTTAACCAGTGCTCAGTCAGCGACATGTAACACCCCTGTCCATGCTTACTGGTCCAAGTATCTGTCGTGAAATGCACCCTGTCACACACAGATTTTGTCAAGGAAGCGGTGATGTTTTATGCGACATGCTGGTGTAGCACAGGCACACCTTTCTTGGAGAAGTAGTGGCGACTGGGCATCTGGTACTGGGGCACTGCGATGGACATAAGGTCTCAAAAATCCTCTGTGTCAACCAGGTGGAAAGGCAGCATTTCTGTAGACAACAGCTTGCAGATGGTGAAAGTCAACCTCTTAGCTTTGTCATGGCTAGGAGGAAATGGTCTTTTACTTGTACACATCTGAGGGACCGAGGGTTTTCTGCTGTGCTGAGACGGTGTTGAGTAGGGTGTCCCTGGAAAACTGCTGGTCTGTGAGGAAAGTGCAGGCGGAGACATAATGTTGCCTTCATCCAAAGGTGGTGCTCTCGATGTCTAAGAGCGCTCAACACCAGCAGCTGTTTCCACTTCCAAAACAACTGACGACCTGCCAATCACACTGCCTGTTGCGGTTAAAGAGGTGGAAGGTCTGCGTCCGAAAGCATGTGTGACTGCTGTCCCCACAGTCATAGAGGATGAAGACCGCGCAGATGCACTTGAAGGGGCAGACGGTGGTTGGCCCGCTCCACTAGGCCGCATTGTAGCACAGTGAGCTTCCCACTGTGCTTTATGCTTCATATCCATGTGATGGTTCATGCACGAAGTAGTCAAACTAGTGAGGTTTTAGCCTCTACTTAGAGACTGCCGACAAATCTTACAGATGACATGAGTTGGGAGATCCTTTGCATGTCAAAAAAGGACCAGGCTAGGCAAGGCTTAGAGCCCATGCGACTTGCAGAGCCACCCCAACTTATGCTCAGAGGAAGAGTTGTGGCTGAGGATGCAGTTGTTGGCATGCTTTCAGTACTATGTCTCTGTCCAGGAAGGCGCAAGGTAACCTCGTCATCAGTCACATCCTCCTCCACCGCCTCTGCTGGCCTCATCGAGTGCCTGACTGTGAGTTGACAGTAAGTGGAATCTACAACCTCATCATCACCCTGTGTGTTTGCACTCCCTTCATCCTCAGAGCCAAACTGTTCCTGCCCTGACCGAATAGTTAAGTTGTCATTCCAATCAGGTATCTGAGTTTCATTGTCATTAGCATGTTCCTCATTGACTCCACCAAGAGGAGTTACAGTTTGGGAATGAGGGTCTACATTATGCTCAGAACCTTCTTCATCTGGGCCTGAATCTGACTCACAGAGTTTCTGGGCATCACTGCAGATCATTTCCTTGTCTGGACTAGAGATGAGCGAACCGGCCGTAGTTCGGCTCGGGTTCGGTTCGCCGAACGGAGGTCTTGTTCGAGTTCAGTTCGGTGAACTGGTTCGGTGAACCACTCGAACCGCATAGGAAACAATGGAAGGCAATCACAAACACATAAAAACACCTAGAAAACACCCTCAAAGGTGTCAAAAAGGTGACAAACAACTCACAACACAACACAAACACATGGGAAAGTGACAAGAACAAATTCTCATGCGAAAACAAAACAGCGTTGCAAGGAAAAGAGGATGAGACACAGATATAGGCAAGGCATGCCCTTCTAAAATCATGTAAAACACCGCAAGGTTACTCCAAGCGGAGTCTCCCTTTTTTCCAAAAATTGGGCCACACACACACCCACCCCTTCAGTGGCAGCACTTGTGCCCCAGTTGTACACTTCACAGCTAGATTTGCATCAAGCACATTCAAAAATACACCATACTTAACCGTTCCCAGGATGGCCCCGGGGTAGGTTGCAAAGTCTTTCCTGATCCCAGCTCTGTTCATCTTGGATCATTTTTAAAAACACTGTAAGCAAGGGTTACTCCAAGCGGAGTCTCCCTTTTTTCCAAAAATTGGGCCCCACACACACCCACCCCTTCAGTGGCAGCACTTGTGCCTCAGTTGTACACTTTACAGTTAGATTTGCATCAAGCACATTCAAAAGTACGCCAAATTTTACCGTCCCCAGGATGACCCGGGTGTAGGTAGCAAAGTCTTTGCTGAACCATGACTTGTTCATCTTGGCTCCTTTTAAAAAACACAGCAAGCAAGGGTTACTCCAAGCAGAGTCTCCCTTTTTTCCAAAAATTTGGCCACACACACACCCACCCCTTCAGTGGAAGCACTTGTGCCCCAGTTGTACACTTCACAGGTAGATTTGCATCAGGACATTCAAAAATACGCCATACTTAACCATCCTCAGGATGACACTGGCGTTGGTAGCAAAGTCTTTGCTGAACCATGACTTGTTCATCTTGGCTCCTTTTAAAAAACACAGCAAGCAAGGGTTACTCCAAGCGGAGTCTCCCTTTTTTCCAAAAATTGGGCCCCACACACACCCACCCCTTCAGTGGCAGCACTTGTGCCCCAGTTGTACACTTCACAGGTAGATTTGCATCAAGAACATTCCAAATCCACAAGCATTTACTCACCCCAGGATGACACAGGGGTAGTAAATTCCTTGTGGATCCATGACTTGTTCATTTTGATGAATGTTAGTCTGTCCACATTGTCACTGGACAGACGCGTGCGCTTATCTGTCAGCACACACCCAGCAGCACTGAAGACACGTTCAGAGACAACGCTGGCAGCTGGACACGACAAAATCTCCAAGGCATAAGTGGAGAGCTCTGGCCATTTTTCAAGATTTGAAGCCCAAAATGAGCAATGATCCATTTGCAAAGTCATGGCATCGATGTTCATTTGGAGATACTCCTGTATCATCCTCTCCAGCCGTTGACTATGTGTCAGACTTGTTGTCTCTGGTGGCCTTGCAAAGGATGGTCTAAAAAAATTATGAAAAGATTCAATAAAATTGCTGTTACCAGCACCAGATACGGTGCTGCTGGTACGGGTAGACTGTTGAAGATGACGAGACCGTCCCATGTTTGTCAAGTTACAACTGGGAGATTCACTCCCTGCACCAGGGTTGTTTGGTGGAAAAGCCGAGCTAAGATCGAGTAACAGCTTTTGCTGACACTCCTGCATACGTGCGTCCCTTTCTATGCCTGGAATTATGTCACAAAATTTGGACTTGTACCGGGGATCTAATAGTGTGGCAAGCCAGTAGTCATCATCACTTCTAATTTTGACAATACGAGGGTCTTGTTGGAGGTAGGGCAGCAAGAAGGCGCTCATGTGTCTTGCGCAGCCATGCGGACCAAGTCCACGCTGTGTTTGTGGCATAGAGGTGCTAACCGTTCTTTCTTCCTCTGACATCTACCCCCAACCTCTTTCAACTGAAATTTAACCAAGGTCTCCCTCATCCGCTGAGTCTTCCATGTCCATGGACAGTTCGTCCTCCATTTCTTCATGTTCTCCTGCACCTTCCTCAACATTTTGCCTGCTACCATGCGCCCTTGTTGATCCCTGTCCCCCATGGTCCCATGCCTGCCGCGTTGGTGATGATGAACATCTGGACCTTAAGGATGTTGTTGTCTCTTGCGCATATGAATCCTCCTGTAGTTCCTCCTCTTCCTGTTGTTCCACTCCCTTACTCCGAATAGTGTTTAGCGTGTGCTCCAGCATGTAAATGACTGGAATTGTCATGCTGATAATGGCATTGTCAGCGCTAAACATATTCATCACCATGTAGAAACTGTGCAGAAGGGTGCATAGGTCCTTGATCTGAGACCACTTAATCAGGGTGATCTGCCCCACCTCTGCATCTCGTTGGCCCAGGCTATACGTCATGACGTATTGCACCAGGGCTCGGCGGTGCTGCCACAGTTGCTGTAACATGTGGAGAGTCGAATTCCAGTGTGTCGGCACATCGCATTTTAGGTGATTAACCGGCAGGCCGAATGACTTCTGGAGTGATGCAAGTTGCCCCGACTAGTGCTCAGAGACAGAGTGGTGGCTGAGGATGCAGTTGTAGACGTGCTACAAGTACTACCCCTCTGTACAGGAAGGCGCAAGGTAACTTCGTCATCGGTAGCATCCTTCTCCACCGCCTCTGTTGACCTCCTCGAGTGCCTGACTGTGGGTTGACAGTAGGTGGGATCTAGAACGCCCTCATCAAGCGTTGTGTTTGCACTCCCTTCACCCTCAGACCGAGCCTCTTCCTGACGTGAACCAATATTTAAGTTGTCATCACAATCTGGTATTTGTGTCTCATCGTCATCAGTATGTTCCTCATTGTCTATAACAACAGCTGTTATAGTTTGTGAATAAGGGTCAATATTATGCTCAGAAACATGGTCCTCACGGCCTGAATCAGAGTGACAAAGGTTCTGGGCATCACTGCAGACCATTTCCTGGTCTGTACTCACTGTAGCTTGGGAGCAGATCTCTGATTCCCAGGCTATAGTGTGACTGAACAGCTCTGCAGACTCAGCCATCTCAGTTCCACCATACTGTGCAGGGCAGATGGAGACTTCAGAGCTGGGAGAAAGCAAGTGTGATTGGGATGACAACTCAGAGGACTGGTGTTTTTTGGATGCGGTAGTTGAGGTGGCAGAGAGGGCACTTATTGGACCACTTGAGATCCATTCAAGCACTTTCTTTTTTTGGCCATCATCTACCTTTGTTCCAGTTGTTCGTGTCCGTAAAAAAGGGAGCACATCGGATTGTCCACGGTAAGTAGTAGACATCTTACTTTTGCTGGAAGATGGTCTATCTTCAGCAGATGTTAATGGAGCTTTGCCACCTTCCCCACGGACAAACCCTTTTTTTCCTTTTGCAACACGCCTCTTCCCCTTTCCACCAGTATCTGTCATTTTGCCACTCATTTTGATTGCGACAAGATTGTGCACTTAAAATGTGGTAGTAAAAATTGAGAGGTGGTGTAGATTTCAGTGGTCATCTAGCTTTATTAACAGCAGAATAAACAACAATAACTATCCTTGACAATGCAACTACGGCCCTTAAACTGGCAGCATAGTTTGCTAGTATAATGGCTTAGTAACAATGAGTTTGAGTCTGCAATGCAGTGGTGCTGCAAATAGCTTGGCACCAGTGGGGCACAAATGTAGTATAACAGCTACTTTTAGGATGCCACTAAGTTTCCTCAGTGTTTGCTAGTATAATGTAGGAACTCCGGCACACTGACCCATACCCATAGAGACTTAGAAAAGCAGAGGACACAATGGTTGATGTCAAAATTCTTTTCTTTTTATTTTGTGAGTGAGAAAACGTGCAATGAGTGCTGTACAAAAAGTTAAATTCTGGATTGGATGTGTTTTCTTATAACAGGTATACTTTTACACAACCATTCACACTAACTCTCGACCCTCAGTCTATATATAACAAAACTCTTTTTATCTCTAGTACCACTGGACACTCAATTAGTTAGAAAAACCACAAAAAAAACACTGGACACTCAGAGTGGAACCCAAAACTTGACATTCCACCTATTTTGACCCACGCAGCAATCCAACATATGGTATGTTCCCATAGCATCCAGTCAATTTATCACAGCATCTTGGCACCCTCTAACACATGACTAACTTTACTATACAACAGGTCGAGCAACAGTGCCCTGCACACAACTACCTACTTCGTGTCCTGTCATTCTTAAGGTGAGTCTCTTTACCTTGTTAGCCACACGGTGCTTATAACACACACACACACGTATAAGCTTTATCATAAATGGATACTAGTGAATACTCCTTCACAGTAGGCACCATTCCTAGTGCAACTCTCCTTTGTCTCCCTTGAATCCTCGTACGACAACGTGTTCCCACGTCTTTTGTATCTATGTCCTTACACCTACGATACTGCATTATTGTCTCTCATGAATTACCTTGTATCTGATGTGTCATGTTATACTTTAATATGTTCCAATATCCCATACTGATGGATGTCCTTTATTTTTGTTTTGTTTTGTTTTCCTTTCTGTAAATATTGTATCTAGCCTGTCCGACCTGAAGAAGGCCAAATAGGCCGAAACGTTATTTGGCGGACTTTTTGTACAGCACTCATTGCACGTTTTCTCACTCACAAAATAAAAAGAAACGGATTTTGACATCAACCATTGTGTCCTCTGCTTTTCTAAGTCTCTATGGGTAATAGTCAGTGTGCCGGAGTTCCTACGTAAACTCTTAAAAATATTTTTCTCCTGAGCACTTACGCGAGGTGACACAAGGTCTTCTTCAATTTTACTTTGCTAGCATAATGGCTTAGTAAAAATGAGTTTGAGTCTGCAATGCAGTGGTGTTGCAATTAGCTTGGCACCAGTGGGGCACAAATGGAGTACAACAGCCACTTTTAGGATGCCACTAAGTTTCCTCAGTGTTTGCTAGCTTAGTATTAATGAACTTGAGTGTGCAATGCAATGGTGCTGCAAATAGCTTTGCACCAGTGGGACAATAATGGAAGTCCAACAGCCACTTTTAGGATGCCACTAAGTTTACTCAGTATTTGCTAGTATAATGGCTTAGTAAAAATGAGTTTGAGTGTGCAATGCAGTGGTGCTGCAAATAGCTTTGCACCAGTGGGACAATAATGGAAGTCCAACAGCCACTTTTAGGATGCCACTAAGTTTACTCAGTATTTGCTAGTATAATGGCTTAGTAACAATGAGTTTGAGTCTGCAATGCTGTGGTGCTGCAAATAGCTTTGCACAAGTGGGACAATAATGGAAGTCCAACAGCCACTTTTAGGATGCCACTAAGTTTCCTCAGTGTTTGCTAGTATAATGGCTTAGTAACAATGAGCTTGAGTGTGCAAAGGGCTGGAGGGTACTGTGGCAGGGTTGTGGGTCTGTGTAGAGGAAAGGAAGCCTCACTTTATATCCCTCCTAATGGTGAAATGCAGCGAGGAAGTCCATGACCTTAGCTACACAGACGCTCTTATCTACAGCTGTTGAAATCTGTTTCCACGGACCTGACTTTCACCTATGGCTCTGAGCCTGCTATTATTAGCCCTTACAAGGGCTAAAAGAAACTTCTATCCCTATTCTCTATAGCCCTGTGTGTAGAGCGTACACAGCAGTATCAGAGACAGGAACTGCACCTGCGGTGACTGACACCCAGACGCAGAAGGAAGATAATGGCGTCCTGATGGGCAGATACCCGTTTTCATAATGCAGTAACATGTGACATGGACATCCTATCACACATGCCGTTGCTTCTCTGGCTAAAAGTCCACTTAGCTGTGTGTGTGTCTGGGATTGGCTGACATGCTGGCCCGACCCACTACACGCGCGTGCTTAGGGAAGGAAGACAAGGAAAAAAAAAATGGCGATCACCATTATCCCAGCAGCAGTGATCTGAATGCGCTGTTCCCGCACACTATACGCTGACATTTCATAATAGTGTGAGTCACAGATTGACTTACACTATTACAGCGGAAAGCCAGCTAGTAATTAGCTTGGCTTTTTGCTGTTAGAAGCGTTCTCGAACTTAACTATAACTATCGAGCTTTAGCAAAAAGCTTGAGTTCTAGTTCGATCTAGAACAGTCCCCATAATCACTCGAACCACGAACTGGAGAACCACGAACCACGAACCGCCCTCAACTCTAGTCTAGACTCACTGTAGTTTTGGAGCAGACCTCTGATTCCCAGGCTATAGGGTACTGTAACTGAACAGCTCTGCAGACTCAACCATCTCTGTTACCCCATAACCTGCAGGGCGGGTGGAGACTTGAGAGCTCGTAGAAAGCAAGTGCGATTGGAGTGTCATCTCAGAGGACTGGAGTCTTTGGGATGTTGAAGTAGAGGTGGAGGAGAGGCCACTTGATGGAGCACTTGAGATCCATTCAAGCATCTGCTGTTTTTGTGCCTCATCTACCTTTGGTAGCAATGTTCGTTTCCGTAACAAAGGGATCATATCAGATTGTCCACGGAAATAAGTAGACATCTTACTTTTGCTGGAAGATGACCTTTCTTCAGCAGATGTTACTGTTGCTTTACCACCAACCCCATGGACACAAACTTTTTTTCCCTTTCCAACACACCTGTTCCCCTTTCCACCAGCATCTGGCCATTTGCCACTCATTTTGTTTGTGAACAAATTGGACACTGTTGCACTTAAAATGGCGTGGCAAAAATGGAGAGGTGGTGTACAATGCAGAGGTGGTCTAGCTTTCTTGTCAGCAGAGGAACCCTCACTTAGTATCCCAGACAATGAAACTATGCCCCAAGGAATTGACTGAGCTGATTTAGAAAGACGCTGTGATAAACCCTTGCACAGTGCTGGCAAAGACCTGCCTAGAAAAAACGGAAGCATGCCCCTAAAACTCGCTGCACTTTTTGTACTTAAAATGGCGTAGCAAAAATGGAGAGGTGGTGTACAATGCAGAAGTGGTCTAAGTGGTCTAGCTTTCTTTTCACCAGAGGAATCCTCACTTACTATCCCTGACAATGAAACTATGCCCCAAGGAATTGCCTGAGCTGATTTAGACAGACGCTGTGATAAACCCTTGCACAGCGCTGGCACAGACCTGCCTAGCAAAAAAGGCTTTGAAATGCTGTAATGTAGCCCTGAAAAGGGCTGAAATTACAAGTAGTAAAGCAAATTGTTTGAGTTTGTCGAATGGCTCGAACACCCCCCAAAATGACTTGAATTTGAAATTGGGGAACGGTTCGAATCGAACATCGCTCATCTCTAGTCATCATACTCAGAAGTTCCACTACAAACTTATGGTACACTTTCTACTAATACATTTGAGAAAATGAAAAATTTGTGGTTAAAGCAACATTTTTGTGATAAAATGTATTTTTTCATTTTCATGGCTCAGCTTTATAAAATTCAGTGAAGCACATGGGGGTTCAAGTGGATCACCAAACATACATTTAGATTAGTTTCTTGATAGATGTGCATTTGGCATTGTCGCATTCTGAAATCTTTGATCTATCAAAATATAAAATCAATTATTCTGATCGATACATGGTGTTGCGAGAATAAATTCCAAATGCCAAAATTACATTTTTTTTGTTGCCATAATTTTTTGTTGCATTAAAATGCAATAACAGACAGTAAGAAAATTATATCTATTAAAACATGGTATAATTAAAAACGTCAGTTCAACGCACAAAATAATAAGCCATCACTGAGTCCCAGATCCTGAAAAATGAGAACGTTACAGGTTTCGGAAAAAAGCAGCAAAAGCACAATTCTTATTTTTTTTTTTTTACTAATTACTGACTTTTTTCACCACTTAGATAAAGGTAAAACTATACGTTAGCTATGTATGAACTTGTACTGATCTAAGGATAATGCTCTGTTAGTTTTTCAAAAAAAGAGAACACAGTTAACAAAAACCGCACTTGGATTTTTTTTTCTGTTTTCCGTATAATACAGGGTAGAATGAATAGTGTCATTCAAAAATACAACTCTTCCTGCAAAACACATGCCCTCATCTGGCTATATTTATGGAACAATAAAAAACTAATGGCTCTTGGAAGAAAGGGAGAAAAAAAACTAAAATGGAAAATTGCACAGAAGTGAAGGGGCTAAAGGGGTTCTGGCTGCTCTGTGGGTCAGCTGAGAAAAAAGGCTCTGTAGGAGATGTCCTCAAATGTTTTCTCTGTCTGGGAACTCTGGCAATTTTTGATACAAAGGAAGGGCCATTGTTAAAATTGTGGCTCTGTGGGGGAACTCTTCAGAAACCTCAGTGCAGACTGACAGCTTAATCACAAATCCAACTACGAGATTTTTAACTGCAGAAGGTGTAGTGTATGCTACTGGAGCTGAAATTTTTGTTCTGTGGGGTAACTGGGATACCAGGCAGTATATTAATGTCCTGGGCACTCTCTCTCTTTGTATACAGGCATGTAATACTCTGCACTTTTTGAGGTTAAAACAATGTGGAGAAAATCAAATATGAGACGTGGTCTTGCTGATGGTGCTGATGATGGAGGTGTAGCTGCTCCAAAGAGAGGACATGGTTGAACTGTGTCGGCCATGTGCCAAAATTAAACACCTTACACAGATGTATGCAGACCAAAGGAAGTTCCTTAGCATGCCACAACATTCAGCACCACCATATGATACACTCCTTAGTAGGAAGAGGCAAGGCTTCAACAACATGGTACTGAGTGATGGGTCTGCCCCATGTACCTATGGTTCCTTCACTTTGTCTTGCACCTTGTCCACTCTTGATCATGGCCCAATTACAGAAAGCAAACAAAAAAAAAGTGATTTTTCATAGCTGTTGTATTCAGGCATGGCTGCCTGCTTTGAACAACAATTTTTCAAAAGAAATTCTTTAGGTCCCCGGGACACTCAGTCAACAGCATTAAAGAGGCAAACAAAGGCAAAGGGAATAGGAGTATCAGTAAGGCTAGTAGACCACCATTTTGACAAGATATGACAATGAGAAACTTTTTAACTGCTGCTGCCATAGTGTAAAGAACAGGAGCAGAAAATTAGGCTCTGTAGGAGGATCTTGGAATACAGGCTTTCTAAAATTTTAAAATTGTGGTCTGTGGGGGTATTCTATCAATCTTGGCTGTGATGAGCAAATTTGAACACAGACTATGAAGGAGCCTATTGATAAAATTCTTGCTCTCTGGTGGATGTGTTCAAATCTTGATTGTGTAGATGAACTGGGAATAGAAGCTTTATAGGGGACTTTTGCTAAACTTTTGCTCTGTGGGAGAAATCTACCAATCTTGACTGTATCCCTGAACTCTTGAAACAAGATATCCAGGGGCTATTTATTAAACTTGTTGATCTATGGAGGAACTCTGTCAATCTTGGCTGTGTGGGTGAACTGGGAATACAGGCTTTATAGGGGACTTTTTTGTTATACTTGATGCTCTATGAGAGAACTCTGCCAATGTTGACTTTGTGGATGAACTCTGAAAACAGGTTATGTAAGGGCCATTTTTTTAAATTTCTTGCTCTGTTTGAGAACTCTACCAATCAGGACTGCATGGGTGAACTCTCATAGAATAACAAATATTATACTGTAAGTACACCTGTTTGTTATATATTTAGTGGCAACAATTACTATATTTTCTGAGTTTTCTATGACTGAAATTTATTTGATTTAGTTCTGTTCCTCCAAATGTTTCATTTGAGATATACTACACGATTTCTCACTAAAATGAACAGAGGAATTTACTTCTTCAAGCATATTGCAGATATCTTTTTGAGAAACAAAATCTGACAATCTGAATTCCCTTTGCATGTCTGTGAACTTTAAAAGGTATTAGGGAATGACTTGCGGAAAACAAGTCCCTTGTGTAAATTGATGCACTGCAATCATTTACCCTACTAGGTCTTTACATATTGTTTCAAACAGAAGAAGGTTGTGACTAGGTAAAGAAATTCAATATTGATTTTAATGAAATAATTGTGACGTAATATCACTTATCACTTTTATTAACCCCTGTAAGCAAGTCCTGCACTTTTTTAATACATAGCAGCCCATCTGTGAACAGCAAGCAGTCAAAAACAGTTTCTGCTGTTTCTCACTATGCACTGGGCAGTGATTGAAGACGTTTCGGCACACCTCTATGACTGAAAGACAGTTGTTCCCGGGAGTAATAAAAGTAATTTTCTCCTGGCAATTCCACATTCAGTAAGGTTACCAGTATGCATTGTAAAGGTCCCGTCACACACAACGAGATCGCTAACGAGATCGCTAACGAGATCGTTGTTGTGTCACCATTTCTGTGACGCAGCAGCGATCTCGTTAAGTGTGACACCTACCAGCAATCAGGCCCCTGCTGTGAGATCTCTAGTCGTTGCTGAAGGGTTTGGACCATTTTCTTCAAAGGTGATGTCCTGCTCGGCAGGACACATCGCTGTGTTTGACACCTAACAATGACCTCCTATACAGGTCGCTCATCATTGTACAGGTCGTTTATCGTTACTGCATCATTGGTAAGATTTGACTGTGTGACATCCCACCAGCGACCTCCCAGCGTCTTACCAGCGATCCTTATCAGGTCGTATCGTTTTCGGGATCGCTGGTAAGTCGTTAAATGTCACGGGGGCTTAACTCTATTTTTCCTACAGAGTAAGGGGTACTTTACACGCTGCGACATCACTAGCATTTGCTAGCGATGTCGAGCGCGATTGCACCCGCCCCCGTCGCACAGCCGATAAGTGGTGATTGCTGCCGTAGCGAACATTATCGCTATGGCAGCGTCACACGCACATACCTGCTCTGCGACGTTGACCGCTCCAGGTCAATCGAGGGAGCCGGTAAAGCACCGGGATTGTCACATCTAATAGATGCGGCAATATCGGGCAGCTGCGGCCTGAGACTACCATCCCCCAGCTGGCATTATCTTGGCTGGGTATCAAAATTAGGAGGGACCGCATGTCGGAATGTTTTTAAATTCTTTATTTAAGTAATTAAAAAAAAAAGCCGCATCACCGACACAGCCGCGCAAGCTTCTGACAGGAGCGTGCATGTGTTTCTGTGTACATGCACGCTCATGTTCAGAGAGCACAGGGTGTGTCGGCTGATGTCATGCCAGACTTGTATGAGTCTGACAGCGCATAAACGACACAGCTGCGCACACTTTTAAGAGGAGCGTGCATGTGTTTGTAGGTACATGCATGCTCATGTTCAGAGAGCGCAGGCTGTGCCAACTGATGTGATGTCAAACTTGTATGAGTCTGACAGCACATAACCGACACAGCCACGCACACTTCTGACAAAAGTGAGCATGTGTTTCTGTGTACATGCACGCTCATGTTCAGAGAGCACAGGCAGTGCCGGCTGATGTCATGTCAGACTTGTACGAGTCTGACAGCGTATCAACGGCAAAGCCACAC
Source organism: Anomaloglossus baeobatrachus (assembly GCF_048569485.1). Classification (NCBI taxonomy): domain Eukaryota; kingdom Metazoa; phylum Chordata; class Amphibia; order Anura; family Aromobatidae; genus Anomaloglossus; species Anomaloglossus baeobatrachus. Next base: position 479,510,144 of record NC_134355.1, read on the forward strand.
ACACTTCTGACAGGAGAGTGCATGTATTTCTGAAACACATGCACGTTCCCCATACTGACCCGCCGACACTTGCACTGCTTTCCTTGTCCACCAGCTGTCCTGTCGCCTGTGATTGGCTGCAGTCAGCTGACATGATGCTACTCAGTGTGGGGGCGCGTCTAGCTGCAGCCAATTGCACGTGCTGGTGGGTGGGCAAAACACTGAATATTGAATTGTCGGCTCCAGAAGGGAAAAGCATAACCCGGAAGGCGTTTGCTGCCATGATACAGCCTCGGGTGAGTACACCGTGCACGTTCCTACCCCCTTCCCCTCCACAAACATTTTTAATCTCCGTATTATGGTTCCCATAGACTTATACAGGCACCGGAATCCGGAGCGGATCCAGATTTTTTTTTCAATCCGGCAGGGATTCGCCGGTCCCGGATTTTGGTGGATTCGATCAACTCTAGTCTGGGATAAAAATTGATACATTTTATTACTTCCAACAATTTTGCATGCAATTGTTTTGCAGTAACAGTAAATCAGAAAAGTGAATACACCCCTCAAATATTTGTAAATATTTTATTATGTCTTATCAGACAACACTAAAAAAATGACAATTTGATACAATGTAAAGTAGTCAGTGTACACCGTAACAGTGTAAAATTGGTGGGCCTTCTAAATAACTCAACACACAGCCATTAATGCCAAAACTGCTGGCAACAAAAGTGAGTATACCCCTAAGAGAAAATGGCCAAATTGTGCAGAATTAGCCACTTTCTCTCTCTGGTGTCATGTAACATATTATTATTATTATTACAAGGTCTCAAGTGTGAATGGGGAGCAGGTGTGTTAAATTTGATTTTATCGCTCACACACTCTCTCAAACATGTCACTGCAAGTCCAAACAGACAGATGGGAGCAGGTATTATCAACCTGTAAGACTCACGGGTATTTGTCTCTTCCTAGCCTAATAATTGCAGCCTACAGCCTCCCCAGGTAAATTCTACAATTACCACTGATGGCGTGGGACCCATAGAGACTCATTCTGAAAATGTTCTGAGAACAATACTCCATAGGTCAATCACAGTTGGCTACAGGTATGAAACTTCTCACGGACATCAGAAATTCTGTTGAATTCTGTTGACTCCAACTACTGATTGTGAGTGACCTTTGGAGCCTAAGGGGTACTTTGCACACCACGACATCGCAAGCCGATGCTTGCGATGCCGAGTGCGATAGTCCCTGCCCCCTTCGCACATACAATATTGTGTTATAGCTGCCGTAGCGAACATTATCGCTATGACAGCTTCACATGGACTTACCTGCCCTGCGACGTCGCTCTGGACGGCGAACCGCCTCCTTACTAAGGTGGCGGGTCATGCGGTGTCACAGCGACGTCACACGGCAGGCGGCCAATAGAAGCGGAGGGGCGGAGATGAGCGGGACATAAACATCCCGCCCACCTCCTTCCTTCCGCATAGCCGGCGTGAGCCGCAGGACGCAGGTAGGTGATGTTCCTCGCTCCTGCGGCTTCACACACAGCGATGTGTGCTGCCGCAGTAGTGAGGAGCAACATCGTAACATCAGTCCTTCTGAAATTATGGAAATGACCGACGCTAGACCGATGATACGATTTCGATGCTTTTGCGCTCGTTAATCGTATCATAAATGATTTACACACTCTGATATCGACAGCAACGCCGGATTTGCGTCACTTTCGATTTGACCCCACCGACATCGCAGCTGCGATATCGTAGTGTGCAAAGTACCCCTTATTCTCAGATGGAATTGATGGACAACATGGGACATTTCACCTCTGCATTACTTAGGAATATCAAGGATTTAAGTTTTATTAATAAAATTGGTGAACAAGGGAGTGTGGAGGAATCTATATTCAGTGCTGGATTAAATCACACCTTCAAGACTTTATTCTAACTAATAACATAATGAATGAGGGAGTGTCGGTGAATGTTTATTGAAGAAATAAACTATTTTTTTCCCTTGTGTGTGTGTGTTTTTAACTATATATTTACCTGGTTATTAATGGGGGTGTCAGATAGACGCCTTCTGATATTCGCCTCTCCACTACTAATGGGGTTGATGGCAGCTGTTAAATCACAGATGACTTCAACCCCAAAATTATTACTCCAATTGCCACCATACCAGAGCAATCAGGAAGAGCTGGGCAAAGTGACATAATTAGTGGATTACTTTGGCTAGTTATCAAAAATAGCCAAAGGGGAGCCCATGATGTTTTTTAAAATTAAGTAAAAAAATGCTGTGTGGTCCCCTTTATTTTGATAACTAGCCAAGATGAAGCAGACAGCTGTGGGCTGCTGCCGTAACTGTCTGCTTTACCTGCACTGGTTATCAAAAATAGGAGTGAACTCATATAATTTTTTTTATTTATTCACTTTCCACATTTTTTTGTCCTGTGCTTACCCCATTTTGCTTCCTTTTGCAGCGCCCTAGTGCTTACTACAACCATTTTTCAGTCATTTTATAGCACTAAGCTTTAAGTGTCACGTCCCCACCGGAGTCCGCTCCTGCGACTTCTGCTCCGATCTCCAGACGACGCCATGTTCCCACCATGGAATTTTTGAGGGACGGCCGGGTCTTGGTAGATTTGAAGTGGTATGATACTCCTTCCATTTCAATATGATCGCTTGCACAGTGCTTTTTGGGATGTTTAAAGTTGTGGAAATATTTTTGTAACCAAATCTGGCTTTAAACTTCTCCAGAACAGTATCATGGACCTGCCTGTTGTGTTCCTTGGTCTTCATGATAGTCTCTGTGCTTTAAACAGAACACTGAGACTATAAAAGAGCAGGTGCACCTATACAGAGACTTGATTACACACAGGTGGCTTATATTTATCATCATCAGTCATTTAGGACAACATTGGATCATTCAGCGATCCTCAATGAACTTCTTGAGTGAGTTTGCTGCACTGAAAGTAAAGGGGCCGAATAATATTGCACGCCCCAATTTTCAGTTTATTATTTTTTACAAAAATTTAAAATTAGCAATAAATATTGCTCACCTTCACAATTGTGTCCCACTTTTTGTTGGCTCTTCACCAAAATTTTTTATTTTTTTATCTTTATGTTTGAAGCCTGAAATGTGTGAAAAACTTGAAAAATTCAAGGGGGCCGAATACTTTTGCAAGGCACTGTAGTTCAACCTTCCTCCACCAATTATACATTTTGTAATCGAGTCATTTATAACCAACAATGTTATGTGTACTGAGGAAATCATCCATCCTTTTTTAAAACTGTTTTAGTATCTGCCATTATTTCCTCTTGCAGTAGGGCATTCCACAGTCTGACTGCTCTAACTGTAAAATAGCTTTTCCTATTTAGCTGCTGGGATCGCTTTTCTTCCATGCGCAGGGAATGCCCCCTGGTCCATAGTATTGTCTTTGGAAGGAATAAGTCATGTGCCAGTCATGTGCCAGCCTACATAGTTTGGTATCATCAGCAAAGACTGACAGTTTAGTGTCAATCCCATCTACAAGGTCATTAATAAAGAGATTAAAAACAATTGATCCTAGCACAGATCCCTGTGGCACCCCACTGCTGACTATAGCCCATTTAGAGAATGTACCATTTATGACTACTCTTTGTTTCTTATCTTTTAGCAAATTCCTTTCAACTGTTGTTTTTCCTCTCTGCCAACTCTGCCTAGCAACACCTGTTGCTTCCCACAAGCCACACCCCTTTCCCAGGCTAACAGCTAAGGGATTGGTTCTCACATATGACCACTGTTAACCCTCTACATGCTGCGCCCAGGTCTCAGGGAATGTGCCCCTACCTGTGTGTGAGGTGTGGGTTGTCAGCAGAGGGTGTTCCAGAAAGCCTTAGGATCCTGCAGATCACTGGGGTAGCATATCCCAGGGTGCTGCAATAGACCTGAAGAGTACCTCGCACCTGTCACTATCCCTGGGCTCCATCCCATCCAGAACAGCGCACCTTTCAGAGGGCTAACCATCCTGTGGAACCTTTTACAGCACTTCAAACCTGGCAACTCCTTCAGATTCCATTCCATCCAGGATTGCGTACTTCACAGAGGACTAAGCATCCTGTGCCACTCTCTTCAACCTACCTCCTTTACCCTTAGGATGGAGTCTGTTGGATTTTGACCCCCATCATCCACCTGGGACTATCTATTGCTGCATAGTTCAGCCCCTGGTAGTTCATTTGAGATCACAGTGAGTGCATATATCTTCTGTGTATGATATGTACTATTTTTTGTTATTCATTCTATTGCTTGGTTTAAACACCTCAAACAAAGTTAATGTTTTGGAGTGGCCATCACAAAGTCCTGACATCAATCCTATTGGAAATGTATGAGCAAAGATGGCTCATTTACATCACTTCTGCCAGGAGGAATATGCCCAAATTTCTACTAACTATAGTGAGAAGCTTGTGGAAGGATACATATTTGACTCAATTCATACAGTTTAAAGACAATGGTACCAAATAGTAATGAAATGAATGTTATGCTTTGACTTTGCAAAAAGTAATAAAAATGCCTGAAAACATGAACTTCTAGTTTCAACTGTATGTACTGAATGATAGTTTTTGGCATTTGTGTTGTAATATACTTTGTTATGGCATACTTTATAATTTATAATTTTGAAAGGCTGTATTTATGTACTATAAGGTTGAGCTCCATTTATTATTTTGGCAGTATGACTTTAAATCATGATCATCTTTTTTAAAAAATGTGCGACTGCAGTGGTGGACTTTCCTGTGTCCATTTTACGCCCAATTTTTTCTCCTATTACCGATTTCAGTTCCTTTATCTGGTTGATGTGTTTTGTTCAATAAAATGAAAATTTATTTTCCAAGAGTCATGCACAGTTTTTATCACAATTGTGGTTTGTGGATGGAGCAATGCCAATATTATGTGAAGGAATTGACAGAGATAGTGTTCAAAACTAAAGGGTACTTCACACACAGCGAGATCGCTACTGAGATCGCTGCTGAGTCACGTTTCTTGTGACCTCATTAGCGATCTCGCTGTGTGTGACACTGAGCAGCGATCTGGCCCCTGCTGTGAGATCGCTGCTCGTTACACACAGCCCTGGTTCGTTTTTTTATTGTTGCTCTCCCGCTGATAAGCACACATCGCTGTGTGTGACAGCAAGAGAGCAACAATCCTGAATGTGAAGGGAGCAGGAGCCGGTGTCTGACAGCCTGCAGTCAGCTGTAACCAAGGTAAACATCGGGTAACCAAGGTGGTTACCCGATATTTACCTTCGTTACCAGCCTCCGCAGCTCTCACGCTGCCAGTGCCGGCTCTTGCTCCCTGCACACGCTAAGTTAAGCGGTGTGAGCTGGTAACTAAGGTAAACATCGGGTAACCATACCCGATGTTTACCTTAGTTACCAGTGTCCGCAGCTCCCAGACGCTGGCTCCGTGCAAGCGCAGCGTCGCTTGCACGTCGCTGCTGGCTGGGGGCTGGTCACTGGTCGCTGGTGAGATCTGCCTGTTTGACAGCTCACCAGCGTCCATGTAGCGATGCAGCAGCGATCCTGACCAGGTCAGATCGCTGGTCGGATCGCTGCTGCATCGCTAAAGTGTGAAGGTACCCTAACGTTTTAAGTTGACTCAATTCTAATCAGGACTTAATTTATAGCATATATTGTTTAAGAGATTAAGTGCAAACTACATAGTTCTCTGTGAAATAAAAAGCAAAATTGAATAATAAAAGGCAAGAAATATAGCTATACTTTAGTATACTAAAATGAGCAAATTAACTGTGAACTGTAAAAGAATAATAATTTATCACTGCAAGTACCCGTGATTGAATTAATATTACCATTCTGAGGAAACACAAGGAAAGTAGAACTTATAGTTAGAAGAAGTAGCTAGGCAGATCAAAATAATGACTTTTCTCTATTTTCACTTACCAGCTAAATAAGCAAACCCATAAGTGTAACTAATGGGGACTGGGATTTGGGGGTTAAAAGTAATGCACTTAACTTCTTAGGTTATTTATTCAAGATGGGTTTAATGTTGTGTTTAGAAACCACAAAATATGTTTTTGACAGAAGAAAATGCTAAATGAATTGCTCTGTTTATATCTTGACTATCCAATCAGACGATCCTCATTTACTGCTGGAGGTAAAAAGATTATAATATTTACTATACGTGTTTGCTGATTGGAAGTGAGTACAAGAAAATAAATCTTATTTTTGTTGTTCTTTTAGATGTATACTATGATTTGTGCAGAGTCGGTCTTGTCATTTCGTCCTTCCTCTACTTACTCATCTCCACAACATTATTTTCACACTCCAGCGGGCATGCAGAAATTCTCCAGTGCATCAAAACCTATATGAGCCATCCTGAATTAATTACCTCTTTCAATCTCAGTTCGGTAATAAGTCTCTGTGGGAATTGATAGAATTAAAAAAAAAGTTTCTAGCAGACTAAGTTGAAACAGCGCTGAGTATTCTGTTAAAGTGTGGCAGTTTATTCCATACAGATACTTGCCATCATTTTTACACTTTTGAGAAATGCACAAATATCCTGCTGTGTTAGAAGAAGTACATTCTTATACATGGATATCTCTGTAGTGTTATGTTACCTACAATACAGGTGGAACGGGGACCTCGCAAGTACCAGTGTATGGGTGTGACCGCTAACTCTGCTGCCCCTATATCTACAAATCAAATCTCCAATATTTGCACCTAAATTGCGCTGCTACATTTTTTAGTTTGCATTGCTATAATGGCAGATTTGTAGATTTCATTGATTTCACATTGTAAGTTGCTGCTGGCAATTGTTTGACTGATTCTACCCTGTGAAAATATTTATACAGCTTTAGCTTTTTTAATAGCGTACACCATTACTAGAGTACCCACTGACAAAATATTAGTAAATTGAGGTGTATGCACTATTCTACTAGTTTATGTAATATATAATAATAATATTTATTCATATAGTTATTATATTAACTATTAATTCCATAGCACTTTACATACATTGGCAACACTGTCCCCATTGGGGCTTTCAATCTAGAGTCCTTATCTGTATGTCCTTAAAGTGTGGGAGGAAACTGGACAACCCAGGGAAAACCCACGCAAACACATGGAGAACATACAAACTCCTTACAGATGTTGTCCTCGGTGGGAATTGAACCCAGGACCCCAGCACTGCAAGACTGCAGTGCTAACCCCTAAGCCCCCATGCCGCCTAATATAAAATCTTAAGGCCGCTTTACACGCAATGACATCGCTAACGAGATGTTGTTGGGGTCACGGAATTCATGACGTACATCCTGCCTCGTTAGCGACGTCGTTGCGTGTGAAATGCAGGAATGACCGTTAACGATCAAAATTACTTACCTAATCGTTGATCATTGACACGGCATTCTAATCTCAAATATCGTTGCTGTTGCAGGACGCAGGTTGTTCGTCGTTCCTGCGGCAGCACACATCGCTATGTGTGACACCGCAGGAATGAGGAACAACCGGCAATGAGGAAGGAAGGAGGTGGGTGGGATGTTGCGGCCGCTCATCTCCGCCCCTCCGCTTCTATTGGGCGGCCGCTTAGTGATGCTGCTATGACACTGCACGAACCGCCCTCTTAGAAAAGGCAGGTAAGTACGTGTGACGAGTCCTAGCAATGTTGTGCGCAACGGGAAGCGATTTGCCCGTGACGCACAACCGATGGGGCGGGTGCTTTCACCAGTGACATCGCTATTAATGTCGCTGTGTGTAAACCCTGCTTTAGTCAATAATTGTTTATGATAATTTTATTTTCTCTACATCACCTTTTCAAATTTAAAACTGTACCTGTTATTTTTTGTGGATTTTTAAAGAAGCAATCAAATAAGTATTTTTTTTTTCACCAGTTTACATGTCAGCAGGCTCCATTACCAATTTTAATTTGCTTCTAAGCTAGTGGGTGGAAACTAGGGGATGTAGTATTTCCCATATAGAGAACAATGAAGCATGAAAGATTTCTTATGCACATTTTCCAGCACATATTTAGAACAGGAGCTGCAGCGTGAAGAACATTATATAGCAGGACTGAGTAGTGTTGCTATGTATTATCCATTGCCTGAAATAATCTTACAAAAAAGCAACTGTTCCCAAATGTTCTATCTGTCTGCATTTTTCTCTCACGCTGCAATCTCTGCCTGCTGCTCACTCCTCACACTATAGACATATATTCAGCTCAAACCTGATCCCTCAGTGATTTCACTCTTCATTTTGTGTTGATTTATATGGATTTTTATAGTTTTTTTTAAAGGGAGTCATGTTATCTGTTGGGTATCGTTTTCTTTAAATATAACTAATTTTTGATAAATCCCCAAAATAAAAAGTCCATCTGGTTAATGTCTGCGGACAGTTGTGATTATTCAACCAGGCTTTGTAATCTGTCTATTAAAAATAATAAAAAATAATATGATTGGACCCTGTATGCCTACATATGCACTCTCTTGTATTATGTAAAATTGGTCAAAATGGAAATAAACATTTAAAGGCTACTCACCCTTTTATGTTAATTTGATTTTTTTCTATGCTATCAATGAAAAATCAATATCCAAAATTACAGTTGAACTCAAGTAAAGGGAACGGGAAAAAAGCGGAAGGATGTATATGGTGAACAATGAAATGTGAATATGCATTACTGCCCAGAAAACATTAAACATTTTTTGGAAAAAATTGAGTTACCTAGCAAATAAAAATAGCCAAATTTGCTTGTGCTAGCTACCACGCCAAGGTGTAACTCTCAACTGGGTCCTAATCTAATTTTATGCCTCGCTTTGTGTCCAAAATGACCTATTAAATGGGCTAGAAAACAACCTACAAAAGAAAAATTAAAACACCTGAAGTAAATGGGAGGAGTGCACAGACAAAGGACATGACTCCACAATACAAACTAGAAGAACTGACGGCACTTCCTAAACTTATAATCTGAACTGGTGCAAGAGGTTAGTTTGAAAACGAAGAGAAGCATAAAATTCGTTTAAGACCCAGTTGAGAGTTACACCTTGAAGTAGTAACCGGGTACAGGTAAATTTGGACATTTTGTATTTGCTGAGTAACTCTTTTTTTTTCAAAAAAGATGTTTTCATGTTTTCTGGGCAAGGGAAGGTTGTACATTTGTAGTGTAGCATGTGGCAGTAGTTGCGAGTGAGGTACTGTACTCTCATGCCCTGGCATGCCACAGGAAAGATGGGGTAGTCCTGGCTGGGTGTGTGGACTTGTGTTGTGAGCATTTACACAAACAGTCCTTCCACTCCTTTGAACCTTGCTTCTGTCCTTAATAGTCCCATTTGTTTTATTACCACCTAGCTCAACATCACAGTACTGCCCGTGAGAGTAATTTTTTCTCTTTCTGCAACTTTGCATCCAGTTCACCCTTCCTAGGAGACAGGTTTTCACTATGGGCAAACAATAGACTCATGATAGTGATGCTTTCAGAATGTCGAGCTAGGGTTTTCCTTTTATCTCTCTGTATGGATGACCAGTCCCGTTAACATCTAAAGCCACAGATTGCTTGGGGCCTTGATACTGAGTGTCCTGAATGAAGAATTGATTTCACCTGTTGCTAGTTTTCCTGGCCACAATGGTAACCGGACTACTTTGATATTTTGTGCACCTTACACTTCCCTTTTACATTATCTCTGACTCCAGTCTTCTGTAGCTGTAAGGACATCCACTGCTGAGCACTTCAACTAAATGTCTACTCTAGCTGCAAGGCAAGCCCTTCTGAAGTTCTAGAAGGAAGCCTGTTTTTTTCCCTGCATGATAACCCCTCCCTTACGGGCTAATCCCAACATTAATTCTGTCTGCCTCCACAGTCTGTTACTGGGGAGACTTAACATTTTACCTACATTTCTATACACACACTAGAATGCTATGCATTATCACATCTTACATAACACAGCTATGTCTTACATTATCACTCATTACATTCATCTCTATCATACATTACATTACACAGCATTAACGCCATTGGTGTCTTCAGGGAAAAACCTGATCATAGGTCCACTTCAACCTTTTTACACATAACAAGTCATGATGTAAAAAGCAAGGAATGTTATAAAGTTTTTAAGAGAGACCAATCAGCCTGGTGTGTATAGATTTGTAGATATTTCATTATTTCAACACTTCCTTTGATGCTATAAATGTGCTTTGGTGCTGATGAATGCAGCATTATGGATCACAAATCTTACATCCGGCATCACTGTGAGGAACACTCTATCATAATTGGAATCTGTATCGAGAAGTGGGCAGCACACTGCAATTAGACAGTTAAGCTCAAAGTTACCACTAAGAAATGTAAAAAGAAATCCACAACAAAGATGTCCATTACCTTCAAAGCGATGGCGCCTTGGCAGGAAAGCTGTTGAGACAAACATACAACACTTAGAGCCTCTCTTAGTAGAAAATTAAATTATTTGGCTCCTACAGCATAAGCACACTGCCACGCCCAGTAAACCACATGAGGGGGGAGTGGATACACTGGTCCAAGATACTATTCACTGACCCAGAGGAGCGGACCTGAGCAGCCACGAAGTCTTCGCTACAACCACAGGAAGTGGAAATATCTACACATGCTGATAAGTAACTGACAGGAGGCAGCCCCGGGTGTTCCCTTGGCAGCTATCATCACCGTACGGAGACCAGTTACTGGTACGGATGAGGTAAAGGATGATGGATACTGATGCAGGCTGGTACAGGGGGCCACAGACAGGTGGATGGGTGTATACAGAGACAGGTAGAGTCAGCACAAGTACAGGCAGGTTCACTTACAGTACTAAGTGGAAGCAGAAAGAGAATCACTAGGCAATATATGGAGTGTGGATAGAAGCACAGGGACCTGACAACTAGCATGAGCAGACTAACTACAGGGACATGTTGAACAGGCACCTCTTAATGAGGAACGATTCCTTATATACACTGTGCCTCTCAGCTAGGCTGAAAGGTCCTTCCAGGTTAGGTCACACTGGCTCTTTAAGAGAAGAGAGAGCTGCACAGCAGCACCCTAAAAAAACTCATGAGAGCCCTGTGCTGTCTTCGGGAGTAAAAGGTTGAGACAGGCATTTTGAGGAAGGAAAGATCATCAGTGAGAGAGCATTGGCACTTGTGACACACAGATAATGGGGGTGCTGATGGGTTCCCATGTGAGACCGAGGGACCAAAGGACAGACCAGGAGTTGCGGGAAATATGGGTGAGTGAGCAAGAGTGTTGATGCCCTTGGGATGGGAGTGATGATGAAGTAAAAGTTTCCCCTCTTTTTTTATCCCTCTTCCTTTAAACCAGATATTAAGCTCTTCAGGAGAAGAGGGGCATTAATATTTTCCTGGGGTTCACAAGACCTCTCCTCAAGGCCAAAGCCCTTCCCATCAATTAGAAAAAGGGTCCTATCTCTCATCCTCTTCATGACTAAGATATCTCTCACCTCAAAGATGTTTTCAGAGCATACAGGTAGAGCCGAGGCACCAGGGTTGCTGAACAGTTACTCAGGACACCAGGCTTGAGTAGAGATACATGGAAAGAATTAAGCATACATAGTGTGGATATATGCTTCAATTTATAGGAGACCTCCTTAATCTGACTGATGACCTCAAATGGACTGATGCATCAAAGACCCAGCTTGTAAGATGGAATTTTAAGATGGATGTATTTGGAAGACAGCCACAACTTGTCTCCATAGAGAAAGTGAGGAGGGTCTAATCATTTTTTTATTTACATGTTTCTTCATCTGACCAGATGAGTTCGAGAGAGAGAGTCTGGTATTTTCCTTGATCTTGGACAATTCCATGCATCAGCAGTTGGGATACTGGATGTGGAGGATACTGGGAGAGGAAAGCATGGCTGTTGTCCATAGAAAATAAAAAACAGGGCCCTTGCAGCAGACTCACTGGTATGATTGTTATATGAAAACTCAGCCCAAGGTAGCAGCTTGACACAGTCAGCATAATGTGCAATAGTGAAATGCCACAGGAATGAAGTCAGTATCTGATTGAACTTTTCTATTTGACCATTGGACCGAGGATGGTAAGCTGAAGAAAAGTCCAGAGATACTTCCAGGAGTTTACAGATCGCGTTTCAGAGCCAAACTGAACTTCTCTGTCAGACACAATGTGTTGTGGAAAACCATGAAGATGGAAGATGTGCTGGATGAAAATTCCTACAAGCTCCGGGGCATAGGGCAATCCAGGTTATGGGATAAAATGAGTCACCTTAGAGAAGCTATCTACCACCATCCAAATTACGAGCATGCCAAAAGACACAGGAAGGTTCTTTATGAAGTCCATGGCATTGTGTCCCCATGGAATGGAGGGCATGGGAGGTAATAGTATTATCCAATTGGACGGAAGTTGTTTTGGGGTCTTATTCCGGACACAGGACGAATAGGAAGCAACAAAGTTCATTATATCCTTAAGAGGACACAGCCACCAATAGTGTCGGAAGATAATAAGAGTTTTATTCAGTCCAGCATGACTGGCCACCTTAGAAAAGTGACCCCACTGAACAACCCTCTTCTTGTTAGGCTATGAAACAAAGATTTTACCAGGTGGTAGCCAGGACAGGTTAATCGGAAACTCATGAATTATCTTAATAGGACTGATAATATGCTGTGGATCCTCTTCCTCATCACAGGGGAGAAAATACCTGGAAAGTGCATCAGCCTTGAAATTCTTCTCAGTCAGCATGAAGCATAGAAAGAGATCAAAACTGGCAAAGAATAAAGACCCTCTAGTTTGCCGAGGATTTAATCTTTGTGATGAGTGCAGATATGCCAAATTCTTGTGGTCAGTATAAATAGCCACCAGATGGACCACCCCTCTAAAAGATATCCAACAGCTCCCAGTCTACAATGGAGTAATGACACTCAGAAGCCGAGAAAGCCTTTGAGAAGAATCCACAGGTAACCATACATCCAGAGGACTACTTCTGCATAAGCACAGCTCCAGCCCCAGAACAAGAAGCATCCAATAGGAACTGCTTATTCACTTCTGGTCTATGCAGAATAGGAGTAGAGGAGACGGATTGCTTCAGGGAAAGAAACACTTCTTCGGCCTCAGGTGACCAGGCTTTAGGATTTGCGCTCTTTTTGGTCACAGCTGAGACAGGAGCAGTCTGAGTATAAAAGTGGACAAGGAACTGTTGGTAAAAATTTACAAAACCAAGAAACCGCTGGATAGCTTTAACCCCCATGGGAAGAGACCATTTGAGAATAGAAAACTTCATCTTGGGATCCATCTTCAATCCAGAGTCAAAGATGAAATAGCCAAGGAAGGGAAGGAAGGTCAGTTCAAAAATACACTTCTTGAACTTAGCATACAGGTGGCTTGCCCTCAGTCTCTGTAAGACCAGAAAAATATTTCTCCTATGAGTAGGAAGGTCAGGAGTGAAAACCAGGATAACGTCCAGATACTATATACCACCACACTATTATATAGGAAGTCACAAAAAATGTCATTCACCAATTCCTAAAAGACAGCTGGTTTATTGCTGAGCCCGAATGGCATGACACAGTATTCATAGTGACCATCCCAGGTATTAAAGACAGTGTTCCATTTGTCACCCTGTTGAGCTTGGCGAAGATTGAAGCTCATTGGAGCTCAGGGATGACATGGAAAGGTGATTTGTTTTTAACTGTGAGCTGGTTTAGACCCCTGTATTCCATACAGCATCAGAGAGAACCATCCTTCTTCTTGTTGAAGAAGAAACCAGCCCTGGCCAGAGAGGACGACTTCCGTATGAAAACCCTTTCAAGGTTTTCCTTGATGTACTCAGATATGGCCTGCTTCTCAGCTTGTTACAATGGGTAGATTTGGCCCCTAGGTGGAAAAGCTCCAGGCAGAAGATCAATAGGATAGTTGCATGTGGAATGGACTGTTTTGGGGTAAGCTCACAGCCTCCTTCTTGTTAAATACATCCACTAAGGACCAATAGACAGAGGGTAGATCTGGAAGACTAGATGGGCACTGTGTTTGATGGACTGGTCGAGGGGAAAGGAGACACTTCTTTTGGCAGGACTGACCCCAACGGTTGATCTCTCCAGAGCACCAGTCCAGAACTGGCTTATTAATCTGTAGCAACGGCAGACCCAGGAGAATCGGATGAGGTAGATCTGGAACCACATAGAAGGCAATCTTCTCCATATGCAAAGTGCCAATTCGGAGTTCCACAGGCTCAGTAACAAAGGGCATAGACTCGGAGAGCACTTTCCCATCAACTGAAGAAATCAACAGGGAATTCTGAAGATCATGATTCTGATGTCGATACACTATGGTCTGCTGCAAGACGTTCACAGCCAAGCCAGAGCCAAAAGCCAAGCCAGAGCCAAGTAGCAAGGACCACTGGATCTGGGACTGTGACCTGAATGGGGGCTGGTGAAATGGCAGCTTGCACACTGTTCAGGTGGGCATCCACAGATGTCATAAAAGCCAGCGTTTGGGTCTTTGTCTCAAGCTGGCGGACAAGCTCTGGTTGTTCTCAAGCAAGTGTTATGTTCTGGTGGTGGATTCTCTGGGCCATGCACCGGACTCCCCCAGTGAGGCAACCCGGAGCTAACACCTGTACAGGGACTGTCTGATCACCCCACCAGAGGGCCTAGGTGCACGGTAGCTGGAGCACTAGAGGTACAGGATAAGCGTCCTTCAGGAGACTGGTATGAAGATGTCTCTGGGGCCATGGAGCTCGTGGAGATGGTCCAGATGACGGGACTCAGATTCAGATGCCGGGTAGAGTCGTCAGGCGGGGTCTGGATCCAGCTGGATGAGACGGCAGAGGTCACCAGGAGAAGTCGGGGATCGGAGACTGGTTTAGGCTGAAGGAGATGGAGGAGTTCACAGCCGACAGTCACCGAAAGACTTCCTGGGTAAGCCATGGTCAGGACCAGGTTAGCGTGGCAGGACTGGCTCTGTGAAAGACACAGGGTTAATAGGAGACAAGGCAAGGGGGGACCTGAACACCTAGCTAATGAAACACGTTGATCAGGCACCACCCCCATGGAAAGGAGATCCTAATATGCCCTGTACCTGTATTTGGCAATATCCTGTTTTTAGGATGCTGGCCCTTTAAGAAGAGTTCAGTGACCACGCGTGCGCCCTAATGCACATGCGCGAGTCCCATGTGCCAGAGACCAGAGCAGGAAGCGGTGCAGAAGATACAGGAGAGCCCGACGGTGTGTCCTGTGTCGCAGGGGAACGCCGGGACCGAAGGACCAGAAGCACGTGGGACGCAGAAGAGGGGGAGTGAGCCGAGGAGTCGTGGGCAGGAGGACCGGGAACCGGAGCGGTGAGTGAGAGGCGTCAGGACCCGGGAAGCGTGACAGCAAGTTGGGAAGCATTGGAGCCAGTGGGATCCATAGCCTGTTTAACCTGTCAGGTCCAGTGAATCGGACAAGGGGGAGTGGATCCACTGATTCAAGATACTGCTCACTGACCTGGAGCAGTGGACATGAGCTGCTACCGAGTCTTCACTACATCCAAAGGAGGTGAAAATTGGTAAACACGCTGGTAGGTAACCTACAGGAGGCAGCCCTGGCAGGATCCCAGCACCTTGACAGCTGGCATCACAGGACAGAGACCAGGAACCAGTACGAATGAGGTAGAGAATAGTGCAGACTGGTGAAGGCTGGTACCGGAGGACACAGATAGTGGATGGGTGCTTACAGAGAAAAGTAGACTCAGCACACATACATGCATTTTTACGTACAGTACTAAGTGGAAGCAAAAAAAGGATCGCTAGACTAATGTGTGGAGTGTGGATAGAAGCACAGGGACCTGACAAAAAGCATTAGCAGACTAGCTACAGGGACACGTTGTATAGGCACCTCCCAATGGGTAAGGTTGTGCTGGCCCTTTAAGTGAAGAAAGTGCAGTGCACTTGTGCTTTAAGTGCGCTCCCAAGGGCCCTGTTGCATATACGCAGGCCTCGGGTGCCAGAGGATGGCACTGTGAGGGAGAAAGAAGCAGCAGTCAAAGAGCGTTGATGCTTGTGACACATGGAGTGCGGTGGCACCGACAGGTTCTCAAGTGAGACCCAGGGACCGTAGGACAGATCATGAGATGTGACAGATAGGAGGGTGAGCGAGCAACAGCTTTACGGGAGCACCGGTGAGAGAACACTCGTAACACACATGAGAGATCATAACATTGCTGATGGGGAAAGGCACCCTTCAAATATGAGAGACTGGAGCAGTTTGCAAAAGAAGTGGTTCAAAATTAAAATTGAGAGGTGTAAGTAGGATGTTGATGGATATATTAAGCAATTAATTGCAGCTATTTATTCTAAATGGGTGTGCAACCAAATTTTAAGCTGAGAGGGCCAATTTTTCCTGGCTCATTTTTTTGAAGTTTCCTGTGAAATTATGTGCAATTTTCCATTTTTCAGGGTTTTTTTGAGTTGTTCCAATACACACAAATGAACTAAACGTGTATAACAAAACATGTAATTGAAATAGTTTTCTGAGAGAAATACTTTATTTTCCAGAACAATGTAAAGGGTGCCAAAACTTTCGGCCATGACTGTATCTACAGCTGTCAAATCAAAGACAGTATGACAGAAAAATAAAATGGATATTTCTTATTTTTATTACACCTAAGAAGGAGTTTAAATCCTCTGTATTTTACTATACCACTGTAAAAATAACATTTACATGTCAAGAACCCTATTTTAAATACGCTATCAATATGGTATGTCCTGACACTTTCACACTTGACTAAATAATGTCAAAGTTTTTCCCAATAAGAAAGGGAACTGGCTTTAGTTTAGAGAAAAGTCTAACACGGGAATCCTGAAGGGTTTTATTGGAAAAAAAAAAACTAAAAACAATTACAAATGTTAGTGCATGCCTTTTTTGTGCAAAACAGATGAGGTTTAGCTACTTTAAGGCCCTGTGCGCACACTGCGGTTTTTACCATGGTTTTGCTGCATGTTTTGCTGCAGAAAATGTTCATAACCTTGCTGCAGTCCTTTCCCAGCAAAAACTATGGTAAAAAAATGCTGTGTGCAGACTGCGGTTTTTCACCAACAGGTTTTGCTGCGGAATTTCCGCTGCGGAATTAATGTGCATGTCACTTTTCCGCAGGTACCTGAGGTATTTTACACCATTGACTGTATTGTAATAATGAAATACTTACTTATGCAGGGATTAATGCAGGTAGCAAACTATGTGCCTTTTATCGCATTATTATTTCGTGTTTTTCAGGACATAGTGATAATCACTACCCTGCATTTTGCAAGAAAGTGATGTCATTAGGAGAGGAAGAGGAAATAGAGCAGAGAAAAAATATATACATATCACCCTCACACACAAACACATACATATATAATGCACAGACACATGGAAATCAGCAACGTACATTCGAAGGGCTGGTATTTGGCCAGATACTGCACCCCATATAAAGTCTATGGGGACCAAAATCAGGCGCAAAGGGGTAGGAGCAAGCGCTTCATACTCACCGATCACCGGGCGGCTGTCACACACAATTTTAAAAAAACAGCGTGCGGTTTCCCCCAATTTTGATACCAACCAAGATAAAGCCACATAGCTGAGGGCTGGTATTCTCAGGATAAGGAGCCCCACATTATGGGAAGCCCCACAGCCTAAAAATATCAGCCAGCAGCCACCCGAAATTGCTGCATCCATTAGATGCGACAGTCCCGGGACTCTACCCGGCTCATCCCGATTGCCGTGATGCGGTGGCAATCAGGGTAATAAGGAGTTAATGGCAGCAGCTCATAGCTGCCACTAAGTCCAAGATTAGTAATGGCAGCATCTATGACACGCCATGACTAATCTGTAAGTGACAGTAAATAAACACATACACCAAAAAAATCCTTTATTTGAAATAAAACACAAAAAAGCCCCCTCTTTCCCCACTTTATTTAAATCCCCAAATACCCTTCCAGATCCGGTGTAATCCACACAAGGTCCCATGACGCTTACATACTGCTCCAGCGGCATCTGAGACATAGTACTCAATGCAGCCTCACTCCGTGAACGAGGCTGTAGGGATTACTCTATCCATCCATTATTTATCTATCCATTAATTATCTATCTATCTATCTATCTATCCCTCTTTCTATCTATCTATCTATCGATCTATCTATCTATCTATCTATCCCTCTTTCTATCTATCTATCTATCCATTATCTATCTATCTATCCATCTATTATCTATCCACCTATCCATATCTATCTATCTATCTATCTATCTATCTATCCATTATCTATCTATCTAAGAAGAAGAAGGAAATGACAAAACATTTTTTTTTTCAATGTGCTTTATTCCATTGAAGGCATAAAAACCACAGGTACCAACTCACAGAAAAACCGCGGCAAAACCGTGACAAAACGATGGAAAATTTGCCGCAATACTGCGGTAAACCGCGGTAAAACCGCATGTGGTTTTCAGGTGCGGTTTGCTGCAGTTTTTTTGCCGCATGTGTGGTAATCTTTCAAAGGGTGCAGAATTTTCTTAAGAAAATTCCATTTTCTAGTTATACTTTTTACTAAACCGCGCTACTGAGTAAGTGTGTGAGTTTTTAAATTGTTTGTTTGTGCAGCTAACTACTCCCAAATCACATTCATGTTTTAATTGTATCAAGAGTAGCTTAAAGAGACTTCTAGTGAATTGTTTAAACCAAAGATGCCCACATAATATATTTTCTCTTTTCAGTGAAGAGATTTTCATATTTGTGATGAGGAATTCAAGACAGACATGTCAGTCAGTATAGTTAAGAGATCCTGTTGACTCTGACAAGGAAAGTCAATAGCCGGGATCTGCATGTAGGACACAAAAAATAGCTCATTGGTTAAATACGTTTTATAAATAAAAAAATAATAAATGAATTGTAAATGTTCTCCTTTAATCATTATGAAAAAATAGGCACAACACTATTAATAATGGCTTGCTTCCAAATGTCCATTATTTTGTGAGCTTTATGGATGGATTCTTACACCAAAGAGAGGATTTGATGATTCTTACAATTGAATTGAATTGAATTGAGAAACATCGATGGATACACTACACTACAGGTGTTAACCAGAGATGCATTACTTTAATTGCAAAAAGTTTAAAACCTAACATGCTAAGTGGATAAGTGGATAAGTAACTTATCCAAAACCAAAAAATAACAGCAGAAATTCTGTTGACAACAGCAGAAAATCTCAATAAAATGATACAAGGAATGCAAAAATTAGAACCTAAGAAGTTAATCAGAATCTACTTTAGAAAATTAGCAATTTAAGATTATTCAAGCCGGCATCTTGGTAATTAAAAAGTTAATTCTACTGTTCTTAAGAATTAGTTCTCATTTGCACATACAAATTGTGTGATGTAAGTAATGCTTCATTAGTGTTCAGTGAAATATTATCATAAAAATTGCAAATTGGAACTAATATTTTGCTTCTCCTAAACCTGTTCTAAAGGCCCCTTTACACACTGAGGCTTTCTAGCGATCCCACCAGCGATCCCAACCTGGCCGGGATCGCTACAAAGTCTCTGGTGAGTCTCTGGTGAGCTGTCAAACAGGCAAACCTGGAAAACGACGCAACAGCGATACGGACCTGCAGAACAACCTAGCTAGTCATTGGAGACATTGTAAAGCAGCTTTTTAAAAGGGAAGTCGTTAACAAAGTCGCTGTAAAGGCCCCTTTACACACTGAGACTTTCTAGCGATCATGCTGCACAGCGGGAAACAAAGGATTAAAGAATGGTCCTGAGAGATGTGTAGTGATCAGCAACTTCACAGCAGGGGCCAGGTCACTGATGTGTTTCACATACTGCAATGTCGCTGGGGAGGTCGTTGTTACGTCACAAAACCGGTGACGTTACAGCGATGTCGTTTGCGATGTTGCAGTGTGTAAAGGGGCCTTAAGTTTACAGACATTATCAAGCAATTTATCTTGGAGAATAATGTTAACACAATCAGCAAACAATAACTTAACCTTTACCCCCATGCCTGGTTTTCACCTTCTTGACCGGGACATTCTTTTCAATTCTGACCAGTGTCAATTTATGAAGTAATAACTTTGGAATAAATCAATGGATCCAATGATTCTGAGATTTTTTTATGACATATTGTACTTTATGTTAGTGGTAAACAAAATTTACAAAACCATTTTTTTTGGGACCACGTCACATTTAACTGACTTGGAGAGGCCTAGGTGACAAAAAAAATACCCAAAGTAACACCCTTTTAAAAACTGCACCCCTCAAACTGCTGAAATCCACAAATAACAAGTATATTAACTCTTCAAGTATTTCACAGGAACTAAAACAATGTGGAAGGTAAAAATGAAAATGTAAATTATTTCATCAAAAATGTTGCTTTAGCCCCAAATTTTGCATTTAAAAAGGGTAAGGGGAGAATATGGAGTTGCTTGTGAAATGTAAACTGAGTAAGCTGATACACAATATGTGGTAAAAAACTACTGTTTGGGTGCACGACAGGGCTCGGAAGAGAAGGAGTGCCATTTAAACTTTCAAATACAATATCATCAAGAATCGTTAGTGGATGCCACCTCGCGCTTGGAGAGACTCTGATGTGCAGAAACAGTTGAAACACCCAACAAGTGACCCCATTTTGGAAACTAGACCCCTCAAAAACATATCTAGATTTGTGGTAAGCACCTTGAACTTCCATGTGCTTTACAGAATTTTAAAACGTTGAGCCATGAAATTAAAAAGTCAAATATTTTCCACAAAACTGTTGTTTTAGCTATTTTTTTTTTATTTTCACAAGAGTAACAACAAAAATTGCGCCATACAATTTGTTGTGTAATTTTTCCTGAGTACGGTGATACCCCATATGTAGTTGAAAACTACTGTCTGGGCAGATGGCAAGACTCAGAAGAGAAAGATCGCAATTTGACTTTTCAAATGCAAAATTGGCTGGAATCATTAGCAGATGCCATGTCTCATTTCGAGAGCCCCTGATGTTCCTAAACAGTAGAAATCCTCCACGAGTGACCCCATTTTGCAAACTAGACCTCAAGTAACTAATAAGGATATGTGATGAGCACTTGAAACCCCCAGGTGCATTACAACATTTTATAACATTGAACTGAGAAAATGAAACAAATTGGTTTTTTTTCCCACAAAAATGTTGCTTGGGCCCCTAAATATTTTATTTTAACAAGGATAGCAGGAGAAAATGTACCCCAAAACCTCTGAGTATGCCAGTACTCCATATGTAATGGGATCCTACTGTTTGGACAAATTGCCAAGCTGCAAAATGAAGGAGTGATGTTTTGGAGCTTAGGCTTTGCTGGAAGGGTCTGGGGGTGTTATGACGCATTTGCAGAGCCTTTGAGGTGCCAAAATTGTTGAAATCCTCCACAAAGTGACCCTATATTGGAACTGATCCAGTTTTTTTCCTGGTATGTGAATTTTATAATGTGGTAGCATAAATTAATTGTGTAGAATGCCTCAGGTTGGCATATGCCAGTTGTAAAGTAAGAATTGGCATACATAAATTCTGCATCACAATAGTGAATAATCGACACAATGTAATGTATTATGCAGAATAAGGACCACAGATTAAGACCAAATCGCTAATACAGTAGAACAAAAGAAAAAGAACAAGGGGCGATCAATTAGGTCTATATATTTTTTATTATAAAAGTGCGGACAGGTGAGGGGAGTCAGACCCGGTATACATCACTACAGTCAACATACACAAATTGTGCAAAGCATTTATAAAAAAGTCAAGATTGTAAATACATATGTACTATCAAGGTTACAATGCAATCTGCATAGGGCAATATTCACCAAAATATCCCTTACTAATTAACTGATACTCACTCATCCATATATGCACACATAGAGAGCACAGTATTATAGTTCATTAGAAATCACAAGAACTACTCCAGTGTGAATATAAGCCTATACCAAGGTAATTCTAATTGTTCTCTCTATGTGCGCGTAGGAACCGTGACAATCCAGACATATATCCAAGCGCAGAGCACGGAGCAGTTCATGAGAGTAGCAAAGTTCTCTCGTTAGTGTACAGAAATTATATGCCTAAAAAATTAGGCTTCCATAGATTTCTATGAGAGTGATGATAGTAAGGGTTATTAGCAGTTCATAAAGATAGCACAATTATCTAGTTATTGGGCAGAGAATACATGCCTAAAAAATTAGGCTTCCATAGATTTCTATGAGAGTGGTGATAATAAAGGCAATTACTTGATGTCCATGAATCATATGAAGCACTCCAGGCTCAGAACATGGAATACATAGGTCAGAAATACGAGACTATGGTTCACAAATCACTATACCAAAAGGTATCAATATAAGTCTCAATAATCCTTATATGAATGGTGACCATGAAAAAACACTAAAAATTACAAGTACAAAAGACCTGGAGCAGTCCATGAACAGGTGGCATACCTATACAGAATATCTTTCATCCATTGTTATAGTGTACAGAGGAAATTATATAGGATAGGGACACCATTCATATATGGGTTTTTATAACATCCAAACTCAGCAACGGAAAAATTCCCATATAATGCTGAAATGACAATAATCACAGAATAGTATTCAGCACCCATACACTACAGAGATTATAGTCCCAAAAGTCCTCATCTGTACCCAAACAATTGCACGAGTTATATTTAACAGGAAATACCACTAGATTTTCCCCTCGCATATATCATGGAGCACATGGCACTCCGTGAACCTGTGGCAATATAACATCCACCAATCACTTATACAGTGCACGAGTAATGCGCAATCGCCCAAAACCGGATATGCAGAACCAGGTACATATAGAGGATAATGAACAACAATTCACGACTTACATATAGCTTGAAGATGAAGATGAAAATGACTGCAGTGGAATGCGCCCAATGCGCATTTCGGTGTAAACCTTCGTCAGGGGGCGTGAACTAACACGGAGGAAGTGAAGTAGTTATAGGCCACCGCTCTCTTTGATTGGGCAGCAAAATGACGCACATGGGGCCGGTCAAACCGGAAGTCCCGCCCCACAGGCGCGTCATGGATACATGAACGCCGGGAACCCGGCGTCCAAGTAGCCATAGAGACGCGGCTGAGAGCGCGAGAATCCCTGACAGGCCGCGCATGCGTGCACTGCAACAATACAGAGAGAGAGGAAGATACAAAACTATATAGTTTCTCTGCAGGCCGGATATCAATGTTAAAGTATACAAGGTTAATGAATGATATATATTGTCACCACGAATCACAATGTAAGTGCTATAGCAAATTGCAGGAATAAAGATATAATAAAGGTATAATAAATCCAATACTTTCAGGGATTGTCACACAATATAGCAAAATAGAAAGAACGCTGCACAGAATCACACCCACATAATTGAAGATGCCCCATAACACTGATGACAAAAAGGGGAAAAAAAGGGGGGAAAAAAAGAAGCCCTTAAATATTCATACAAAGAGTGTGATCGTGTGCAGCAGCCCACAGCACCACATATAAGAATATCTTGAAAAATTCATACAGATAATATAGCTGTAGGAGAAAACTATTCATAGAAAAATGCAGATATGTCAGAATTCCAACATATATGAATAATGTACAGAATTATATTTATAAAGGAGACATAAGAGCACTCGTGGAATATCTTCATTCGCATGTGATCCAACAGAAAATTCCCAATATCCATTATCCATGTCGGCATTATGTACACAGGAAACCAATTGGAAAAAGTGGCCTAAAGAATTATAAAAAGGGAATTAAAAACAATTTAAAACAAGGAGAGACTAGACTTTATAAAAAAGGAACAAAACTCATATGCTCGTTAAGACCATGGGGCTGAACAGTGCGCAGACGCCAGATCCACCGTGTCTCCAATTGACCCAATCTCTGGCTAACCCGACCACCCCGTATATCTATATCCAGCATATCAATTCCACGAATCATGAATTTCCCAGAGTCAGATCCGTGGAACAATTTGAAATGCTTGGGAATTGTTTTAAGGGTGTTCACATCGCTCACATCACGAGCAGCCTCAATTCCCAAAATATGTTCGCGCACGCGAACCTTCAATTGGCGTGTCGTGAGACCAATATAGATTTTCGGGCAGGGACAAATACCATAATATATCACACACTTAGACTGACAGGTGATTCTCTTCAGGATTTTAAAGGTCTTTGTAGCTGAAGAATCACTAAATGAGTCAGTGCGCGATACATTAGGACAAGCGACACATTTGTCGCAAGGAAAGCTCCCGCCCTTAATTGGTGGATTTTTGAAAAACAATTGTTGTGGGGGATTGGGATCATGGAGGCTACGGACAAGGATATCCTTCAAGTTCTTGGCTCTGCGCACTGTAATTTGTGGCTGATCATCAGCCACAAATTACAGTGCGCAGAGCCAAGAACTTGAAGGATATCCTTGTCCGTAGCCTCCATGATCCCAATCCCCCACAACAATTGTTTTTCAAAAATCCACCAATTAAGGGCGGGAGCTTTCCTTGCGACAAATGTGTCGCTTGTCCTAATGTATCGCGCACTGACTCATTTAGTGATTCTTCAGCTACAAAGACCTTTAAAATCCTGAAGAGAATCACCTGTCAGTCTAAGTGTGTGATATATTATGGTATTTGTCCCTGCCCGAAAATCTATATTGGTCTCACGACACGCCAATTGAAGGTTCGCGTGCGCGAACATATTTTGGGAATTGAGGCTGCTCGTGATGTGAGCGATGTGAACACCCTTAAAACAATTCCCAAGCATTTCAAATTGTTCCACGGATCTGACTCTGGGAAATTCATGATTCGTGGAATTGATATGCTGGATATAGATATACGGGGTGGTCGGGTTAGCCAGAGATTGGGTCAATTGGAGACACGGTGGATCTGGCGTCTGCGCACTGTTCAGCCCCATGGTCTTAACGAGCATATGAGTTTTGTTCCTTTTTTATAAAGTCTAGTCTCTCCTTGTTTTAAATTGTTTTTAATTCCCTTTTTATAATTCTTTAGGCCACTTTTTCCAATTGGTTTCCTGTGTACATAATGCCGACATGGATAATGGATATTGGGAATTTTCTGTTGGATCACATGCGAATGAAGATATTCCACGAGTGCTCTTATGTCTCCTTTATAAATATAATTCTGTACATTATTCATATATGTTGGAATTCTGACATATCTGCATTTTTCTATGAATAGTTTTCTCCTACAGCTATATTATCTGTATGAATTTTTCAAGATATTCTTATATGTGGTGCTGTGGGCTGCTGCACACGATCACACTCTTTGTATGAATATTTAAGGGCTTCTTTTTTTCCCCCCTTTTTTTCCCCTTTTTGTCATCAGTGTTATGGGGCATCTTCAATTATGTGGGTGTGATTCTGTGCAGCGTTCTTTCTATTTTGCTATATTGTGTGACAATCCCTGAAAGTATTGGATTTATTATACCTTTATTATATCTTTATTCCTGCAATTTGCTATAGCACTTACATTGTGATTCGTGGTGACAATATATATCATTCATTAACCTTGTATACTTTAACATTGATATCCGGCCTGCAGAGAAACTATATAGTTTTGTATCTTCCTCTCTCTCTGTATTGTTGCAGTGCACGCATGCGCGGCCTGTCAGGGATTCTCGCGCTCTCAGCCGCGTCTCTATGGCTACTTGGACGCCGGGTTCCCGGCGTTCATGTATCCATGACGCGCCTGTGGGGCGGGACTTCCGGTTTGACCGGCCCCATGTGCGTCATTTTGCTGCCCAATCAAAGAGAGCGGTGGCCTATAACTACTTCACTTCCTCCGTGTTAGTTCACGCCCCCTGACGAAGGTTTACACCGAAATGCGCATTGGGCGCATTCCACTGCAGTCATTTTCATCTTCATCTTCAAGCTATATGTAAGTCGTGAATTGTTGTTCATTATCCTCTATATGTACCTGGTTCTGCATATCCGGTTTTGGGCGATTGCGCATTACTCGTGCACTGTATAAGTGATTGGTGGATGTTATATTGCCACAGGTTCACGGAGTGCCATGTGCTCCATGATATATGCGAGGGGAAAATCTAGTGGTATTTCCTGTTAAATATAACTCGTGCAATTGTTTGGGTACAGATGAGGACTTTTGGGACTATAATCTCTGTAGTGTATGGGTGCTGAATACTATTCTGTGATTATTGTCATTTCAGCATTATATGGGAATTTTTCCGTTGCTGAGTTTGGATGTTATAAAAACCCATATATGAATGGTGTCCCTATCCTATATAATTTCCTCTGTACACTATAACAATGGATGAAAGATATTCTGTATAGGTATGCCACCTGTTCATGGACTGCTCCAGGTCTTTTGTACTTGTAATTTTTAGTGTTTTTTCATGGTCACCATTCATATAAGGATTATTGAGACTTATATTGATACCTTTTGGTATAGTGATTTGTGAACCATAGTCTCGTATTTCTGACCTATGTATTCCATGTTCTGAGCCTGGAGTGCTTCATATGATTCATGGACATCAAGTAATTGCCTTTATTATCACCACTCTCATAGAAATCTATGGAAGCCTAATTTTTTAGGCATGTATTCTCTGCCCAATAACTAGATAATTGTGCTATCTTTATGAACTGCTAATAACCCTTACTATCATCACTCTCATAGAAATCTATGGAAGCCTAATTTTTTAGGCATATAATTTCTGTACACTAACGAGAGAACTTTGCTACTCTCATGAACTGCTCCGTGCTCTGCGCTTGGATATATGTCTGGATTGTCACGGTTCCTACGCGCACATAGAGAGAACAATTAGAATTACCTTGGTATAGGCTTATATTCACACTGGAGTAGTTCTTGTGATTTCTAATGAACTATAATACTGTGCTCTCTATGTGTGCATATATGGATGAGTGAGTATCAGTTAATTAGTAAGGGATATTTTGGTGAATATTGCCCTATGCAGATTGCATTGTAACCTTGATAGTACATATGTATTTACAATCTTGACTTTTTTATAAATGCTTTGCACAATTTGTGTATGTTGACTGTAGTGATGTATACCGGGTCTGACTCCCCTCACCTGTCCGCACTTTTATAATAAAAAATATATAGACCTAATTGATCGCCCCTTGTTCTTTTTCTATATGCCAGTTGTGTAGAGTATGTCTGGTTGACATTGTTGACATATGTGAGTTGGGCATTGTATGTGAGGTTGGCATATGTGAGTTCTGTTGAGAAACATCAGATTAGCATATGTGAGTTGTGGGGTGTACGTCAGGTTGGCAAATGTAAGTTGCCTAGAAAAAAATTTAAAATAAGAGTATGAACATATACCCTATTGTAACTAAATAAAAAGCATATAAATAAACACAGGGTATTTAGTAAACACTATTTTTGATCAAAAAAGCATAAAGTCATCGTACCACGACAAGGTGTACCCAAATAAGGACGGTACCTAACACTCTCTTGTATTAAAACCTTACCACATGTCAGAACAAGCTTCAATCTGAATATGGGCAAAGAATTGCTTTGTCCAGACTATAGGCACACAACCATGTTATGCAATGGATGAAATCCTCAGCTCACTGGAAAAAAAGGGCCACACCCTATTTGTACTAGGTAGAAGACACTAAGAAAACACGAAACAATTATCCGGAGCGCGAGTTGGTACACATACATTTTATAAGCGCATGTTCCAACTGGCTATGAAACCAAGAAAACCCAAAATAAGTATAATAGGAACATATACCCTACTGTAACTAAATAAAAGCATGCTTTTTTTGTAATTGCAGTAGGGCATATGTTCATAATATTCTTATTTTGGGTTTTATTTGTCTCATGGCCAGTGTGAACATGTGCTAATAACATGCATGTGTACCAACTCACGCTCCAGCTTATTTTTTCAAATTTTCTTAGAAATAAATGTAGTAGTGCATGGATGGGTGGAAGATTAGTAAACATTGTTTTATACACAGAACAGGTTTGTCGGGGCAGGTGTTTCATTGTAAAATGTTGCCTTTTCTTATTCCCCTTCTGTAGCACACTAGAAACTTTTTTTTGCAGCCTTCCTTCCTTTGCTGTTTGCACAACCTAAATTGGGATATGTAGCCCTTATACAACACAGGCACCATCAGTTCCAGAAACACTGGGCCCGCTCCTTCCTGAATTTGAAGTATTAGGGCCTTGATCACTACCTCCTCGAAATGAAGGAGGATACCGGTCTGGCTTACACATTGTGATAACATATAAGCTAGATAGTGAGCCCCAATACGTACAGTGTTGCCAATGTATGTAAAGTGCTTTGGAATTAATATATGAATACATATTATTAATTTTATTATTATTATTATTATAATGCAGTGCCATTCGTTCATTGTTTACAGCCAACTTCTTGTACCACAGTTTAGCTTTGCAGCAGGCACTGTAGGGCTGGAGGACTTTATCAGTGAGCTTCAAGTTTTTATTGCACTTTTGTTTGTGGACCTCTGTAGATGAATCTCATTCAGTGGTGGGGGTGCTGCCATTACTATGGATTGTGATTAGGGCTGAACAGACCCAGACTGTAAAAGTCCGAATCCGCTCGGTTTCAATGATGCCGGGGTGTCAAACCCGAGCCCGCGATTCTGGGTGTACGATCTAGATTCGGCACTGGGGAAATTAAAGGAAAAATAAAGAAAACAAGAATTAAGTGAGCATTTCTTACTTATGGAGACTCGGTGTCATGATGGCAAACTGCTTCCGGGTCGCGCATTCACTTCCTGTACTGCACAATAGGTTAATCGCATAAACACAGCTTTCCATACTTTCCCCACACACCGGTCATCCTGTCACCTGTGATTGATTGCAGTCAAATGCACCCCCAACCTTTAACAGTGTCTGCCTGCAGTCATGGCTCATCGCGGGTCAGGCATTGACTGCACTTACAGCCGGCAGTCTTGTTCTATGGCCGCTCGCTATGAGATGTAGCAGAGCTGAAAGTGGCATGGGACCTCGTGTGGATTATTCCGGATCTGGAGGGGTGTTTGGGTTTAATAAAGTGGTGAAAGAGGGTGTGTTTTTGTATTTTATTCCAGATATAGGATTTTTTCTCTGTGTTTTGTACTTATCTACTTTCATTTGCAGGTTTGTGATGCCGATATCTCATAGTCTCCTGTGCCATCCCTAACCTAGGGTTTAGAAGCAGCTGTGTGCTGTTATTAACCCTTGCTATTACCCCAATTGCCACTGCACCAGGTCAACTGGAAGACCTGGTAAAGCACCGGGATTGTCACATCTAATGGATGCAGCAATACAGGGTAACTGCAGGCTGAGAATGCCAGTCCCCAGCTTGCTTTATCTTGGCTGGGTTTCAAAATTGGGGGGAACACAAGTCGTTTTTTTAAATTATTTGTTTAAATAAAAAAAGCTGCATGTAGTTTCTCTTATGCCGGTGTCACACTTGCGGGGGACTTGCGCGGGTCTCGTGTCACATCACCCAGCACAGCCGAACACTCTTCTGACAGTAGCGGATCAGTTGTATGTGTTTCTATGTACCTGCCACTCATGTTCGGAGAGTGGCAGGCCATGCAGGGTGATGTCAACTTGAACATGTGACTCTGGGCTTATTTTGATACACAGCACAAATAAAGCCCGACAGCTGGGGGCTGCAGCCTGTATCCGTGGGCTTTAACTGTGTTGGCATCAGAATTTGGGGCTCCTGCTCTGATTGTTTTATTTATTTATTCATTTATTTGTATACCACCATACTGACCCTCAGACACTTGCACTGCTTTCCCCGCCCAAAGCCGTCCTGACACCTGTGATTGGTTGCAGTCAGCTGAAATGCTGTCACTCAGGGTGGGGGTGCATCTTACTGCAAACAATTACATACGCTGGTAGGTGGGCAAAGCAGATGAGAGTTAATTGTCAGCTCTGGAAGGGAAAGCATGATCTTCAAGCAGCTTGCCGCCATGACACAGCCTCAGTGAGTACACTGCATGTGCTCCTATCTCTCTATCCCTTCCACCAATGTTTTTAATCTCTGGATTCTGGTCCCTATAGACTTATATGGTAGAGATGAGCCACCCCCCCTAGTGTTCGAGTTCGGTTCGGTTCATCGAACGGAGGCTCCGTTCGACGAACGTTCGACGAACGTTCGACGAACGTTCGACAAACTTTTTCGAACCCCATTGAAAACAATGGCAGGCAAACACAAACACATAAAAACACATTATACGTGTACACATAAAGTTAATAAACATTGCCATTACACTTACAGGTCCCCGCGACGTGTCCTGCACTCGGTCTCCCGCCGCTTTTCCTTCCGATAATCGCTGCGTCCTCCCGGTAACCAGCACTGATGATAGGACCTTCCGTGACATCAAAATAGCATGTGACCAGTCAAGTGTCTATTATCTTATTGGCTACAGACTGGTTACATTGCTAGACATCATGCTAGGTCCTGTCAGTGCATCTCTCTGGTACGTGGTACTCGTTCCAGCATCTCTGTGTACCAGTGAGATGCTCTGGCACATGGTCGGCTTCCCCGTTCCTGCATGTGGGCTCCCCTTACAGAGTCAGCCCACATGCAGGGACTGGCTGCCACAGCCGATAAATAGAAGCAATGGGAATCACGTGATCGGAGATTGCCATTGGTATAGTAACGGTGGCAGCGGTGACATCACCACTTGCAGCCTCTGCTCACTCACTGAGTGATTAGACTGCACAGGAGCAGCAGCACCTTCTTCCCATGCAGTGCTGTCTGATGTAGCAGAGCTGCATGGGTTGAAGGAGAAAAAAGACAGAAGACCAGGATCGTGGAGGGTTGAGAGGGAGTAACAAACATGGAGTCTCTAATGTGTCTGTGTATTTATTTCTATTAAAGTATTTTTTCTCTGTGTCGTGTCTTTTTTTAACCCTTTATTGGAGATTCTTAATGGCCGGGTCAAACTTGCCTGACATTAAGAATCTCTGGCTCAATACTAGCTAGTAAAACAAAGCTAGTATTAACCCATTATTACCCAGCGAGCCACCCGGCTTCAGGGCTGCTGGAAGAGTTGGATACAGCACCAGATGATGGCGCTTCTATGAAAACGGGTTTCTGGGGTTTCTGCGGACTGCAATTCGCAGCAGAGAAACTCAGAAAGCTCGAGCCAACCTATGCTGCGGATTCCAATCCCCAGCTGCCTAGTTGTACCTGGCTGGACACAATAATGGGGAAAAGCCCATGTAGTTTTTTTTTAATTATTTAATAAAATAATTAAAAAAAGGGCTTCCCTATATTTTTAGTTCCCAGCCGGGTACAAATAGGCAGCTGGGGGTTGGGGGCAGCTGTACCTGCCTGCTGTACCTGGCTAGCATACAAAAATATGGTGAAGCCCACGTCATTTTTTTGGTGGGCAAAAAACTCCTGCATACAGTCCTTGATGGAGTATGCTGAGCCTTGTAGTTCTGCAGCTGCTGTTTGCTCTTCTGCATACACTAGTGAATGGAGCATGCTAAGCCTTGTAGTTCTTCAGCTGCTGTCTGCTCTCCTGCATACACTAGTGAATAAAGCATGCTGAGCCTTGTAGTTATACTTTCCTTGTCTCTCCCTCCAGCATACAGTCCTGCATGGAGGATGCTGAGCCTTGTAGTTCTGCAGCTGCTATCTGCTCTCCTCCATAGAGACAGACAGCAGACAGCAGCTGCAAAACTACAAGGCTCAGCATACTCCATCTAGGACTGTATGCAGGAGCTTTTTGCCCCCCCAAAAACATTACGTGGGCTTCACCATGTTTTTGTATGCTAGCCAGGTACAGCAGGCAGCTACGGGCTGCCCCCAACCCCTAGCTGCCTATTTGTACCCGGCTGTGAATCAAAAATAAAGGGAAGCCTTTTTTTTTTTAATTATTTCACGAATTTCATGAAATAATTAAAAAAAATAAATGACGTGGGCTTTGCCTAATTTTTGTGTCCAGCCAGGTACAACTAGGCAGCTGGGGATTGGAATCCGCAGCGCAGGGTGCCAAAGCTTTCTGGGCACCCGTGCTGTGAATTGACGTCCGCAGCCACCCCAGAAAATGGCGCTTTCATAGAAGTGCCATCTTCTGGTGCTGTATCCAACTTCTCCAGCTAGCTGCCCTGGTGACGGGTGGCTCACTGGGTAATAATGGGGTTAGGGCTAGCTGTATATTATCAACTGGCCCTAAGCCCGAAATTCATTGTGTCACGCCAATATTAGACATGGTTACCATGAATTTCTGGTACAGATAAAAAAAAACACAACAAAAAGCCGGCCTCACCGCTTGACTTATATTGTCAGCTGATTCCATCAAGTGACCGCATCAGCTGATCATCGCTAGGTCTGGGAGAGAGAAAAGAGAGAGAAAAGAGAAGAGAGAGAGGGAGAGAGAGAGAGAAGATAGAGAGAAGAGAGGAGAGAGAGAAGAGGAGAGAAGAGAGAGAAGAGAGAGGGAAGAGAGAGAAGAGAGACAGAAGAGGAGAGAAGAGGAGAGAAGAGAGAGAGAGTAGAGAGAGAGGAGAGAGAGAAAAGAGAGAGAGGAGAGAGAAGAGAGAGAGAAGAGGAGAGAAGATAGAGAGAGAAGAGAGAAAGAGAGAGAAGAGAGAAAGGAGAGAGAGAAGAGAGAGAAAGGGGAGAGAAGAGAGAAGAGAGAGAATGAAGAGGAGAGAAGAGAGAAAGAGGAGAGAGAGAGGAGAGAGAGGGAGAAAGAGAGAAAAAGAGAGAAACAGAGAAAAAGAGAGAAAAAGAGAAAGAAAGAGAGAAAAGGAGAGAGAAAGAGAGAAAAAGAGAGAGAAAAAAAGAGAGAAAAAGAGAGAGAGAAAGAGAGAGAGAAAAAGAGAGAAAAATAGAGAGAAAGAGAGAAAAAGAGAGAGAGAGAAAAAGAGAGAAAGAGAGAAAAAGAGAGAAAAAGAGAGAAAAAGAGAGAGAAAGAAAAAGAAAGAGAGAAAAAGAGAAACCAAGAGAGAGAGAGAGAAAAAGAGAGAAAAGAGAGAGAAAAAGAGAGACAGAGAGAGAGATGAGAGAGAAGTGAGAGAGGGAGAGAAGAAAGAGAAAAGAGAGAGAGGAGAGAGAGAAGAGAGAGAGAAGAAAGAGAGGAGAGAGCAATGCAGTCTCATTCTGTACACTGCTACGATTTTAGAGGTGTGGCCTGAGGCTCACAGCTGATGTCCGGCTGCTCCCCTCAGTGCATAATTAAAGTAAATTAAATTAAATTATAATTATAAATAAATAATAATTATAATTTAAAATTAAAAATAAATTAAATTCTTTACCGGGGCGGCCAGGACTTGAACTCGTGAATTAATGCTCCCTAAGCAGTGGCTCTAACCATTGAGCCACTGCCTCTAATGAGAAACATGGTTATCTTGACCTCTGCATTGCAGAGTGAAGTCTCCGGTGACAGCACAGCTAACTTCAGGTGCTGCGTGAAGAGGACACAGAGCGCTCCCTGTCATCTTCATGTAGCAGAGCGGACAGTGTCGTGTGGATTACGTCGGACCTGGAGGGGTATTTGGGATTTCAATAAAATGGTGAAAGAGAGTGTTTTTTTGTCTTTTATTCCAAATAAAGGATTTTTCGCTATGTGTGTTTCTTTACTTTCACTTACAGGTTAATCATGGAAGGTGTCTCGGGGAGACGCTTGTCATGATTAACCCCGTTATTACCTCGATTGCCACCGCACCAGGTCAACTCAGGATGAGTTGGTAGAGTCCTGGGACTGTCGCATCTAATGGATGCGGCAATTCCGGGCGGCTGCCTGCTGATATTATTAGGGTGGTGGGCTCCCCATAACGTGGCGCTCCCCATCCTGACAATTATTATTTATTATCATTATTATTTATTATTATAGCGCCATTTATTGGCGCTTTACAAGTGAAAGAGGGTATACGTAGAACAATCATTAACAAGACAAAACAGACTGGTATAGGAGGAGAGAGGACCCTGCCCGCGAGGGCTCACAGTCTACAGGGAATGGGTGATGGTACAATAGGTGAGGACAGAGCTGGTTGCGCAGTGGTGTACTGGACTGAGGGTTATTGTAGGTTGTAGGCTTGCTGGAAGAGGTGGGTGACAATACCAGCCTCCAGCCGTGTGGCTTTATCCTGGCTGGTATCAAAATTGGGGGGAACCACATTTTTTTTTATGATTATTTATTTATTTTACTGCACGATATAGACCTGCCCGCCGGTGGCTGTGATTGGTTGCAATGAGAGAACTGTCACTCATTGTGGGGGCGTGTCTGACTGCAACCAATCATGGACGCCGGAAGGCGGGGAAGGCAGGGAATACCTGATTGAATTATGAAGCGGTAGCCATTTTCAAAAGAGGAAAAGCCACCGGAGATTTGTGACAGCTGTGCAGCGAGGCGCCCGTGATCGGTGAGTAGGAAAGAGAGAGAGATTGTGCTGGGGACGCAGGACACATGTAGATACGCAACTTGCGCACATAGCCTTACTGTGAAAAGCCACGCTTTTGGTGATCGAACCATAACTCGAACTGCTGAACTTTAAGCAAATCGTTTGAGTTCGTCGAACGACTTGAACACCCCCCAAAATCACTCGAACATGAAATTGGGGAACCATTCGACTCGAATATTGCTCAGCTCAATTGTATGGGTACTGAATTCCGGAGCGAATCCGTTTTCTTTTTTTAAATTTAGCAGGGACAAGCCGGTCCTTAATTTTTGCAAATTCAACCAGCTCTAATTGTGATCAATTAAACGACATCCCTCTTTACCTTGTACTTGACCTCAAGCATTTTGTCACTACATTGGGCTCTGCTCTTGTCCTTTCTATGCAGATGACCAATTAGAATCCTAGGGAGTCCTCTCTTATTTTTGCGCACAGTACGGCATGCTGCTTTAGCTATGACAGAGAAGGGATTTGAAGAGTGAGATACTAGTGTAAGAGTCATCCCTGTACAGGTGACAACTCTCATCCAGCACAGGGTGAACCAAATCCTACACAATTTTCCACTCTCTCCCAGGACAGGGGAGCATTCAGTGGATTGAATCCAGGTGTCTTTCCTTCATAAACTCCAAACCCGTAGGTGTATCCTGAAGTACGCTTGCACAGATTGTAGAGTTTAATTCCATACCTGGCCTTCTTACTGGGCAGGTATTGCTGGAATTTCAGCCTCCCCTTGAAGTGGATTAGGGATTCATCCACGCCAATCTCTTTTTGGGGAATGCACATTGCATTTTGTATGTTTGTTTTTAAACACTTGTTCTAAATTCACTAATTGATGGTGCACATCAGGTTAGTCCTGAATGTGCTTAAGAGTAGTATACTCACGTCATTTTGTATGGACTTTTGGAAGCGTCGGTTGTAAAGATGCGAAACGGCCGTTGTCCGACGGATTGTGTGTTCCTACCTCCCTCATGCCTTTCCCCCCTGACCTGATGGTTGAATAAATACAGCTTTTTTACCGCATGTTTGGTGAGTGCCTTCCGTCTCTTTTTCATGGACGGAATACAATAAAAATGAGAATGTAAAAATTTGGGAAAATAACAAACTAAATGGACAAAAGTAAAAGCAATTACTGAGTGACCACAACTAAAGTACACTAATCATAATTCTCTGCATTCTTCTACTACATATCTACTACATATATGAATCTGCAATTACTAAATGTATGTCAGTAAAAAAAAATGAGTGAGCACCCACAACTAAACTACACTAACCGTAATTTAATGCAATAAAACAAAAACTGTAGTAAAAGTACTGCAATATTCTTCCTTTAGAAATCTGAATCTACAATTACTAAACGGACATCAGCAAAATAAAATTACTGAGCACCCACAACTATCTGATGCTAAATCATGAGTATATTTAGTAAAAAAAAACACTGTAGAAGACGTCTATTACTACATTAGATTGTTGCTGTCCCTAATTTAGCCCTATCAACTACCGTATTTTTCGGACTATAAGACGTACCGGACCATAAGACGCACCCTGTTTTTAGAGGAGGAAAATAAAAGTTTAAGCAAAAAATGTGGTCATAACACACTGTTATGGGGCGAGGATCTGCTACTGACACGGTTATGGGAGTAATGTCCCCAAATTCTTTACTAAGGTACCCCCTCCTGGTAATGATCCTCCTGCCTTGTATATGATCCCCATCCTTGTATATATCATCCTGGTATAGCCCCCATTCTGCTATATACCCCCTTCCTGATAAATACCCCCATCCTGATAAATACTCCCATCCTGATAAATGCCCTATCCTGATAAATGCCCCCATCCTGATAAATACCCTGATCCTGCTATATACCCCCATACTTCTATATACCCCCATC
This sequence comes from Anomaloglossus baeobatrachus, assembly GCF_048569485.1. Taxonomy (NCBI): domain Eukaryota; kingdom Metazoa; phylum Chordata; class Amphibia; order Anura; family Aromobatidae; genus Anomaloglossus; species Anomaloglossus baeobatrachus. Next base: position 479,546,338 of record NC_134355.1, read on the forward strand.
CTGATAAATACCCCCATCCTGATAAATGCCCCCATCCTGATAAATACCCCCATTCTGCTCATATACCCTTATCCTGCTATATACTCCCATCCTGCTATATACCCCATTGTGATAAATGCCCCATCCTGATAAATACCCCCATCCTGCTGTATACCTCCATCCTGCTATATACTCCCATCCTGCTATATACCCCATCCTGCTATATACTTCAATCTTGCTATATACCCCATCCTGATAAATACCCCCATCCTGCTATATACCCTCATCCTGCTCTATACCCCCATCCTGCTATATACCCTCATCCTGGTATATACCCCCACCCTGATAAATACCCCCATCCTGCTATATACCCTCATCCTGCTATCTACCCCCATCTTGCTATATATCCTCATCCTGGTATATGGCCGACATCCTAATAAATACCTCCATCCTGCTATATACCCCTATCCGGGTATATGGCCTGCAATCTGTGGCACATAAAAAAATAACGTTTGTACTCACCTTTCCTCACTCCAGCAGCATTGCTCATCTTCCTCTCTGTGCCAGCAGCAGCGCCGCTGACCTGTGTGGAGCCGGTCACCATTCCCTGCAGCATCGCGATGTCCTCCTGTCTGCTGGCCGCTGATTTGTGTGGAGAGAGGTGCGCAGAGGGATGATGTCATCGCTGTGCTCACCACTCTCTACACAGATCCGGGCCGGCAGACAGGAGGACATCGCGATGCTGCAGGGAACAGTGACCAGTGAGTATAACATACTTATTTTCTGCCCCCCGAGCTTATGATAATGCACGGGGGGCAGTGAATATAGCCGCACATGTTCACTCCAGGCTGTAGTTTCCAGGGGTGATCACGCGGGCCGGCTCCCCCACACATCCTCCCTCCCACTTCTCAGCACCAGCTTCAGCGCTGAGAGATGATGGGTGGAAGGATGCATGCATATGAAGTGAGCGAGCCCATGTGGTCATCACAGGCACTGCTACAGCCTGCGCATGCCGCCGATGACCCACTCCATGGCAGCACCCTCATTCCCTCTAGCGATGCCCTACATTCAGACTATAAGACGCACCCCCCACTTTCACTAAACATTTTGGGGAAAAAAAGCGCGTCTTATAGTCCAAAAAATATGGTAATTAACTTATTTTTATTTGACTTCTGTTTTCTTTTTTTAACAGTTGTTAAAAAAAAATAAAAAAACAACTGGATGACAATCAGTGATCTGTAAATTAGGTGGACAAAAATGTACAGGAAAAAAAAGTCCTGGTCAAAAGCAAGCACGGATGCTAATCAGTGATGTGCATCACTTATCATTGCTCGGTGGCTGTAGAACGCACGCATGGATATGGTGCAAAAGAGGGACAAAAAACTGGACAGGAAAGAAAAGTCCTGGACAAAAGCGAGCATAGATGCAAATCAGAGATGTGCGTCACTGATCAGCACTTGGTGGTTGCAGGACATGCATGGAGTTGGTGCAAAAGGGGAAAGAGAAATGGATAGGGGAAAAAAAACAGCAACAATGACTCCTTCATACTTTATTTAATACTACTTCAGTCCCATCAACGCTGCCAATCAAAGAACATGTCAGAACATTCCACATTGCCACCCACAGTCAGTCTACCCCACAATGCCTTACTCTGTGACAATCCACAATACTTCTCAATGCCATTCACAATGCTTCTTTCATTACAAAAAAATTTTCAGGGCTACCCAAAACTATTCTTAAACTGCAATTCATAGTCCCCCACCCTTGGTATAAAAAAACCTTATTACACTTTCAGTGCCATTCACAATGCTGTCTCAGTGTTATGTATAATGTCTCATCAGTTCCAGAAGTAACACTGCACACTTAGTACCATCGAATGCAGGCTACAATGCACTCTACTTGCAAACCCGATACCCCCATAGTACCAGCATTCAAAATGCCATTTCTTTTTTAAGTGCTCATTTGATGTCATATACTGCGCTTACCTCGGTCCCTACCACATGTCTCCTTCTTATCTATATATATAATTGCCTTATTCTGTCTGTCTGTCTGTCTGTCTGTCATGCTCCAAAAATGTGTCCTTACGGTGACACAAAGCTGATTGGCCGCTGGGCTCGCCATGGCCCCGCCGCCCCACACGGATTGGCCTCTCGCCCTGGCTCTCTGCAGGCCCCGCCCCTCTCATGCAATGCACGCTCGCTCTGGCCCAACTGACACGGAGCTCCGACTCCCAGGTGAGTACACCACACACACATCAGATCACACTCACTCTCACACACACCTCACACATCACATCCACAGACTCACAATATCCTGGGATATCGCAGACATAACCTTGCGATGCTGGGATCTTGACGGAGCCTGTGAACGCTGGTAACCATTATACACATCGGGTAACTAAGGTCCCTTGGTTACCCGATGTGTATCATAGTTACCAGTGTACACCGGCTCCGTCACGATGCCAGCAGCGCCAGACATAACCTTGCGATGCTGGGATCTTGACGGAGGCCGTGAACGCTGGTAACCATTATACACATCGGGTAACTAAGGTCCCTTGGTTACCCGATGTGTATCATAGTTACCAGTGTACACCGGCTCACACTCACTCTCACACACACCTCACACACACATCACATCGCATCCACATACTCACAGCATCCGGAGATATCGCTTGCTTCTCGGCCTCGATACTGTGCTGTTGTGACCTTCCAGGACCTGCCGGAGGATCACATGGCCAGAAGCATGTGATATCTCCGGATGTTGTGAGTGTGAGCGTGGATGTGCGATATCGTCAGTGTGTGTGTGTGTGAGTGTATGCGATCGGGTGTGTGTGAGTGTATGCGATTGGGTGTGTGTGAGTGTATGTGATCGGGTGTGTGTGAGTGTATGCGATCGGATATGTGAGTGTCGGCAGAGGAGCACGGCGTGCTGGAGGAGGCTGGGAGGAGAGAGGCTGATCTTGGGGAAGGCTGGGAGGGGGAGGCTGATGCTGGGGAAGACTGGGAGGGGAAGGCTGATGCTGAGGGAGGCTGGGAGGGGGAGGCTGGGAGGAGAGAGCTGATCCTTGGGAAGGCTGGGAGGGGGAGGCTGATGCTGGGGGAGGCTGGAAGGAGAGAGGCTGATGCTGGGGGAGGCTGGGAGGAGAGAGGCTGATGCTGGGGAAGGCTGATGCTGACGGAAGCTGGGAGGGGAAGGCTGATGCTGAGGGAGGCTGGGAGGAGGGAGGCTGGGAGGAGAGAGGCTGGGAGGAGAGAGGCTGATCCTGGAGAAGGCTGGGAGGGGGAGGCTGATGCTGGGGGAGGCTGGAAGGAGAGAGGCTGATGCTGGGGGAGGCTGGGAGGAGAGAGGCTGCTGCTGGGGGAGGCTGATGCTGGGGGAGGCTGGGAGGGGGAGGCTGATGCTGGGGGAGGCTGGGAGGAGAGAGACTGATGCTGGGGGAGGCTGATGCTGGGGGAGGCTGGAAGGAGAGAGGCTGATGCTGGGGGAGGCTGATGCTGGGGGAGGCTGATGCTGGGGAGGCTGGGAGGAGGGAGGCTGGGAGGAGAGAGGCTGATGCTGGGGGAGGCTGATGCTGGGGGAGGCTGGGAGGAGAGAGGCTGATGCTGGGGGAGGTTGATGCTGGGGGAGGCTGGGAGGGGGAGGCTGATGCTGGGGGAGGCTGGGAGCAATATGGGGGGTGCGCAGCATGGGGGATGGAGCACGTTTGGGAGTGCGCAGCATGGCAGATGGAGCACGTTTGGGACTGCGCAGCATGGCGGATGGACCACGTTTGGGAGTGCGCAGCATGGCGGATGGAGCATGTTTGGGAGTGCGCAGCATGGCGGATGGAGCACGTTTGGGAGTGCGCAGCATGGCGGATGGAGCACGTTTGGGAGTGCGCAGCATGGCGGATGGAGCACGTTTGGGAGTGCGCAGCATGGCGGATGGAACACGTTTGGGACTGCGCAGCATGGCGGATGGACCACGTTTGGGAGTGCGCAGCATGGCGGATGGAGCACGTTTGGGAGTGCGCAGCATGGCGGATGGAGCACGTTTGGGAGTGCACAGCATGGCTGATGGAGCATGTTTGGGAGTGCGCAGCATGGCGAATGGAGCACATTTGGGAGTGCGCAGCATGGCGGATGGAGCACGTTTGGGAGTGCGCAGCATGGCGGATGGACCACGTTTGGGAGTGCGCAGCATGGCGGATGGACCACGTTTGGGAGTGCGCAGCATGGCGGATGGAGCACGTTTGGGAGTGCGCAGCATGGCGGATGGAGCACGATGGGGGGTGCGCAGCATGGGGGATGGAGCACGATGGGAGATGCACACCTCCCCCCAACACACACACACAACACACCACACACACACTGGGAACCACAAACACCGCCGTACACAGACACCCACACACACAGACAACGCTGCACACAGACAACACCCAACACACAAACACCGCGGCATACATAAATATACGCACATACCACGCAACACACACACATTGCACAAAACATACCTCCCCCAAAACACACCACACCCACACAAACCGCGCAACACACACACACAACGCTACAGACACACAGCGCTCCACAAACAACGCAACACACGCAACACACATACAACACCGCTCTCATCCCCCGTCACACCCAGACAACACCCAGAACATGTACAGCGCCCTACACAAACACTTGGTAACTACACACAACAACATCTATATATATATATATATAACAAAAATCATACATTAACTACACAATACGTAAATTCTAGAATACCCGATGCGTAGAATTGGGCCACCTTCTAGTTACCTATAATGACCCACACAATGCAACATTGCTTGATCAAATCAGTGCCACAGATTAGAATTATTTTAGTGACCACCGGTCACAGTCAATAGTAACCAACTTGGTTGGCCTGCAGTCATCCACATATAATTAGAGAATGATGAATTCTATATAGAATTTCTCATGTCTGTATAGTTTGTGCAATCATTTTTCAAAGACTAGTCAATGGAGGCATTTCTTTCTCTGCTTTAGTTTATCTCTGTTTTTTCTTTCCAGCTAAAACACTTGAAATAAAAGAATACCGGGAGCAATTGGTATATTTTTATTTCCTGGACATTTGGATTGATTTATATTTCAAAGTTCATGTAAAGGTTTGAGATTCACTTTACATTTCAAATCTGAACATTTTTAATACCGAATTTAACTTTTAATTAAGCAATTTCAGCTCAATATGCCTCATACATCTCCACTTTAGACTCAGACTTTAAGAGATTTTATTGTCCATGATTTAATTTAAATGCCAAACATGCAAGTAGCAGAGCGTCTCATTAGAACACATGTTTATACAAGATTGCGTTACTAAAGAAAAATATTGGTCTACTGATCTTTGTAAATCAATCTGTAAAGCATCTATTTGTCAAGGCTGCACTTACAACATTCTGAAGAAAAATAGATTAAACTGAATATTTAATGTGATTTTTGTTTTCCAAATGAAACTGTATTCTTTATTATTTCTCCATTTATGACCCTCAACATTTCTATATTAGTTATTATTTAGATTTATTTTTTTTGTGTTAATTAATTAAGGCCTTCTTTGAGAAGGCCACTTAAAGGATTTGAGATAAAGTATATATGTACATATTACTGAACATTTGAATTGCAAAATAAAGAAAGAAAAATTGTGGAATTATAGAAGTGACAAGATAGATAGATAAGTATATGTATACAAAAGGTGAAGCTGCACGATGTGGCAGTTGGGGAGGGTGAGTATAATGTTTTTCCTTACGTTAGAGACAGATCGGAGACATATATAATAGAAAGGGAACATAATTACCAGGTTGGGGACATGGCGACACATATACAAGGAGGAGCACTGGATGGGGACATACATATAAGGAAGGGGACATATTTACCAGACTGGAGACATATGCCAGGATTGAGACCTATATATCATAATGGGGCCCAGGATGGAGAAATATATATATATATATATATATATATATATATATATATATATATATATATACATATATATATATATAATCAGTTATGGGTCAAATTTACTAGGATAGGTACATGTATACCAGGGTCAGAACACATATACCAGGGTAGGGACACATATACCAGTGAATGGACATATTTACCAGAGCAGGTGGGCATATATGACAGGAAGAGCCAAGGATGAGAACATACACTACTCACAAAAATTTAGGGATATTTGGTATTTGGGTAAAATGTATGCAAAATGTAAAAAGTTAATGTTATAGTGATATTTTATGATGAAGGTAGAGCATTTTAGTAGAAGCATGCAATGGTGAGTTCCTCACCTCAATCAATTTATTGAAACAAAAGCCAACAATAGTAGTGGGTATAGTCTCCAAAAATGTCAATTTGGCAATAACTTGTCATGTCTCCTTGAGCATCGGCTACAACTTAACAAATGACGTGTCATGCTGTTCACAAGTCAAGTTATTGTCTGCTGAAGCATGGCATTTCTCTGTTCTTGAAGTGTTGCTTATAGGTTATTGAGGTTCTAGGGTACAGAATTACGAGCCTCTACATGAGGACTCAGCTAATCTTGTAGGTTTTCACGACGATTCAGATTCGGAGAAAATGCAAACTCCTCCATTTGAGCTACACCAGTCTCCAGCCGTAATTCCCTAACAATGCAACCTAGTTGAGCTGGAGCATTGTTATCCAAAAAGATTAAATTAGACCTGTCTTGTTCTTGCAGTGGTACAATGACTGTATTAATGATGTTATTAAAGTAATAGGGGCTTGTCACTGTACCATTCACAAATTGTAGGGCAGTTGTGTATTGACTAGACACACTTGCTCACTCTGTAACATCCCCACCACCAAAGGCTCGACTACTGACAACGGTGGCTGATGCATAGCGCTCTCCTTGACATCTCTAACATCATTGGTAACTATCATTCCTGCTCAGAGTGAATCAATTTTCATCAGTGATCAGCACTGAGGCCCACTGGTGCTTTGTCCAGCAAGACAATGATGCCTGTGCACCAAATCTGCATCTTCTGGTAGAAATATGCATCAAAAAGTGATACAGTTTTGATGCAGTTTTTGCCAGGAGATGCATATTTGGTGGTGTAATTTATACACCAAATTCCTGCACCAAATCTGCATCTTATGAAAAAAAGGCATCAAAACACATGCAGTTTTGATGCAGTTTTTTGCCAAGAGATGCATATTTAGTGCAGGAATTTGGTATATAAATTCCAGCACCAATTCTGCATCTCTTGACAAAAATATGTGTTTTTTTGTCAGGAGATGCAGGTCTCGTTGAACTTAATGAGTTCACCTGAGATGAGGTAAATGAGTTCACCTAAGGGGAGGTTACTGAGTTCACTTCAGTTCAGTTCCACTGAGGTTGCACCTGGGGTACTGTGATAACCCAGCTGTGACCTCTGGTGGTCATTGAGCTCAATGCTGGATTGCAGGAATAGGCAATTTGTGCACATTGAGTATTTGGATGCAGACATTTCTACACCAACTTTGCAACTTCTGGCAACAAAGCACACTGAAACTGCATCAAAACACATTCAGTTTTGAAGCATTCTTTTTGCCATGATATGCATAGATGGTGTCTTGGTAGTAGATGGTAGATGGTGTTGATGTCTGCAACCAAATGCTCAACATGTGCACATCGCCTTATCAAGTAATCCAGCTTTGAGATCAATAGGTTCACCTGCGTTGAGTTCACTGTGCTCAATGGGTTCACCTCAGGTTACAGATGGGATACCGTTTGAACCCCAGCTGTGACATCAGGTGAACTGATCTGAGGTGAGCTCATTGAGCTCAGTGACCTCACCTCAAGTGAACTCATTAAACTCAATGCCCGATTACAGGATTAGGTGATGTTGAGTATTTGGTTGCAGACAGTCGTGCACCAAGTCTGCATCTCCTGGCAAAAAAAACTACACTGACACAACATTCATTTTTGGTGAAGATTCAGTGCGTTTTTTGTCATGAGATGCAGATTTGGTGTAGAAATGTCTGCAACCAAATACTTAATGTTTGGCACTCTGGCAATGGGTTCAACTGAGTTCACTGAGAGCAGCGGGTAAATTCCAGGGACCTGACTGCTGGATTTCTGGACTCTCAGATTGTGAGACATTGTGGCACAGCAGTCCGAAAGACTGGTAGCTGTGAAGCTTGAAAACCTTAAAGGAGCCTTTAAGAAAGCTTTAAGTTTCTTGGAGTTCCCAGCTGTTTGGACACCTGGAGGCTGGGAACTCTTGTAACAGTTCACAGCCTCCATATTTCCCAACAACTGGGAACTTAAGGAACATTAAAGGTTTTCTTAAATCCTCTGTTAAAAGCTCCCTTAAAGTTACTGGATTGACAGCTACAGCGAGACCCAGTGGCTGTGAACTCTAGTAACCTAAAGGATACAGCCTCCAGATATCCCAGCAGCTTGGCTAAACACATATCGGGATGGAGGGACAATCTACCTGAGACCTGCATCACCTGTGTCCATAATCAAATAGTATGTACACCTGACAGAATGGTATATATATGACATAAGTGATGGGTGGTTTTTTAGACAGATTTTGTGGATAGCAGCTCAGCATTATATAAGGCATATGTGCAAGAATCCTTTCTATGCCCTTAGTTTACCATACTATTTTCTCACTGTATTAGGAACTTTGAGTGTCACACAGGTTGTATATTTATTATTAATTAGACTGCAATTTATGTATATACTGTATTCATGTGACTACTTTGCACTTGGTATTTAAGCTGCTAAATGTTAGGCCTTGTGCGCACTAGGCGTTTTTGCCGCGTTTTTAGCGGGGTTTTTTTACCGCGTTTTTGTGCTGAAAACGCAGTGACATTGCTTCCCCAGCAATGTCTATGGGTTTTCAGAAGTGTTGTCCGCACACAGCATTTTTTTGTAGCTGCGTTTTTGTGGTGACCACAAAAATGCAGCATGTCAATTATTTCTGCGTTTTTCACCCATTGAGTTCAATGAGATGTTCAACAACGCAATGAAAAACGCATATAGCCGCGTTTCTATGACTAAAAACGCAGCTATAAACGCAAGGGGTGGGTACTACAGTGACGTGTACAGGAAGAGGATTCCTTCTGTTGGTAAACATAGAAGCGTGAATCCTCCCGGTACCGTCACCGCTGCCTCCACCTCCCATCCGGTGCCATGTCAGCTCCGTGCGGCGCCATGTCTGGGCAGGAGGTGGAGGCAGCGGCGAAAACCAAAGTGAACAGTAGAAAAAAAAAATGTCATATATACTCACCTGTCTGCAGGGTCCCGGTGCCATGCCCACTCCCAGCCCCTGTCTCGGTCCCGCCGCTCTGGTTGTGTGCAGTCTCCCCGGGGCAGGACCTTACTTGCAGGACCTGGTGGTGGATCACCTGATGCAGTCACCTGACACATCAGCTGATCGTAGTCTCGCCGGCTTTTTCGCGCCCGGCCGGCTATCAGCTGATCCTGCCGTCAGGGGACTTCATCAGCTGATTACCGGCAGCTCCTGCAGCGATCGGACAGGATCAGACTCCTGTCCAATCGATTGCTCCAGGAGCTGCCGGTAATCAGCACAGCACATAAGTGAGTATTATTTTTTTTTTCTACTGATGCATCATCTTTTATACAATCAGCTGATGTGTCATGTGATTCACGTAGTTTAACCTGACACATCATCTGATCGCTTTGCCTTCCAGCAAACCGATCAGATGATATTGGATCCGGATTGGACGGCGCGGGACCCTTGACCCAGGATTACTGCGGAGGGGGGTTCTTTATTTCAATAAAGATGGAGTCACTAATTGTGTTGTGTTTTATTTCTAATAAAAATATTTTTCTGTGTGTTGTGGTTTTTTTTTTTATCATTACTAGAAATTCATGGTGGCCATGTCTAATATTGGCGTGACACCATGAATTTCGGGCTTAGGGCTAGCTGATAATATACAGCTAGCCCTAACTCCATTATTACCCAGCTAGCCACCCGGCATCAGGGCAGCTGGAAGAGTTGGATACAGCGCTAGAAAATGGTGCTTCTATGAAAGCGCCATTTTCTGGGGTGGCTGCGGACTGCAATTCGCAGTGGGGGTGCCCAGAAAGCTTGGGCACCCTGCACTGTGGATTCCAATCCCCAGCTGCCTAGTTGTACCCGGCTGGACTCAAAAATTAGGCGAAGCTCACGTCATTTTTTTTTTTTTAATTATTTCATGAAATTCATGAAATAATTAAAAAAAAAGGGCTTCTCTATATTTTTGGTTCCCAGCCGGGTACAAATAGGCAGCTGGGGGTTGGGGGCAGCCCGTACCTGCCTGCTGTACCCGGCTAGCATACAAAAATATGGCGAAGCCCATGTCATTTTTTTTTTCTTTTTGGGCAAAAAACTGAAAACAGTCCTGGATGGAGGATGCTGAGCCTTGTAGTTCTTCAGCTGCTGTCTGCTCTCCTGCATACACTAGTGAATGGAGGATGCTGAGCCTTGTAGTTCTGCAGCTGCTGTCTGCTCTCCTGCATATACTAGTTCTGCAGCTGTCTGCTCTCCTGCATACAATGAACATTTTGAAGAAGGAAATGATATCAGACCTTTTTTTTTTTTTTTTCCATCAACAATCTTTAATGGCATTGTGCACTGATTAAAAACGCAGCAAAAAACGCACCAAATCGCGGCAAAAATGCATGTGTTTTTGTCACGTTTTGTAGCCGTGGGTGCATTTTTTGAGACAAAAACGCACATAAAAACGCAGCGTGAAAAAAACGCCTAGTGCGCACATACCCTTATAGTCCCAAACTATTTAATAACTGTCACTTTATTGTATTATTCCCCGTCTATTACCAGGTAGCTTCCAAGTCCCTCACAGAAGATGTCTCTGTTTTCAATGTTTTTATCTAATTGATCAAATAAAATAATTATTTTTTATTAATTTAGCATGAATCGCTTTTTAACCCAAGGTTCTACATATAAGTGATGGTTTAGTTTAAATGTGACATGTACACTATTACCGCTAGGAATTTTTCTTTACTAAAATACAGCCAAGATAATGCACATGGCTGCGAGATGCAGCCGTCTGCTTTATCTTGGCTGGGTATCAATATGAGGTAGACCCTGCAACATTAATTTATTTTTTTACACTGTATTGGGGGACCCAGACAGCTACTGTGAGGGCAGTCAATAAGAGACGCCGGCAGAAAGGTTGGGCAGGGGAAGCAGTGAGTATGTATGACATCTAATGAGCGGACGTAGGGTGACAACCAGCGGGAATCTCGGTAAGTCATTTATTTTTCAATGCGCCTCCCTTTCGCTGTATTGTCAGTAGCAAAGGTGGCTACGGAATTACAGTGATTGAAAGGCAATCCCAGTATGTTTAATGACTGAAAATCAGGTGCCAAACATACTGGGAGGGGTCTTGAAACTCCCAACATGAATAGCAAAGTACTCGGTGAATAACAGATATCGTGATTACCTTATTTTTTGTGCGAGTAATGAATAGTGCCAAGCATATTCGCTTTTCACTAGTAATGATATTTTGCACATACAGTCAAGGCCCAAAATTTTGGCACCCTTGAAATTGTTCCAGAAAATGAAGTATTTATCATAGAAAATTATTGCAATTATGTGTTTTTCTATGGACGTTTATTTCTTTTGAAAAAAGAAACATAAGGCAAATTGGACATAATTTGACTTAAAACCCCAAAAATATTCAGGGCTAAATGGCTGGCACCTTTCCAAATTTGTGGGTAAACAACTTTGTTTCAAGCATGTGATGTTCAATTGAGTGGACTCATAGAAGTGCCGGCGGGTGCGAAACAGCCGATGTCCTGCTCAGTACTCCTGTTTATACCCACTCTCTCCGTTCTTTTTCACGGATGTCCTGTGTCTGCAATTACATGAAGTTTAAATAATTAAGAAGATACATTTTTTGCTTTGGATGAGTGCCGCTGATCTGTCATTAGGCTGGGTTTCGTCATACCCTTTATTGGTATTTATTAGAGAAGCACCATCAGATCACCTGGGTCTTGCGTCTTGATCGTGGTGAGTAAGACCTGCATTATATGGCTGGTGCCACGGTTGTTGTACTTTTTTCTTCTAACATTTACTTGATGTTCAGTTGAGTACTGATGAGTAATGAGGAATCACGCCCATCATTAATAACAAGTAGTTGAACTCAATATCAATTTTCTTTGTCTCTAAAGTGTATGATTCAAACTTGTTACTATTATACATTTTTAAAAACAAACATGAATATTACAAAACAAGTTAAATGTAAGCGTAAATTGAAGTGCCTATTGCCCATATTAGGACCTGTGCGCACTAGGAAATAACTTTTCTTAAGAAAAATCTGCTCCCTTTGGCAGAATACTGCACCCATGGGAAAAAACATGGTAATAACGGACCTGCAGTTTTGCCGCGGTATTGACGCGTTTTTCCGCGGGTTGATACCCATGATTTTTCACCATTTCTATGGCAAAAACCATAGGTGTCTGCACAAAAGAAATGACATGCACATTCTGTTTGCTGCAAAAATTCTGCAGCAAAACCTAGAGTTAAAAAAAAATGCAGTGTGCACACAGCATTTTTTTCTCCCATAGGTTTTGCTGGGAAAAGTCTGCAGCAAGGTTAGGAACAAAAACCGCACCTTTTCTGCTTTAAAAACCACTACAAATCCACGGCAAAAACATCAGTGTGCGCACAGGGCCTTAATTTTATCCATATGTTAGCAAGTTAGTGTGGAGACACCTTTCACAGTGGATCAAGCATCAGAACATGCCAAAATTGGTAATATTAATGATGCATAGGAAACACTGGTATTAAGTGCACCTCTCTATGAATCTAGTTGGATACATAAAATAGCAACAAAAAGAGGAATAAAAATCCTCCAAAAATTAAGCATTACTTACAGCAAAGATGGGCTGCAGTTGTACATTGCCCAGACCCAAAACTAGTACTCTAGCAGGATACAGCTAAGCCCCCACTAAGTGGAGGCATCACAGGTGCAGGAGGAGCAAATCACACACACGCTTCCAAAACATGGAGGGGGCGATTGCTGGATGGTAAAACTGCACACTGATGGCTTGCATAGAGCACTATTCGCACATGCAGATGCACAGTCACAAGCCCACAGCCTATTAGGTGATGCCCATACTATTAGATCAGGCGGGTTGCCAAGCCGTACCCCATCTGTGCACCATACAGGGACAGGAACTCTAATATGCAAGGCCTAATAAAAAGGGGCCTGGCTGTATCCTGTATAAAAAATTATGATGTGTTAGTTGGTATTATGGCAGAATACGGAAGCCTACAACCCTACAACCCATGGCTTGGCAGCCCGCCTGATCTAATAGTATGGACTTCACCTAATAGGCTGCGGGCTTGTGACTGTGTTATCTGCATGTGTGAACAGTGCTTTATGCAAGCCATCAGTGTGCAGTTTTACCATCCAGCAATTGCCCCCTCCATGTTTGCAATTGTGTGTGTGATTTGCTCCTCCTGCACCTGTGATGCCTCCACCTAGTGGGGGCTTAGCTGCATCCTACTAGAGTAGTATTTTGGCCTGGGTGATGTACAACTGCAGCCCATCTTTGCTGTAAGTAATAGTTGGATACATAGAGCAAAGGAAATCCTATTCCGAGCACATGTTAACAAGTCTATGCTTGAATCTAATAACGCCTGGTTATTTTTATTGAATTTCCAGAAATTGGCTACAATGGTCATATGACAAGTCCTCAACATGAACCGGCTGCAGTATTAATTGTGGCCAAATGGATATAATAAACAAATTCACTGTTCTTTAGCTGGATATGCGTTCTGTATGTGTTCGATATTGCATTTTTGTTGTTTACTAATATTGCTTTGATGCTGTCTGGTATTCTGAAGACGTTCTTGTAATTGATTTCCATGCTGAAAATGTGCCAAGGGCATTTGAAAGTTATTAATAAAACCAAGCAAGCTGTTCACATTTATCTGACTTATTATGCATATTGGGTGGTATTATAGCAATCAAATTCAACTGACATTAAGTAAATCTATCTAAGACATCCTGCTCATTGTGAAGGGATGTTCCTCCTGCCATAGCTCCTGCTCTGCCCCTGGGAAAGCACTTTAACTGGTACTGCATGAGGCATTTGATGCTGGCTTTTCTTTTTGTTACTGACAGTTGTGAAATGTGGCATTAACTGTTTGTAAGGAGCAATGTAACTCCACAAACTTCAGTTGTTTTGAGCAGAAAAAACATGATTCTTGTTGTCAGGTTTCCAGGTTTTCCAGTTCTCTTTTGAATGAGCTTGCCCTCGGTTAACATGGAGTTTACTGTTCTGTTGCCCTACTTCCTGTCCAGCTGCTTAAAAGGCCGCCTCTAAGCCTAGTCCAGTGCCTGAGTATACTGCTTGCTGTGTGCTCCTGCTTTGCTGCTGCTAATCCTGTTTTGCCTTTGGATCCTCCTAAAGACTACCGACCGACCGACTCTGGACCTTACCCGGTTTCTCAAGCTGTGCCCGGATTCCGTCTGCCATCTTCGGTCAGCACTCTGCCCGGTTCTCTCTGGTTCGTAACCACTCTGGACATTCATTCCGTACGGACACTCCTGGACTTTTACCGCTTGCCCCTTGTGTCCCGGCTGCTGCGCATTTAGGCCTTTCGGGGTGATTGCCGGACAGTCCCTGTATAGGGGTTCGCTCTGGTGGTCTCCCTGGGGGAGTCCGGTGCGTGGCCCCGGGAATTCCCTTCGCTCCGTTTCGGGAAGGTATTGTGTGTATTTGTACCGCTGTGTTTTCCGTTGTGTATCTACCGTGGTTACATATTATAAAATATCTTGTACCAAGAACTCGTCTCTGATTGTCATTGCCCTACGCTATCGAAATCCTCAGAACATATATAAGTATTACACTTGTTTTTCAAAAGGAGGTTTTACTCCAACTCATGTGAGTATTGTAAAGAAAGATAAGGGATAATTATTACTTCTGAAATAATGTCGACGTGGTATAACATTGTTTCACAGTCGCAAAAATTAGTGCTGGATTGTAATAAATTTGTTCTTCACCTCAAACGATATACACTAGTGGCCAAAATTGGGGCAACACCTGCAGTTTTTCAATATCACCAATATCACTGACATACTTACTTGAACTCGCGTCCTCTTCTGCGATGTGTGTTCTATGTTTGTTTATAGTGAGCTGGGTGTGATTTAAGAACGATATTGTGCGATAAAAAGACAGTTTTTATATTTTAAAGCCAGTTTGTCATCGAAAGGTAAGCAATTACATGTTTTTATTCTGTTATACTGTCTCTGAATTTTATGATCTAAAATTGACACGCATTTCATTGTTATTTCACGTGCAGCACTAATGACTGCATATTTCTACAGTAGCCAGCTAATAAAAAGTAAGTTTTGATTTAATTTATTAATTAATTACATTTGCGATGTAACAGCGTGATATGATGACAAGTGATTTTCACCATTTTTTTGTTTAAAATTTGAGATTTTTGAAATGGCCAGCAGTAGTACAAAGGAGTGGTCACCTAAGAAGAGTTACTTTAGGAGTAGAAGGGTACAGTTACCGGGAAATTGCAGGATGAATTGGAAAAGTGATCTCACCGGCCAGCGTTCTCAAAGTGAGCAAGCGGTTTCAAGAGTCTGGTTTGATAAAGAATAAACCAGGTAGAGGAAAGAAGAAGGCTACAACTCTCAGATTTCTAGAAGAATTGTTAGAATTGCCCTAAATAACAGGAAATCAACATCAACAAGGAGCTTGTCAACACTGGAGTGACAGTGTCTGATTGGATGGTTGAATGACGATTGGTAAATGCAGGGTTAAGAGCCAGAATACCACGTAAAAAGCCATTTTTGAATGCCTCATAGCATCAGAAATGTCTGCAGTTGGCCAATGAACATTCTAAATGGACCATTGAACAATGGAGAAAGGTTTTATGGAGCGATGAGACACGCATATCCATCTTTGGCAGCGACGGTGTCTGCTACGTTCAATAACAACCTGGAGAGGATTGCTTGCCAGAGTGTACAGTACCCACCATGAAGCATCCTCTGAGTGTTATGGTATGGAGCTGCATGTCCAGAGATGCAGTTGGTATGCTGCAGGTAATTGCTATGCAACTAAGTATTAACATTTTAGTGTTAGATATGAAAATAGGACAAATAAATGGCTTCTCTCCAACAGTCATCTGAGCGACAATAGTGTCCAATTTATTGACAAATGAACAAATTTCCTGCTAATATTGTGTTTTTATATGAGATTTTGTTATTTCTGCTTAAAAACTTTACTGTGAAATAAAAAAAATTCATGACATTTGGATTTGCATTGGCAAAATGGTGATTTGTACGGTGTTATTATGTATGGGGTTTCCTGTTTATGGATCAGTAAATTGATACCCTCTTGATCTAAGAAAAACGACATAGGGAAGATTTTTACCCCTTGGGTATTGTGCAAGCACCATTATAGGGCTTTCCATCTCATCCCTATATCAGGGTCAGGGAGAGGGAAAGCCGTCGTGGAATGGGGGCGCCCGGTAACTTATGGTGTCATACCCTCCGTTGTTAGGCAGGGATACACTACCCTTATAGGGCTAATTCAGTATCCCTGCCCTTCCCAAAGTGAGTGTGTATTCATACATAAATTCCTTGTTTGGTTACAAGGCTAATGTGATCCATTTTCTATCTATATGTTTGTGTGTCTGTTTGTGGATATATGGTAATTTAATGAATATTAATAAAAATTGTACATGATAAAATAGGGTTGAGATTACATGTTAGTCCCTTTGAGTACTCCACCCATCCATTTAATTTTGCTAATTCTTAGATTAATTCACCTATGGCGAGTTTTGTATCAGGCCCACTCAATGCTAATAGTTGGTTGAAGGATGCAGCTCAGGTCTTTTCAACAGATGAATGTAACTCTGTTGATTCTGATTCTCCCTCTTTGAAACAGGTCTTTAAAGAACTACAAGATTTGTACTTTGAAAACTCAAGGGCATGGTGGGAAACCAAAGCTTTTGAAAATTATATCAAACATAATATAGTGCCGAGAGGTTTGCGAATCAATATCTCACCCACACCAAAGTTACAAGATCCAGAACTTTTGGCAGCGTGGGAGAGAGAATCAGTTTCATCCTCTTTGCGTTTCATGCACCTTATCCTTGAGAAGGAAAGGCAAAATTATACTAAAACACTATCTGAATTGGATGAGCTTCGGAAGAAAGCTTTGGAATTCAAAAGTGAGGTTAATTTTGGTAAAAAGGAGACATTCCTTCAAAACAACATTGAAAAATACCAAAATAACCTAAAAAAAGTAAGCATAAGCAATTCTTGCATGACTTGAGTGATTTCAAGGATAAAAAGGCTTATAATTTTGACCATAAGTCTAATCTTCCACCTCAACAGAGGTTGTATTCGGACATTTCCTCATCAGATCAGGATGTTTCTGATTCTGAGCGATCTGACTTTTTAGGAATAAAAACAGAACTAGAGGTAGAAATTATCAGGGGAAACGTTATTCTAGACCAAGATGGTACAATCAAAGAGGGGACCGTTATCCACAATCATCAGAAGGTGCAATGGGAGCACAAAATTTTCCAAGTGTTGCATCTCCGGTGTACCCCCAGCTTGTTCCCTGTGCCTCTGCCTCTTTCTCCTCCTCCCCTTCTGTACCCCCCTCTTTTTTAGAAGGAAGGACAACCAAAGCACACGATTTGCGGAGACGGGAGCTAAAGAAATAAATAACTCCAGCACCATGCACATTATCAACTTGTCAACCCTCAGCCTAACTAAGGATATGGATTCTGTCCTACGTAAAGGACTTAATTTTGTACCGACCTTGCCCTTTGATTGTTTCAGTCAGACAAAAGATCTCCATTTGTTTATTAGTAAACTTAGGTGGCAAAAATTCTTTAAGAACAATGATCGAGAAAAATGCAAACAGCTTGGCATTGAAATCTCTGATCTTGAGGGTGTGAATGTGCTGGCAGATCTACCGGAGGAAGGAACACATAACAGAGGCTGGGGTCCCTTTACTGACTTCAGGAAGAAAAGCCAAAGATTTCCACCTAGTAGTGACTTTATGAGTGTGGATATTTTTCTCAAGTTGGTAGAGGATGATATCCAACGTATTAGAGGGGGTACTGTGGTGGATAATCTATCCGAGAGAAAGCGTAAGGCCTTGCAGACTCTCAAAGATGATCCCAACATAATCATCAAGCCCTCCCATGAGACATACCGAACTATGTGTTATTCCCTGCTTAATGATCGCAATACATATAACATTCTTAAGGCGGATCCCACTGACTCTTTTGTTACGGAACTGGATAATATCTTGGTTCAAGCTCTGGAGGATCATCTCATCTCCAAGAATGAATATGAATTTATGACTCCGGTGAAACCTCTGATGGCAACTTTTTATGTGCTCCCCAAGATTCACAAGGGGTACCCACCCTTATGGGGGCGCCCTATAGTTTCTGGCATGAGGTCCATCATGCAAAATGTCAGCATGTATGTTGACGAGATTCTAAAACCGTTTGTCTTGAGCTTTCCATCATACATCTGTGATACGGAAGATATATTGCTAAAGCTGGAGGAACTCACTCTGGATAGGGGAGTCTATCTGGCCTCTATTGACATGGAGGCTTTGTACAGCTCCATACCCCATGATAAGGGTATGGAGGCTGTACAACATTACATGCATTTACGAGCAGTGTACTTAGGACCTCATAGCAACATGGTTTTGGAACTCTTGAACTTCGTCCTTACTCTAAATTTTTTTGTTTTTGATGGCAAGTACTTCCACCAGCACAAGGGCACTGCGATGGGGAGTTCATGTGCCCCGTCGTACGCAAATCTGCTCCTGGGCTGGTGGGAGGAAAGCGCCATCTTCACCGATGACTCCCCCTGGTGGATCTCATTTATCCAGTCCTGGGGGAGATACATTGATGATGTTTTTATTATTTGGTCTGGCAGTAAGGACGAGTTTGGGGAGTTCATGAGTTGCATAAATTCTAATCAGTTTGGTTTATCCTTCACCAGCGAAAATTAATGAAAACACCTTGTCTTTCTTGGATGTCACTTTCACAATTGATACTTCTGGATCCCTTGTCTCAAAAACATATCAAAAACCAACCTCTACAAATAGCCTCCTGAGATGGGATAGTTTCCACCCATGCCCTCTCAGGAGTGAAATCCCGAAGGGACAATATTTGTGCTTAAAGCGCAATTGTTCTCGGGAACAGGATTTTCATGTGCAAGCTGGAGACTTGAGAATGAGATTCCAAGATAGAGGTTACCCTGATAATATGCTACGAGGTGCATTTAAAACACCTTAGACCGCACAATAGAGTCTTTGTTGCAAACAAAAAAAATTGCAATGATAAAGAACCTATTAGAGTCATTGGTACCTTTTGACTCTCGTTCTGAACAGGTGAACTCTATCTTTAATAAGCACTGGGGTATTCTTTAGCGGATCTGGATCTTCAAGATGTGCTCACCACTCGTCCTTCCATAACCTGTAGAAGAGGGGCTTCACTAAGGGACCAGTTTGTGCATAGTCTATACACGAAACCAACTCCACCAGGCACGTGGCTGGATAGAAAGCCATTGGGCTGCTACCGGTGTGGAAATTGCAAGTATTGCAGCTGGATTACTGTCACAAACTTTTTCTCCAGCGCCACTACCGGTAAGCAGTATGAGATAAGAGACTTTGCCAATTGTAAATCAAGTGGAGTGATCTACATGGCCACCTTTAGTTGCCCCCAAAATTATGTGGGCAAAACGATAAGACAGGTCCGGAGACGTATTGGTGAGCATATTGGTGATATCCGACAGAAAAGAGATACACCCCTGGCTCGTCGCATCTGGGAGAGCCAAGGTGGGAATGAAAAGTGTGTAACATTTGTGGTCTTGGAAGTCATTCGCCCGAATCTAAAGGGTGGTGATTTGGATAGGAGAATAGCTACAGAAGGAGAGTCAGTGGATCTTCCGCCTTAGATCCCAGATGCCCTCAGGTCTTAATGAAAGACTTTCTTACTTCCCTTTTCTATAATTTCCATAATGGTCTGGTTCTGCTAAAGCCCTTTATGGGTGTTTTTTGTAATCCTTGATAAAGTATTGGGCTGGTTCTTTAACCTTCTGGTCAGTGTTGTTATTGGGTTGAATAATTGTGATACATCTTTATACGCCTCCGTTATCGACTCGGAATTTGTGAGTCACGGTTGTTTGGCTCTGGAATTTTTCATTGAGCTATTGTCTCTTTTCTAATCGGCATTAAGAGACTCTCTATTGGCATGTGTGAGGGTAATGGGTCGTGTTCAGTGTCTTTCATTAGTACTTATGTCTGTCTGCCAGGGTGGATTGGTGTAGTTTATAGGGTTATTACAAGTTTGAAGAGTATGTGGTTCCTTGCCCCTGTCCAATATGGTTGGATGTATATATTCCATCCTCCTATGTTGGGTTAAATTTTGCAAGGCCCCTTCATTATAATATTATAAAATGCTATACCAGTCCTTTACAATATGACCCCCTTAGGGAGATATCTTTTTATTCATTTATTGTTGTAGCATCTTGCTATTTACATCTGTTGGCTCCTCCCCTTTGTCACTAATGTTATTAGACACTCTGTTTCCTCGCGCTTGTTATTCACAGGTGGCTAGGCATATGCAGAGGCCATTCCTAGACCTTTATCGCCTACTGCTGTGAGCAGTGGCATTTTTCAGACACTTTATTTATTTATTTCACGTGATCGCTCTTGTTAAAACTTTTCATACTAGTTATAGTGTGTGTGGGTGTGGCCTATATTATTGGTACTTTTCTGGACATCTGCACTTCCATTCATTTTCCTATGTTCTGTGACTATTGGGCATGCGCAGTGGGCATTGTATAATCCTAGCGCTTGCCCTTTTTCAGGCATGCGCGTTTGTAATCTGCAGACACTGAAATCCTCGGCTGCATTGTCACGCGATCGCGCCTGTACGTGGCCTCAATGGTTAGAGTTTCTCATGTGGCCACTCCTACTATGGTATGACTGGATGTTTATCTTACACTGACACTCCCCTGGACCTCTATGCGCCTTATCTCCTGTGGTCTACGGGGCATGCGCAGTGTGTGTTATATAGACATCTAGCGTTTGTCTTTCCAGGCATGCGCAGTTGCATCTTGCAGACACTGTAGTCCTTTTGTCTGATTGGTTCACGTGACCGCCCCTTTCCCTGGTGCCATGCTTTAAATTCCTCATTCATGCACATGAACGCTGCTTACAGCCATGGATTGTTATTGAACAGGACCCGCTGCTGTCTCCCCTTAGCCTCCTGATGAACCTCTGAAAGGAGAGGAGAAACGCGTTGAGGCCTGGCAGGCCTGGATTCCTGCTTTTCAGGGAAGTAATTTATCCTTTCTCCCTGCTATATTATAATGTATGTGATTGGAGCAACCTTTTCTATTTTTCAGTAAATTGCAGGGGTGTTTGTATCCCAATTGTCTTTAGCTTCTGGAGTGTAATGGGGAAACTATTTGAAACCCTTGTGATACGACTCTAGATGATTGTAACATGCTTTTGGGGTATACCACCCTGTAACAAGTGTGGTTGTAAATAATCTTATGGATCATTACCTTGTATAAAGATAACAATATAAGGAATAGAACCTTTATACGTGTTGTACGGTGTTATTATTATGTATAGGGTTTACTGTTTATGGATCAGTAAATTGATACCCTCTTGATCCAAGAAAAACTACATAGGGAAGATTTTTACCCCTTGGGAACTCATATATATTGTATTGTGCAAGCACCATTATAGGGCTTTCCATCTCATCCCTATATCAGGGTCAGGGAGAGGGAAAGCCGTCGTGGAATGGGGGCGCCCGGTAACTTATGGTGTCATACCCTCCGTTGTTAGGTAGGGATACCCTACCCTTATAGGGTTAATTCAGTATCCCTCCCCTTCCCAAAGTGAGTGTGTATTCATATGTAAATTCCTTGTTTGGTTACAAGGCTAATGTGATCCATTTTCTATCTATATGTTTGTGTGTCTGTTTGTGGATATATGGTATTTTAATGAATATTAATAAAAATTGTACATTTTAAAATAGGGTTGAGATTACATGTTAGTCCCTTTGAGGACTCCACCCATTCATTTAATTTTGTTACTTCTTGTATTGGCAAAATGCTAAAAATTCTTAAATCTTGAGGGTGTTGCCTCTGCCTCAAGGTTTCGGCCACTAGTGTATTTTACAGTTTAGTTGTGCCACAAGTGTGGCACTTTCTGACATACTGTATATAAAAGCAATCCAAAAAAAGTCCAAAAAAATCCAGCAATCCGAAATGATAAAAAATTCCGAGACTTTATTGCACATTTTAAAATCTCATGGATAAGACTTCATTACAAGGGAAGCAGGTAACACGTTTCGGATCCAACATTGTTATGTTCCCACCGGAGTCCGCTCCAGCGAATTCTACTTCGATCACCAGGCGACGCCGTGTCCCTGACGTGGATAGTGCTGGTGATGGGAGAGGAGTCGATGCCAGCGGCGCTGGTGGGCGCAGGCTCCGCTCATCCACTGTGCTGGGTTTCCTTGGGATCAGCAGTACCACTGGCTGACTGCAGGTGGCGTGTGTCTTCCAGCGGAAGTACCATCATTGCCACAACCAATGGGAATACACCACACCCTTCTTATTTCCCCTCCTGTCTGCTGACCACTGCCAGAGATAGTTCTGATTTCCTGGCTCCTGTTCCGCCCTGTTCTGCTTGTTTCCTGACTACCTTTCTGCCTGATTTTTATGTACCTCGCTGCCCGATCCGGATTTGACCTCTGCTTTGTGTTCTGTTTACATCCTAGCCTGCTGATTCTGTCACTGTTCTGCAATTCCTGGTTTGACCCGGCCTGACGACTACTCTCATCGGACTGCAGCCTTCCACAGGTAGTGATCACCTTGGGCCCTGTGTAATTCCAAATCCCTATATAGGAGTTAAAGGGTTTCAGGGTTCTGGGGGTCCTGCTTGATGATTGGCTTCACTCGATCCTGTCCATTACAGCCCGTCTGAGTCTGTGGATCCAGGCAGGCGTTACAAACATATTCTTACTTAATGTCAGTTGAATTTGATTGCTATGATACCATCCGATATACATAATAATTCAAATAAATTTGAACAGCTTGCTTGATTTTATTAATAACTTTCAAATGCCCCTGGCACATTTTCAGCATGGAATTTTAAAATGTGAAATAAAGTCTTGGAATTTTTTATCATTTGGGATTGCTGGATTTTTTTGGGATTTTTTTGGATTGCTTTTTATGGTGACCAGCTGGACTCTGATCCGTGCATTACTTTATCTATACCAGGAATTACAGTTGGTGGTGGAGTGGCTGATAGGTATTTTTTTTGTTTTTCTATATAAAAGCCTCTGTTCTGTGACCTTCTGGATTCTTATGATCACATAAATCCTTTAATTTTAATATTAATATTTGTAATACTAAGTAGAACTTTACAACACGGTCTCCAAAAAAATCCCAAGCAACATAAACGTCTCCCCTTCCCAGCACCCAAACCATTTTATTTATATGCAGCTGTGCATTGTTTTGGAAAAAAAGACTATTACATTTCCCTTATGAAAAAAAGGCTTTTTACAACTTTATTTGCCTGGTTTCAACATCATTTCCATTGATTAAGATAATTATTTATGGTCATCATTGAAATGACTGTGTTTATTTGTCAAGAAATTTTATAGCAGGGAATTTCATGAAAGCCATAAAATGGTAAGCAAATTATGCATCCCCATCAAATTCGAGCTATTAAAAAGAGAGCTGCACTTCTAAATAGTGCCAGCATCATGTCCATATGTTGGCAAACATAATGCACAATAAAACTGGGTAACATAAACAGCAATTCAAAGTAAATATCTTGAATTAATTACTCTCCATGAAGTTCTCACATCAGGCGTTGAGAATACATATGGATGAGGAAGAATTCAAAGTAGGCGTTGTGCTCTGGTTTAATTTCAAAGGTTTGTGTGTAGCTTTTAAAATTTGTGCTGCCACATATCCTCGTGCCAACATTAACAGAAAGAACATACTTTATTGTATCTCGTGAAGCAAATATACTCATAGAAATATATTTGCTAAATAGAAAATACTATTTTGTAAAATAAATATCTTTATTTTTGTATTATTCAGATATAGGAGCATCTTCCATCTTTTTTTTTTCACAGCTTGGAAAGTCAGTACAAGCAATGGGAATCAGGAATATTCAGTATGCAGAGCTCCTCTCTAAGCATCATTATGAGCCTTACTACCAGGCATTTCAGAATACTCCTTTAGGCCTCTTTCACACGTCAGTGATTCTGGTACATATGTCGCCATTTTTAAACATACTGGAATCATTACATACCAATACCCATTAAAATCAATAGGTCTGAGCTCACATCAGTAATTTCTCAGGAACCTGTGCAGTGTACAAGCATGTCCGTCTGCTCTCAAAGGAGACAAGTCCATTTTTCTCCGACATCACTGAGAGCACACAGACCAAACAGTGATATAATCCATGTGACATGTACTAGAGAAAACACGTGCCTGAGAAATGAAATAATTTTCTATACCCACCTGTCTCCTGCACTGCTGTTTTTGGTGCTGCTATCTCTTGCTTCCTGGCTGGCTAATTAAGCTCATGAATATTCACTGCACCACAACCCGGAAGTAAAAGCAGCGGGGAGACTGCAGCAGCTGGAGACAGCCACATGGGAGACATCATCATTATGGACAGCAGTGCCAGGGACAGGTGAGTAAAAAGCTCCTGCTGTCTGTGTGCTATCATGGATAACACACGAAAAACACACATGTGCCAAAATCAAGGCATACGGAGGGACATACGCACCTTTAACACGTCAGTGAAAAATGTGTGTGATTTTCACTGATGTGTGAAAAAGGCCTTACCATGATGCAGAAAAGAAAATATTCCCAATGTAATAACTGGACGGTAATTAAAAACAAGGAATAAAAATCATCTGACTTAAAACAGTATGTGCACATATCAGATTGTTTATATGGTCTTATATAAAGAAACAGAATATTAAACAGTTTATTTTATTCGCTTATATAGCAATAACCCTACATAACTTCACCACTCTAACCAGGTATCACGGTCGCAGTGGGCAGCGCCAGACGTACAGTTTACCACAAGCAATGAGGTCATGTAAGGTTACTGACTTCAGCACTGGAAAAATCCAGGACTGATGCTGACCGGCAGTAATACATGGACACCGTGGTCTAAAAACTTTTTCAAAATCAATCAGACTCCACAAGAATCAATGGGCATCGTGGGACATTACCTGTTGGACTATCGTTGGAATTTCCAGTATTTTTTTTATTCAATAAATTGGTGAATGAGGGCATGTACAGGAATATTTATTCATATAAATTATTTTTTCCTCTGTGTTTTTTTGCAGCCACGCACTCGCCAAGTTATTAACTAGAGATGAGCGAACCGGTCGCGGTTCGGCTCGAGGTTGGTTCGCCGAACGGACCTCCCGTTCGAGTTCGGTTCGTCGAACGTTCGACGAACCGAACTCGAACTGCATAGGAAACAATGGCAGGCAATCACAAACACAGAAAAACACCTAGAAAACACCCTCAAAGGTGTCCTAAAGGTGACAAACAACTCAAACACATTGGAAAGTGACAAGGACATATACTCATGCGAAAACAAAACAGC
The DNA here is from genome assembly GCF_048569485.1 of Anomaloglossus baeobatrachus. Classification (NCBI taxonomy): domain Eukaryota; kingdom Metazoa; phylum Chordata; class Amphibia; order Anura; family Aromobatidae; genus Anomaloglossus; species Anomaloglossus baeobatrachus. Next base: position 479,571,985 of record NC_134355.1, read on the forward strand.
TGGACAAGGAAAAAGAGGAGGACACACAGATATAGGCATGGCACCCCCTTCTAAAATCATGTAAAACACCGCAAGGTGACTCCAAGCGGAGTCTCCATTTTTTCCAAAAATTGGGCCACACACACACCCACCCCTTCAGTGGCAGCAGTTGTGCCCCAGTTGTACACTTCACAGCTACATTTGCATCAAGCACATTCAAAAATACGCCATTCTTATCCATCCCCAGGATGACACCGGGGTAGGTAGCAAAGTCTTTGCTGACCCATGACTTGTTCATCTTGGCTTCTTTTAAAAACAATGTAAGCAAGGGTTACTCCAAGCGGAGTCTCCCTTTTTTCCAAAAATTGGGCCACACAGACACCCACCCCATCAGTGGCAGCACTTGGGCCCTAGTTGCAAACAGGATGTTTTGATTTGCATCAAGCACATTCAAAAATACGCCATTCTTATCCGTCCCCAGGATGACACTGGGGTAGGTAGCAAAGTCTTTCCTGATCCCAGCTCTGTTCATCTTGGCTTCTTTTAAAAACACATCAAGCAAGGGTTACTCCAAGCGGAGTCTCCCTTTTTTTCCAAAAATTGGGCCACACAGACACCCACCCCATCAGTGGCAGCACTTGGGCCCTAGTTGCAAACAGGATGTTTTGATTTGCATCAAGCACATTCAAAAATACGCCATTCTTATCCGTCCCCATGATGACACCGGGGTAGGTAGCAAAGTATTTCCTGATCCCAGCTCTGTTCATCTTGTCTTCTTTTAAAAACAATGTAAGCAAGGGTTACTCCAAGCGGAGTCTCCCTTTTTTCCAAAAATTGGGCCACACAGACACCCACCCCATCAGTGGCAGCACTTGGGCCCTAGTTGCAAACAGGATGTTTTGATTTGCATCAAGCACATTCCAAAATACGCCATTCTTATCCGTCCCCAGGATGACACCGGGGTAGGTAGCAAAGTATTTCCTGATCCCAGCTCTGTTCATCTTGGCTTCTTTTAAAAACACAGCAAGCAAGGGTTACTCCAAGCGGAGTCTCCCTTTTTTCCAAAAATTGGGCCACACAGACACCCACCCCATCAGTGGCAGCACTTGGGCCCTAGTTGCAAACAGGATGTTTTGATTTGCATCAAGCACATTCAAAAATACGCCATTCTTATCCGTCCCCAGGATGACACCGGGGTAGGTAGCAAAGTCTTTCCTGATCCCAGCTCTGTTCATCTTGGCTTCTTTTAAAAACACAGCAAGCAAGGGTTACTCCAAGCGGAGTCTCCCTTTTTTTCCAAAAATTGGGCCACACAGACACCCACCCCATCAGTGGCAGCACTTGGGCCCTAGTTGAAAACAGGATGTTTTGATTTGCATCAAGCACATTCAAAAATACGCCATTCTTATCCGTTCCCAAAATGACACCGGGGTAGGTAGCAAAGTCTTTCCTGATACCAGCTCTGTTCATCTTGGCTTCTTTTAAAAACACATCAAGCAAGGGTTACTCCAAGCGGAGTCTCCCTTTTTTCCAAAAATTGGGCCACACAGACACCCACCCCATCAGTGGCAGCACTTGGGCCCTAGTTGAAAACAGGATGTTTTGATTTGCATCAAGCACATTCCAAAATGCGCCATTCTTATCCGTCCCCAGGATGACACCGGGGTAGGTAGCAAAGTATTTCCTGATCCCAGCTCTGTTCATCTTGTCTTCTTTTAAAAACAATGTAAGCAAGGGTTACTCCAAGCGGAGTCTCCCTTTTTTCCAAAAATTGGGCCACACAGACACCCACCCCATCAGTGGCAGCACTTGGGCCCTAGTTGAAAACAGGATGTTTTGATTTGCATCAAGCACATTCAAAAATACGCCATTCTTATCCGTCCACAGGATGACACCGGGGTAGGTAGCAAAGTATTTCCTGATCCCAGCTCTGTTCATCTTGGCTTCTTTTAAAAACACAGCAAGCAAGGGTTACTCCAAGCGGAGTCTCCCTTTTTTTCCCAAAATTGGGCCCCACACACCCACCCATTCAGTGGCAGCAGTTGTGCCCCAGTTGTACACTTCACAGCTAGATTTGCATCAAGCACATTCCAAAATACGCCATTCTTATCCGTCCCCAGGATGACACCGGGGTAGGTAGATAAAGTCTTTCCTGATCCCAGCTATGTTCATCTTGGCTTCTTTTAAAAACACATCAAGCAAGGGTTACTCCAAGCGGAGTCTCCCTTTTTTTCCAAAAATTGGGCCCCACACACCCACCCATTCAGTGGCAGCAGTTGTGCCCCAGTTGTACACTTCACAGCTAGATTTGCATCAAGCACATTCCAAAATACGCCATTCTTATCCATCCCCAGGATGACACCGGGGTAGGTAGCAAAGTCTTTGCTGACCCATGACTTGTTCATCTTGGCTTCTTTTAAAAACAATGTAAGCAAGGGTTACTCCAAGCGGAGTCTCCCTTTTTTCCAAAAATTGGGCCACACAGACACCCACCCCATCAGTGGCAGCACTTTGGCCCTAGTTGCAAACAGGATGTTTTGATTTGCATCAAGCACATTCAAAAATACGCCATTCTTATCCGTCCACAGGATGACACCGGGGTAGGTAGCAAAGTATTTCCTGATCCCAGCTCTGTTCATCTTGGCTTCTTTTAAAAACACAGCAAGCAAGGGTTACTCCAAGCGGAGTCTCCCTTTTTTCCAAAAATTGGGCCACACAGACACCCACCCCATCAGTGGCAGCACTTGGGCCCTAGTTGAAAACAGGATGTTTTGATTTGCATCAAGCACATTCAAAAATACGCCATTCTTATCCGTCCCCAGGATGACACCGGGGTAGGTAGCAAAGTATTTCCTGATCCCAGCTCTGTTCATCTTGTCTTCTTTTAAAAACAATGTAAGCAAGGGTTACTCCAAGCGGAGTCTCCCTTTTTTCCAAAAATTGGGCCACACAGACACCCACCCCATCAGTGGCAGCACTTGGGCCCTAGTTGCAAACAGGATGTTTTGATTTGCATCAAGCACATTCCAAATCCACAAGCATTTACTCTCCCCAGGATGACACAGGGGTAGTAAATTCCTTCTGGATCCATGACTTGTTCATTTTGATGAACGTCAGTCTGTCCACATTGTCACTGGACAGACGCGTGCGCTTATCTGTCAGCACACACCCAGCAGCACTGAATACACGTTCAGAGACAACGCTGGCAGCTGGACACGACAAAATCTCCAAGGCGTAACTGGAGAGCTCTGGCCATTTTTCTATGTTTGAAGCCCAAAAGGAGCAAGGCTCCAGTTGCACAGTCATGGCATCGATGTTCATTTGGAGATACTCCTGTATCATCCTCTCCAGCCGTTGAGTATGTGTCAGACTTGTTGTCTCTGGTGGCCTTGCAAAAGAGGGTCTAAAAAAATTATGAAAAGATTCCATAAAATTGCTGTTACCGGCACCAGATACGGTCCTACTGGTACGGGTAGACTGGTGAAGATGACGAGACCGTCCCATGTTTGTCAAGTTACAACTGGGAGATTCCCTCCCTGCACCTGCACGGTTGTTTGGTGGAAAAGCCGAGCTAAGATCGAGTAACAGCTTCTGCTGATACTCCTGCATACGTGCGTCCCTTTCTATGGCTGGAATTATGTCACAAAATTTGGACTTGTACCGGGGATCTAATAGTGTGGCAATCCAGTAGTCATCATCACTTCTAATTTTGACAATACGACTGTCATGTTGGAGGTAGTGCAACAAGAAGGCACTCATGTGTCTTGCGCAGCCATGCGGACCAAGTCCACGCTGTGTTTGTGGCATAGAGGTGCTACCCGTTCTTTCTTCCTCTGACATCTCCCCCCAACCTCTTTCAACTGAAATTTGACCAAGGTCTCCCTCATCCGCTGAGTCTTCCATGTCCATGGACAGTTCGTCCTCCATTTCTTCATGTTCTCCTGCACCTTGCTCAACATTTCGCCTGCTACTATGCGCCCTTGTCGATCCCTGTTCCCCATGGTCCCATGCCTGCTGCGTTGGTGATGATGAACGTCTGGACCTTGGTGATGTTGTTGTCCCTTGCGCATATGAATCCTCCTGTAGTTCCTCCCCTTCATGTTGTCCCACCCCCTGACTCCGAATAGTGTTTAGCGTGTGCTCCAGCATGTAAATGACTGGAATCGTCATGCTGATAATGGCATTGTCAGAGCTAAACATATTCGTCGCCATGTCGAAACTGTGCAGAAGGGTGCATAGGTCCTTGATCTGAGACCACTCCATCAGGGTGATCTGCCCCACCTCTGCATCTCGTTGGCCCAGGCTATACGTCATGACGTATTGCACCAGGGCTCTGCGGTGCTGCCACAGTCGCTGTAACATGTGGAGAGTTGAATTCCAGCGTGTCGCCACATCGCATTTCAGGCGATGAACCGGCAGGCCGAAAGACTTCTGGAGCGATGCAAGTCGCTCAGCTGCGGCGCTTGAACGCCGGAAGTGAGCAGACAGTTTTCGTGCCCTGTTCAGAAGGCCATCTAGGCCGGGATAGTGTGTTAAAAATTGCTGCACGACAAGGTTCAACACGTGAGCCATACAAGGTACGTGTGTCACCTTGCCCAGGCGAAGGGCCGCACCCAGGTTTGCAGCATTGTCGCACACGGCCTTACCAGGCTGCAGGTTGAGTGGAGACAACCATTTATTAAACTCGGACCGCAGAGCTGACCACAACTCCTCAGCTGTGTGACTCTCATTACCAAGACATGTCAAGCTAAAGACCGCCTGATGCCGTTGCGCTCGGCTGCCAGCATAGTAATGAGGCGTGCGTGATTCCTTCTGCGCAGTGAGAACGCTGGTGGCCTGACCAGGCAGGCTTGGGGCGGAGGTGGAGGACCCAGATGAGGTGGAGGATGCAGAAGCTGTGGCGGAACTTGGACAGACAGAGGATTGACACACAAGTCGTGGGGACGGCAAGACTTGTGCAGCAGACCCTTCACCATCTATCACCATAGTTACCCAGTGCCCAGTCAGCGACATGTAACGTCCCTGTCCATGCTTACTGGTCCAAGTATCGGTGGTGAAATGCACCCGTTGACACACAGAGTTTCTCAAGGAAGCGGTGATGTTGTGTGCGACATGCTGGTGTAGCGCGGGCACACCTTTCTTAGAGAAGTAGTGGCGACTAGGCATCTGGTACTGGGGCACAGCGACAGACATAAGCTCTCTAAAATCATGTGTGTCCACTAGGCGGAAAGGCAGCATTTCGGTAGCCAACAGCTTACAGAGGGATAGAGTCAACCTCTTAGCTTTGTCATGGGTCGGAGGAAGTGGCCTTTTATTTGACCACATCTGAGGGACAGAGATCTGGCTGCTGTGTGTAGACGGTGTTGAGTAGGGTGTCCCTGGAAAAATGCAGGTTTGTGAGGAAAGTTCAGGCGGAGACATGATGTTGCCTTCATCCAACGTTGGTGCTATCGATGTCTGAGAGAGCTGTACACACTCACTTGTTTCCCCTTCCAAACCAACTGACGACCTTACAAGCAAACTGCCTGTTGCGGTTACAGTGGTGGAAGTTTTGCGTGGAAAAACAGGTGTGACAGCTGTCCCCACAGTCCTAGAAGATGAAGAGCGCGCGGATGCACTGGAAGGGGCGGGCGGTGGATGGTTCGCTCCGCTAGCCGGCATTGCAGCACGGTGAGCTTCCCACCGGGACTTATGATATTTATTCATGTGACGATTCATGGAAGAAGTTGTCAAACTGCTGAGGTTTTGACCTCTACTAACAGAATCATGACAAATGTTACATATCACATGAGTTGGGCGATCTTTTTCGATGTGAAAAAAGGCCCAGGCTAGGCAAGGCTTAGAGGCCATGCGACCTGTTGATCCACCCCGAATAATGCTCATAGGCAGAGTGGTGGCTGAGGATGCAGTTGTAGACGTGCTACCAGTGCTCCGACTCTGTCCAGGAAGGCGCAAGGTAACTTCGTCGTCGGTTGCATCCTCCTCCACCGCCTCTGTTGACCTCCTCGAGTGCCTGACTGGGGGTTGACAGTAGGTGGGATCTAGAACGTCATCATCAATTGTTGTGTTTGCACTCCCCTCCCCCTCAGACCGAGCCTCTTCTTGCCCTGACCGAATATTTAAGTTGTCATCCCAATCGGGTATCTGAGTCTCATCTTCATCAGTATGTTCCTCATTGTCTATAACCACAGGTGTTACAGTTTGTGACAAAGGGTCAACATTATGCTCAGAAACTTGGTCCTCACGGCCTGAATCTGAGTCACAAAGGTTCTGGGCATCACTGCAGACCATTTCCTGTTCTGTACTCACTGTAGCTTGGGAGCAGACCTCTGAATCCCAGGCTATAGTGTGACTGAACAGCTCTGCAGACTCAGCCATCTCAGTTCCACCATACTGTGCAGGGCTGATGGAGACTTCAGAGCTGGGAGAAATCAAGTGTGATTGGGATGACAACTCAGAGGAATGGTGTTTTTTGGATGCGGTACTTGAAGTGGCTGAGAGGGCACTTGTTGGACCACTTGAGATCCATTCAAGCATTTTCCTTTTTTGCCCATCATCTACCTTTGTTCCTCTTGTTCGTGTCCGTAATAAAGGGAGCACATCGGATTGTCCACAATAAGTAGTAGACATCTTACTTTTGCTAGTAGATGGTCTATCTTCAGCAGATGATAATGGAGCTTTGCCACCTTCCCCACTGACAAAACCTTTTTTGCCTTTTCCACCACGCCTCTTCCCCTTTCCACCAGCATCTGTCATTTTGCCACTCATGTTGATTGCGACAAGATTGTGGACTGAAAATGTGGTAGTAAAAATTGAGAGGTGGTGAAGATTGCAGTGGTGGTCTAGCTTTATTAACAGCAGAATAATAAAGAATAAATATCCCTGACAATGTAACTTAGTTATAATGAGTTGGAGTGTGCAACGCAGGCAGACGTGCTGCAAATGTCTTTGCACTAGTGGGACTATAGCAAAGTCCAATAGCCACGTATAGGATGCCACTAGGTACACTGAGTGTGTGCTAGTATAATGGCTTAGTTATAATTAGTTGGAGTGTGCAACGCAGGCAGAAGCGCTCTGCAAATGTCTTGGCACTAGTGGGACTATAGCAAAGTCCAATAGCCACGTATAGGATGCCACTAGGTACACTGAGTGTGTGCTAGTATAATGGCTTAGTTATAATTAGTTGGAGTGTGCAACGCAGGCAGATGCGCTCTGCAAATGTCTTGGCACTAGTGGGACTATAGCAAAGTCCAATAGCCACGTATAGGATGCCACTAGGTACACTGAGTGTGTGCTAGTATAATGGCTTAGTTATAATTAGTTGGAGTGTGCAACGCAGGCAGATGCGCTCTGCAAATGTCTTGGCACTAGTGGGACTATAGCAAAGTCCAATAGCCACGTATAGGATGCCACTAGGTACACTGAGTGTGTGCTAGTATAATGGCTTAGTTATAATTAGTTGGAGTGTGCAACGCAGGCAGATGCGCTCTGCAAATGTCTTGGCACTAGTGGGACTATAGCAAAGTCCAATAGCCACGTATAGGATGCCACTAGGTACACTGAGTGTGTGCTAGTATAATGGCTTAGTTATAATTAGTTGGAGTGTGCAACGCAGGCAGATGCGCTCTGCAAATGTCTTGGCACTAGTGGGACTAAAGCAAAGTCCAATAGCCACGTATAGGATGCCACTAGGTACACTGAGTGTGTGCTAGTATAATGGCTTAGTTATAATTAGTTGGAGTGTGCAACGCAGGCAGACGTGCTGCAAATGTCTTTGCACTAGTGGGACTATAGCAAAGTCCAATAGCCACGTATAGGATGCCACTAGGTACAATGAGTGTGTGCTAGTATAATGGCTTAGTTATAATTAGTTGGAGTGTGCAACGCAGGCAGATGCGCTCTGCAAATGTCTTGGCACTAGTGGGACTATAGCAAAGTCCAATAGCCACGTATAGGATGCCACTAGGTACACTGAGTGTGTGCTAGTATAATGGCTTAGTTATAATTAGTTGGAGTGTGCAACGCAGGCAGATGCGCTCTGCAAATGTCTTGGCACTAGTGGGACTATAGCAAAGTCCAATAGCCACGTATAGGATGCCACTAGGTACACTGAGTTTGTGCTAGTATAATGGCTTAGTTATAATTAGTTGGAGTGTGCAACGCAGGCAGACGTGCTGCAAATGTCTTGGCACTAGTGGGACTATAGCAAAGTCCAATAGCCACGTATAGGATGCCACTAGGTACACTGAGTGTTTGCTAGTATAATGGCTTAGTTATAATTAGTTGGAGTGTGCAACGCAGGCAGACGTGCTGCAAATGTCTTTGCACTAGTGGGACTATAGCAAAGTCCAATAGCCACGTATAGGATGCCACTAGGTACACTGAGTGTGTGCTAGTATAATGGCTTAGTTATAATTAGTTGGAGTGTGCAACGCAGGCAGATGCGCTCTGCAAATGTCTTGGCACTAGTGGGACTATAGCAAAGTCCAATAGCCACGTATAGGATGCCACTAGGTACACTGAGTGTGTGCTAGTATAATGGCTTAGTTATAATTAGTTGGAGTGTGCAACGCAGGCAGACGTGCTGCAAATGTCTTGGCACTAGTGGGACTATAGCAAAGTCCAATAGCCACGTATAGGATGCCACTAGGTACACTGAGTGTTTGCTAGTATAATGGCTTAGTTATAATTAGTTGGAGTGTGCAACGCAGGCAGACGTGCTGCAAATGTCTTGGCACTAGTGGGACTATAGCAAAGTCCAATAGCCACGTATAGGATGCCACTAGGTACACTGAGTGTGTGCTAGTATAATGGCTTAGTTATAATTAGTTGGAGTGTGCAACGCAGGCAGACGTGCTGCAAATGTCTTGGCACTAGTGGGACTATAGCAAAGTCCAATAGCCACGTATAGGATGCCACTAGGTACACTGAGTGTGTGCTAGTATAATGGCTTAGTTATAATTAGTTGGAGTGTGCAACGCAGGCAGATGCGCTCTGCAAATGTCTTGGCACTAGTGGGACTATAGCAAAGTCCAATAGCCACGTATAGGATGCCACTAGGTACACTGAGTGTGTGCTAGTATAATGGCTTAGTTATAATTAGTTGGAGTGTGCAACGCAGGCAGATGCGCTCTGCAAATGTCTTGGCACTAGTGGGACTAAAGCAAAGTCCAATAGCCACGTATAGGATGCCACTAGGTACACTGAGTGTGTGCTAGTATAATGGCTTAGTTATAATTAGTTGGAGTGTGCAACGCAGGCAGACGTGCTGCAAATGTCTTTGCACTAGTGGGACTATAGCAAAGTCCAATAGCCACGTATAGGATGCCACTAGGTACACTGAGTGTGTGCTAGTATAATGGCTTAGTTATAATTAGTTGGAGTGTGCAACGCAGGCATATGCGCTCTGCAAATGTCTTGGCACTAGTGGGACTATAGCAAAGTCCAATAGCCACGTATAGGATGCCACTAGGTACACTGAGTGTGTGCTAGTATAATGGCTTAGTTATAATTAGTTGGAGTGTGCAACGCAGGCAGACGTGCTGCAAATGTCTTGGCACTAGTGGGACTATAGCAAAGTCCAATAGCCACGTATAGGATGCCACTAGGTACACTGAGTGTGTGCTAGTATAATGGCTTAGTTATAATTAGTTGGAGTGTGCAACACAGGCAGACGTGCTGCAAATGTCTTGGCACTAGTGGGACTATAGCAAAGTCCAATAGCCACGTATAGGATGCCACTAGGTACACTGAGTGTGTGCTAGTATAATGGCTTAGTTATAATTAGTTGGAGTGTGCAACGCAGGCAGACGTGCTGCAAATGTCTTGGCACTAGTGGGACTATAGCAAAGTCCAATAGCCACGTATAGGATGCCACTAGGTACACTGAGTGTGTGCTAGTATAATGGCTTAGTTATAATTAGTTGGAGTGTGCAACGCAGGCAGACGTGCTGCAAATGTCTTGGCACTAGTGGGACTATAGCAAAGTCCAATAGCCACGTATAGGATGCCACTAGGTACACTGAGTGTGTGCTAGTATAATGGCTTAGTTATAATTAGTTGGAGTGTGCAACGCAGGCAGACGTGCTGCAAATGTCTTGGCACTAGTGGGACTATAGCAAAGTCCAATAGCCACGTATAGGATGCCACTAGGTACACTGAGTGTTTGCTAGTAAAATTGCTTAGTTTAAAAAAGTTGTAGTGTGCAATGCAGGCAGACGTGCTCTGCAAATGTCTTTGCACTAGTGGGACTATAGCAAAGTCCAATAGCCACGTATAGGATGCCACTAGGTACACTGAGTGTTTGCTAGTATAATGGCTTAGTTATAATTAGTTGGAGTGTGCAACGCAGGCAGACGTGCTGCAAATGTCTTGGCACTAGTGGGACTATAGCAAAGTCCAATAGCCACGTATAGGATGCCACTAGGTACACTGAGTGTGTGCTAGTATAATGGCTTAGTTATAATTAGTTGGAGTGTGCAACGCAGGCAGACGTGCTGCAAATGTCTTGGCACTAGTGGGACTATAGCAAAGTCCAATAGCCACGTATAGGATGCCACTAGGTACACTGAGTGTGTGCTAGTATAATGGCTTAGTTATAATTAGTTGGAGTGTGCAACGCAGGCAGACGTGCTGCAAATGTCTTGGCACTAGTGGGACTATAGCAAAGTCCAATAGCCACGTATAGGATGCCACTAGGTACACTGAGTGTGTGCTAGTATAATGGCTTAGTTATAATTAGTTGGAGTGTGCAACGCAGGCAGACGTGCTGCAAATGTCTTGGCACTAGTGGGACTATAGCAAAGTCCAATAGCCACGTATAGGATGCCACTAGGTACACTGAGTGTGTGCTAGTATAATGGCTTAGTTATAATTAGTTGGAGTGTGCAACGCAGGCAGACGTGCTGCAAATGTCTTGGCACTAGTGGGACTATAGCAAAGTCCAATAGCCACGTATAGGATGCCACTAGGTACACTGAGTGTTTGCTAGTAAAATTGCTTAGTTTAAAAAAGTTGTAGTGTGCAATGCAGGCAGACGTGCTCTGCAAATGTCTTTGCACTAGTGGGACTATAGCAAAGTCCAATAGCCACGTATAGGATGCCACTAGGTACACTGAATGTTTGCTAGTATAATGGCTTACTTAGAATGAGTTGGAGTGTGCAGAGGACAAGAGGGTACAGTGGCAGTATTGTGGTGCTCTGGGTAGAGGAATGGAAGCCTGCCTTTCTATTCCCTCCTAATGGTGAAATGCAGGGAGGAAATCCCTGACCTGGGCTACACAGACGCTGTTGCTGTTTGCAGGACCTGTCACCTATGGCTCTCTGACCCTGCCGCTTTGAGCCCTTAAAAGGACTGCTAGAATGTGCTCTCCCTAAGCTGTCTAACGCTGTGTATGCAGCGCATACAGCTGTATCGGCTATAGGACTCAGGAGGACGGAGCTGCGACAGTGATGTCTGACACCAAAGACGCAGAAGGCAGATAATGGCGTTCGTGAAGAAAATGTCCGGTTTTATAATGCAGGGACATGTGACATGCAGATCCTATCACACATGCCGTTGCTTCTCTGGCTCAAAGTCCACTTAGGTGTGTGTGTGTCTGTGATTGGCTGACATGCTGGCCCGCCCCACAAGACGCGCGCGCTTAGGGAAGGAAGACAAGAAAAAAAAAAAAAAAAATGGCGATCGCCATTATAGAAACAGCAGTGATCTGAAGGCGCTGTTCACGCACACTATACACTGAAATGTGATAATAGTTTGATTCACAGAGTGACTTACACTATTACAGCAGAAACCAAGCTAGGATTTAGCTGTTTTTTGGCTGCTAGAACCGTTCTCGAACGTTTCTAGAACTATCGAGCTTTTGCAAAAAGCTCGAGTTCTAGTTCGATCTAGAACATGCCCCAAAATCACTCGAGCCGCGAACTGGAGAACCACGAACCACGAACCGCGCTCAACTCTATTATTAACACTAGAAGTCCCCCCTGAAGTCCCGAAAGAGGGTCAAATGACCATTAAGGCTCACTAAGCAACATCGCTAGCGACATCGCTGCTGAGTCACGGTTTTTGTGATGCAACAGCGATCTTGCTAGCGATGTCGCTGTGTGTGACATCCAGAAACAACCTGGCCCCTGCTGTGAGTTCGCCGGTCGTTGCTGAATGTCCTGGACCATTTTCTTCAAAGGCGATGTCCTGCTGGGCAGGACGCATTGCTATGTTTGACACTGTGTGACAGGGTCCCAATGACAGCAGAGATCATTATACAGGTCGCTACTGCGACCTGTATCGTTACTGAGTTGTTGGTAAGGTCTGACTGGGTGACATCTCACCAGCGACCTCCCAGCAACTTACCAGCGATCCTTATCAGGAAGTATTGTTGTCGGGATCGCTGGTAAGTTGTTGTGTGTGACTGGGTCTTTAGTTCAAACTGACCTAACTAACTAGAAACTAAGTGGCTAAACTCAATGAAAAACAACAACCTCCTGTGGTACGACAGTAATGGCCTTAATTACAGAACAAAAGACGGTGATTATAGGATGTTAGCTAAAATCCTTCAGTTCATTCGACCCGTCTCTGGGTTACAAAGGTAGAAATGTTAAATGACCCCTCTCTGGGACTTCTAGTGTTAATGAGGGTGTCTGATTGACCCCTATCTATTACTAACTCAGGGGCTTGATGTCAGCTGTCAATTCACAGCTGACATTAACCCAACTAACTATTGATTGCCACCACACAAGGACAATTAGGAAGAGATAAGTAAAGCACCAGATTTGGCTCATCTAATGGATGTTCCACTTCTTGGGCGGCTGTGAACTGTTATTTTTAGGCTGGAAAGGACAAAATAACTGGTCCTGGAGTTGTATTCATGTACTGATGGTAGTTCTGAAGACATATTCCTGTACTGATGGTTGTTCTGGTGATGTATTCATGTTCCAACAGTGGTTCTGGTAATGTATTAATTTACTGATTGTTGTTTTGACGCCGTATTCAAATTCCATTGGTGGTTTTGGTCCATATTCACATATTGACAGTGGTTATGATGCTGCATTCATGTATTGATGGTGGTTCTGATGCTTTATTTATTTATTGATGATTGTTTTACCACATGTACTATTGATGGCTTTGGTGTTCTATTTATGTACTGATAATGATTTTGGTTTCATATTCATGTACCGGTAATGATTCTGGTGATACATTACCAAAACCATCATTACCACATGAATACATCACCAGAGCCAGTGGTACATGAATACATTCTTTAGAACTACCATTAATACATAAATATAGCACAAAAACCACCATCATTTGCATAAACACAGCACTAGAACCACCCTTACTATATGAATATGTCACTACAACCAGTATCAGAACAGGAATACGTTATCAGAACCACTATCGCTAAAGGAATACCGTATTTTTCGGACTATAAGACGCACCGGACGATAAGACGCACCCTGGTTTTAGAGGAGGAAAATGGGAAAATAAAACTTTAAGCAAAAAATGTGGTCATGACACACTGTTATAGGGCGAGGATCTGCTGCTGACACTGTTATGGGGGTAATGTCCCCAAATTCTCTACTAAGGTACCCCATCCTGGTAATGATCCTCCTGCCTTGTATATGATCCTGCTATAAACCCCCATCCATCCTGTTCACATACCCCCCCATCCAGCCTGTTCACATGCCCCCCCCATCCAGCCTGTTCACATGCCCCCCCATCCAGCCTGTTCACATGCCCCCCCATCCAGCCTGTTCACATGCCCCCCCATCCAGCCTGTTCACATGCCCCCCCATCCAGCCTGTTCACATGCCCCCCCATCCAGCCTGTTCACATGCCCCCCCATCCAGCCTGTTCACATGCCCCCCCATCCAGCCTGTTCACATGCCCCCCCATCCAGCCTGCTCATATACTCCCATCGTGCTCATATACCATCCTGGTATATGGCCTGTATCTTATAGCACAGAGAAAAAAATAAACGTTTATACTCACCTTTTCCTCACTCCCTGCAGCACCGATCATCTTCCTCTCTGGCACGCTGATCTGTGTGTGTGGAGCCGTTCCCCTGCAGCACGCGATGTCTTCCTGTCTGTGCCGATCAGCTGACCAGCTCAGCACAGATCAGCTGACCGGCACAGATCAGCTGACCGGCACAGACAGGAAGTCATCGCGTGCAGCAGGGGGGCGGCTCCACACACGGGGACGGGTGAGTGCACTGATTCACTGCACCCCGCGCTGGTAATGACGCGCGGGGAGCAGTGAATACAGCCGCACATGATCACTCCAGGCTGTAATTGCCAGGGGTGATCATGCCGGCTCTTTGCTATGCGCGCGTCCCCGCTCATCCTCCCGCCCACCTGTCAGCGCCGGCTTCAGCGCTGAGAGATGGGCGGGAGGATGGGCGTGCATATGTAATGAGCGGGCCCACGTGGTCACGAGCAGGCGCTGCTGCTGCCTGCTCGTGCCCCCGATGACCCGCAGCACCCTCATTCCCAGCCGCAGCCCTATAGTCAGACCATAAGACGCACCCCCAACTTTCCCCCAACATTTGGGGGGAAAAAAGTGCGTCTTATGGTCCGAAAAATACGGTATATCCCTAACTATAGTTAACCCTAGAACACGCAAGCAATTCAATCTACCATAGAAAACAAATTACCTAGCAGGCCTGCGAGGCCCCAGGTATGCGTTCTAGGGTTAAACTATATCAGTTTCCTTGACTATTCTTAAGCCTGAAATTAAAAATATAAGATGTCATGGATGACTATCACTATTTGTCCCTGGTATTGTGTAAATGATTCATGAATCATGATTTTATATCTAACTTTGAAATTGCACTCACTGTTAAGTCATACTCTAAAAGTACACCACTTTTTTTTAATTATGCTAATACTTTGTTTTCATCAGTATTTTGGAGCAGTGTTGCCTCCACTTTTATCATGGTAGTCTGGTTAATCCTGTAGTGCAATATTATTGTGACAAAGTGTTGGTAAATACGAATGAGGACACTTGATGTGGATAGCAAGCTTGCGTATTTTAGCCAAATTATTGACTAATACATCAAGCATTTTTTATATGTTTTTCACCTTTTTTGCACATTTTTCATTTTTGTGCAAAATGCAATTGGACCCTTTAGTGTTGGCTAGTGAAACGTAAAGGAAATCTATTATCAGGTTTTCCCTACCTCATCTCAAAGCAACATAATGTAGAGACAGAGACCCTGATCTCATCAATGTGTCACTTACTAAGCTGTTCACAGTCATTTTAATAAAATCAATGTTTTCTCTGCTGCAGATATAGCAGTTATACAGAGCTCATGAATATGCTGGACTACCTGCAGCAAGCCAAGTAGTCCTCTAATGATAATCTACTGCTGATTAAACAGTGATTTTTATCAAAACTACACTAAGCAGCCCAGTAAGTGACACACAGCTGAAATCAGGACCTCTATCCCTACATTATGCTGCTCTCAGATTAGGTGGCAAAAACCTGCTGACAGATTCCCTTTAAGGTACTTTCTGGGGTGCATTTACATAGTGCTAAGCAGGCCACTTAATCTAATAGTATGTGCCTTACTAATATGCCAGATACTGTACGCTACACGCATCTATAATATTGAAAACATGTTAACGTGATGGTGGTGAAATATGACATGTAAAAAAAAAACTGTATCGTAAGAAGATCAATAAAATGATAAATAATCTGGATAAATGAAACCAGAAAAAAATAATTCAAACATATTAAATCTCATACCGGTATGCAAAGCATGGCCCTAATCAACTCATTACGACCCCCATCTGATATTAGAATCACAGAAACCAGTGAAGTCAAAGAAAGCAACCAAAAGTGAGCTGCTCATTGAAACCCTTGGAGACACAGACTACATTCTAAAGATCCACCCGTCTCCTGCTGAAAAATCTTCTTATCCCAATCCAGTTTCCTATCATGGTCCCTTATGACCTCTAGAACACAAAAGGTGAGCGAGTGTACATGCCCTCCATGGTACTCCCGTACATGATGAGAGATGGGGGCATCTCTTTTATGACCTATATCGCCAAGGTGGTCACTTATTCGCCTCCTGAATTCACGCCTGGTTTTCCTTATTTAATTAAACAGGCAGGAGCATGTAGTCATATAGAACACAACCTTGGTGAGGCAGTTAGGGAAATCTCTCATGACATATTCCTTATGAGTAGAGCCACTGACAAAAGATTTTGAGGGTGCAACCAAGGCATAAAAATTGCACCCACCACATCTATAGGTGCCAACATCTGTCCAGCCAAGTATCTTTGGGTCTAAGGTTTTATAATGGCTGTATATAAGGCGATGTCTGAGAGATCTGCCATGTCTAAAGGTCACAGTCGGGTTATTGGGAATGATGTTTAATAGGTCTTCATCTGCTTTGAGAATCCCCCAATACTTTCTTAGGATATTATATACTTGATTGGATTGGCTTGCCAGTCATATGTGCCAATAACATGTAGCAAATAAACCCATCAGTTTTGGTCTTGAGTATCGAATCTATCCTGGCCCAGAGCATGATGGTATGCCTGATTAAGAGTATCCTCCGGATACCCCCTCTGTCTCGGAGTTTTAAAGCCTCAGTTCTAAAGTCATATATCTGTAGTATTGACAGCATACAAAATCATTTTCCATGCACATTTAAAATACTAAGCATCCACACCTCTATGCATAGTATGTGTGAGTGGTTGTATCATCAGTATCTCTCACCTGTGATGATTCCTCCTTTATCATAGTGGTTTGCCTGCTGCATTCTGGAGTGCATTAGTAATGTGACATAATGTTGGTAAATATGGCTGCATTTTTTCTGTGATTTTTGTTTTATTTTATGTCCTTTTCAATATACAGATCCACCTAAAAAAGGGCAAAAGCTATGTACAATATAAGAGTATTAAACTTCACTATTAAAGCAGTTTATGTCCGCACACATGGTATTATTGTACATTACAGTAGCTGATCCAATTCAAGACCAGGTAATTTTCCGCTGATCCTGAATAGGCACATTTTGGGCTTTTTGTACATGCCAAGTAAAGAGCTGTCATTTTTTTTCAGATATTGCATTATATTTGGCATCTTGATATTTGTGGCCAAAATTTATTTTATTTTCATACTCTTTTTGTTTTATTTTTTTTTCACAATATTCTGTGATATCAGTATTAAAAGAAGGAAATACACGTATGTTTTTCACATATTTTTTATACCTCAAAAGACCATTAAAATACATTTTAAAATTTGTTCTCCTTACCATAATAATTATTTTTATATTTCCTGGACACGTTTTTTTATGGGGCAAGGCTACTAATAGCAATTTGTTTTGGCAGTTGCTTTTTTCTTTTTTTTTCACAATTTTTGTTCTTGCTTTTTATTGAAATATTTATTTAATTTATTCATTGCGCTACCTATAAGGTCAAGAGAGACCTTTGGGAAATTTCAATATTCAATAAATTTTTTACCGTTTTTTCCTGTAACAAGGCAGTTATTCGCACCAGTTACAGTGGAAATTCAGTCTCATGGATGTATAGCAAAGATGATTGGGTCTCACAGGATCCATCAGTTCCTGCTCCCTCCTTACACCCACTGAAGCTATGAGGAGGAGGATGAAGCACATTCACTGCTTGCTATTACTGTATACACAGTGTTTATTCATCATATATATAGTAATTGGGAATTCACAGATGATAACATACTGAGAGAGAAGATATTAAGTAGGTACAGTTTGGAAATCTGTCTGATGATCATAAGCAGTGATGAGACTAGTCTGGCATTTCAGAGAAAAATATACCTGGCTGCAAACATGCTGCCATCCTTTGATTCTTGCTGCAGATGGTTTGTAAGTCATGAATAATTTGACAGTGTCATGATTCCTCTGTACAGGGCTTCTTGCACACAGTTCTGACGAACCTTCCTGAACTTAAGAGCTATGTGACATGTTTCCTTTCTGCAGAGCATTTTGCATTAAGAGATGCTCTGCTGTGTTTCTTTGAGCACTAGCTGACAGGTTGTTTGACAGGACATGATTCCATGCAGGTTCTGGGAGGTGCTTTTACTCAGGTGTTCCACCTTCCTGCTCTATTTCTTTACTAAGCATGCTCTTCCAGAACCTCGTTAGTCGTACTCTCTGGTATTGCAGTTATGCTCTTGGCTTGTGTTAGTGCTTGAGTTCATTGACTCCTCTCTTCCCGCTCCCAGATATTGTCATTATTTCCTGGCTTCTGAACTCGGGTCATTACCTGACCACGTCTCTGTCTTCTCCCTGAGTCTAATGCATACTCTCCTGGAATCTGACCCTCGGCTTGTGACTTGACTGCGTCACTGCCTACTCCCTGTGTCCTGTTGTGCTCTCCTGGTTAAAAGAGGGAAGGGCACCACCTTCAGGGATCTCCAGGTATACCGTAACATAGATTAATTGAAAAAGAAGAAAAGAGGTATACCTATTGAGGGATCACCAGGAGATTATATCATATAAAAGTGAAATTTTATTAATTACAAAAGAACAAACACAGCAATACATGGATCTTCACACTGGAGGTGAAGGCACACAAAATGACAATAAAAACACTAAAAACAACAATCCCCTGGCCAAAGAGCCATAAGTGATATATAATGTATAGGAATAGAAAAATTTGTTCAACACCCCTCTTGTAGATGTATAATGGAAAATGCAAAATGCTAAGTAGCCTGCACAAAATTATTCATCAGAATACCTGTTAAAGTATTGTCAGTGTACACATTAGATCAGCCTCTGGTAGCGGAAAAAATATAGAGAGGCTGTAAGGCCCCTGAGATCAAAAAAGGGTCACAAGCATATAGGACACTCTTAGGGCGTCTAAATTATAAATTATAAACGGCACCCAATAATATGTATCAGACCCCAGAAATAAAGGACACTCCTAGGGCGTCAGGAAAATATACAGACGGCACCGAGTAATATAAACCAACCCCAGGGCTAGCATACTAAAATGTGCACATCAGACATAGCAGTGGACAGCGAGTATAGGTACCCCATATAGAGCTTATCTATTTTTAATCAAATAAATCAACCGGGTAAAAAGGTGGGCACAGTCCATATACAGCACCTGCAAGGTAGAATATGACATGCATGTAGGACAATAAAACATATCTATCTTTAGTAAAATAGGTCAACCAGATATAAAGGTAGGCACAGTCTTTCCAGCAGCCACTTCAAGAGACCTGTGCAGAGCCTGGGTACAGGTACCAGGCTGAGGGGTACCTTTCCTTGTGGTTCCTGTTCAGTCTGTCCCTTCATGCAGGCGAGTGATCATGTCCTTTTACCGATTTTCCCTAGGCGGATCTCCAGTGGAGCCTACTTTAATTGTCGTTCCAAAAATGTCGTATACGTGCTCATTTGTGACTGTCCAAAGCTGTATGTGGGCCAGACAAGCCAAGAGGTAAGAAAGAGAATCCAACAACACTTCTCCAATATAAACACAGTCAATACGGATCTTAGGAAAGGAAAGACAGTCACCTCAGTAGCCTCACATTTTCTAACACATCATGTGGGACGGTATACCAACACTAGGATCATGGTTGTTGGTTCGGTTAAACCAGATATTAGGGGAAGGAACCCCGTGAAAGAGCTTTTACAGAAGGAGTCCAAGTGGATTTACAATCTTAGAAGCTTGGCTCCACATGGATTAAATGAAGAACTGCTCTACACGGGATTCTACAAAGTCTTATAATTTTTGACTACTTCATTCATTTTATCCTGTTTTATCCTGTTCTTTGCTTCCCAGTAATCCAGGCTTCTGGACAACTTATGGTTTTGGCAGTGCTTGGATTCTACCTATCTCCACAAGAGTTTCTTTCCGAGGTTGGTGGGATGGAAGTTGGAAGAAGAAATGGGACCTTGGATCAAATGAAGTCAACATGACAAGAAGGATCTTACATGGGAATTTGGATCCTGCGATACTGAATGGAGAGCCTCCGTGCCTTAGCCGATTTGGCTTATGTGGACAATGGACTGGGATCTTCTGTTCACCAGATCCCAAATTCCGAACTTCGAGGACGGAGCACCTTTCTGAATTTCTCACTCAAGCCCTTATCGGACATATTTGGACCTTGGGTTAAGTCGATATTATTTGCACAGTACCTACGTACAAATCCACCTTGACCCTGAATTACCTATAAATGGACTAATGGAATTCTAGTTGGGCTCTATAGTGTCAGGCTTAATTTATGGCTCCATTTGGTGCTGTAATGTCTCTAACTGTGGGATTATAACATTATTACTTTCACGATCTTAATCCTCTTTACTCTTGTTTCCTCATATGTATGTGTGGATGGGAGAGGGGTCTGTAAGGGCCCTGAGACGGTTCATACTTTTCTAAGATAGCCTTGCGGACTGTCCTATACTTACTGAACTAAGGGGCTTGTGGGGCCGTACAATTTGTAATTACGCCATTGCGATATCATGGTAGTTTTTATGGGCATTCCCTATGCAATTATGCTTGAATTCTTTGAGATTGGTACCAAGCCTCAATAAATTGCTACTGCGCATGCGCTGCCGGAGCATATATACCCTGTTGCTGTAAATCTGGTTTGTCTAATAACAATAATCTATTAGCATACTCCTGTACTAATGTGCGCCACCTATATCATCTTATTTATGTGAGGAAGGTGTGTCTTTTCCAGCAATAACCCCCCCCCTTCTTGTTTCTTAGGTTTCAATTCCATGTTTAACTCAATAATAACTTATTGAATTAAGGGGTTTGTGGGGTTGTGTAATTTGTCCTCATGTCACTGCAATCCTATGGCAGTACTTATGGGCATTGTCTATGCAATCATACCCGGTTTTTGTGAGATTTGTACTGAGTCTCAACAAATTGCTACTGCGCATGCGCCGCTGGAGTATACATATTCTGTTGCCGGAAATCTGGTCTGCCTAATAATAATAATAAAAATCTATTAGCATACTCCTGTACTAACGTGCGCTACCTATACTACCTTGCTTATGTGAGAAAATGTGTGTGTTTTTATCATTAACAACGCTGCTCTATCGGCGCATGCGCTGTAGAGATGTAGGGAGGGTTTCAGCCGAATCATGTGATTCAGTCAAAATGGCGGCCGCCATGTAGAAACGCTACATACCACAATGCTGCACTGTCTAAATACTGCAAGCTGGTGAGTGATTACCTCATTTGGTTTATGACTTAAATATGGCACACTTCTGACCACACACCGCCTGCCTTTCTTCCCCTGAGGAAGCCTCCTGTATGGAGGCGATACGCGTGGGGTAACCTTGCCAAAGTATCCCACCCCTCTTGCTATATTGGTACTCTGCTATGCCTGTACTCTATCACATTCTAGGACAGTGAGTATGGGCTGTTACAACACTCTAAATAGAGTATTGTCTGGTTAACTTGCACAGCCACAGCACTCTGTGCCTAGGTATTTGCCCTATATGCATACTATACTCTATCCTGTATGTGCTGTATATGGACTGTGCCTCCCTTTATATCTGGTTGACCTATTTTACTAAAGATAGATATGTTCTATTGTCCTACATGCATGTTATATTCTACCTTGCAGGTGCTGTATATGGACTGTGCCCACCTTTTTACCCGGTTGATTTATTTGATTAAAAATAGATAAGCTCTATATGGGGTACCTATACTCGCTGTCCACTGCTATGTCTGACGTGCACATTTTAGTATGCTAGCCCTGGGGTTGGTTTATATTACTCGGTGCCGTCTGTATATTTTCCTGACGCCCTAGGAGTGTCCTTTATTTCTGGGGTCTGATACATATTATTGGGTGCCGTTTATAATTTATAATTTAGATGCCCTAAGAGTGTCCTATATGCTTGTGACCCTTTTTTGATCTCAGGGGCCTTACAGCCTCTCTATATTTTTTCCGCTACCAGAGGCTGATCTAATGTGTACACTGACAATACTTTAACAGGTATTCTGATGAATAATTTTGTGCAGGCTACTTAGCATTTTGCATTTTCCATTATACATCTACAAGAGGGGTGTTGAACAAATTTTTCTATTCCTATACATTATATATCACTTATGGCTCTTTGGCCAGGGGATTGTTGTTTTTAGTGTTTTTATTGTCATTTTGTGTGCCTTCACCTCCAGTGTGAAGATCCATGTATTGCTGTGTTTGTTCTTTTGTAATTAATAAAATTTCACTTTTATATGATATAATCTCCTGGTGATCCCTCAATAGGTATACCTCTTTTCTTCTTTTTCAATTGGTCTGTTGTGCTCTCCTGTTTGCTGACCTGACTACCTTTCCATTTATACTATCCGTAAGTAGTGACTAGCATAACAGACAGGTTTTCTTTTAAATGGTGCGCACCTTCTGTGTTAGTACTAAAAACAAGATGTGTGGAACTACCTTTCATAAATATTTAGGATTCATGGTTTTTCTACTCTTTTGCTGGATTCAAATAGAAATTAAAAATACAAAAGTATTCCCATATTGTCATGGATTTTTTAAAGTAAATGTACCACTCCTTTTTAATTACTCCAATGTCCTTGCAGTAATATAAAAAATACGAAAAAAAAAACAATGTTGTAACTATACTTGGATTGCAAATCACCTACTAAACTCTGTATATCACTACTAAGCAGACTCCAAAATCTCCATAATTATATACATGAATGAGATATTGTGTAGTCTTATCATAAAATTTCCCAAATTCTGACGAAAAAAAAACTTGTCAAGTTAGCAATAGGTGACACATAGAAGATCTGTAACTGTAATATAAGTTTTTTTTTGCTGTCTGTAACCATGGAAATATGCTGATTGGTATTTAAAAAGAAAAATACAAGAATTTTGTAATCAAGACTATTTGTAAATTAGCTTCATTTTCAGTTTTAAATGTGGTAGCTGTCATGTTGGACTATGGGGATAGCAGAAAATTGAGGTCCCTAAGCTAACCCTCAGACTTGGGTGCCCCGTGCTATCTCTATTCTTAGATATATTCCTAATGGTTGGATTGTCTGAGTCTTCTTCCTGGCTCTGCTTCTTCCCAGGAATGATCCTATACCACTTCCCTCTAACCTATGGAGGGCTGGGACAGGAATGTAATTTAACCCACATAAATAGACAAACAGGGGAACCAAAACTCTCACACAGCATGCACACACAGAGCAATATGGAAATAAGAGATTAGGAGGAAAACAAAAGCAGGGTGGAAACAACACGATGATGAGTAATTCCACAACAACACCAAGCACAAAGCAACACTCTCTCTAGCAAATCTGGGACACCACATATCAACACAACACAGCAGAAACTATGGCGGCTGCCATTGCAATAGTGCAGAGAGAGCTTGACTCTGCGCAGCGGCCGCAAAATGTTTATCTGAATTCTAGGTGAAGAGCTGCCAGTCGCTGCGATCATCAAGGGGGCTCATGCTACTGTTATGGACAAGATTATGAATTATTATGAGTATATAAGAGTTACATGGAGATATCCATAAAGAACAGGATTTAAGATGGTGCAACCTCATGCGTGTACTTGCATTTCAAAGGGGGGGGGGTGGGCTGTCCCAGTCTAGACACCTAATGACCGCCATCTCGCATGAGATAAGCCGTCCTAAGAGATCCCACACCAAGGTGGTCAGGTTCACCTTAAGCTGTCTGTAATGTAATTGTAAATCACATGAAATGTAATGTGGTTTGAGGTTTTGTCTGCTCTTTGGAGAAAAGCAGAAGTTCAATGTTTTATTTTTCTCTGACTTAACTGCAGGGGAAAATGAGGAAGTTGTTATTTACGCTGGATATATGGATATATATGGTTATATCTGCAGGTGAGATCAGCCACCTGGATGGTGTATATAGTGTCCTTATTGTTATGTCATTGTGTTGACCTGTGTCTACCTGTTGAAATGTCTGTTTATTTGCAGCAAGCGGAGTACTTGCTGGCTGCCTGAAAAAGAGGAAGTTCTATGTGCTTTGTTCGTACTTGCTGGTTTACGCAAAAAGAGGAAGTTGTGTCACGGGAATGTACTTTGATATATTGAAGCTGTTTCTTCTTTGAGTGAATGAGAAACTTGGAAAAGTATGCTGTTTATACTGTTTATGTATACTGTTTGTGTATACTGTGAGATACACTGGTGTGTAACGTGTCCGGTCGATAGTCAGTAATTGATAAGACTGAAGGCTAGGTACCGAGTTATGGTAAGAGCCCTGACTGTATCCTGGTGCGTCTTCCACAGAGAGGAGATGATAGGGGGATTGGTTTTGGCCGGTACAGCGTCATGGTAAGACCCTGACTGTATCCGGTGGAATTTGATGTTCTCCGCGATCCTAGGTAGGAGGAACATTGGCAGAATCCCTTGACTTTGGTTTTAAACAGTATTATTGATGTTCTGGGCGGACCGTTCGAAGAAGGTGTATATAGCGTGAACAGAGGTTACTAGTACATGAAGTAAGAGATAGTGAGGGTGAATTTAGTTTCTATCACCCACGTGACACTTCTTCCTGGTAGGACAACCCGTTTGTGTTGTGGTTTGTGGACTGAGGTAGAAATTCTGTGTATTCTGTGGATGTGTATAGTCGCTGGTCCAGGAGAGAAAGTGTATTACGGCAGACCAGAGACATCCAGGTTAACGTGTTAGTTTTAGGTCGTGTACCCTTGAAGCATGGGGTCTAATCAGTCCACACCTGTCAAGTTAACGGCAGAAGAATTAGTAAGCGAACGAGAAGGAAGGAAGTATGTTAAAAATATGAAGTCGCTCTTGAAGGTGGCAGGAATCACTGCCAAGAAAGGGAGATTAGAGGAGCAGGAATGGAAAGATGTTTTGTTAAATAAGCGAGGGATTTTGAAAGGTAAAGATCTCCTTATGGATGCTGAGGCATGGTATAGAACGTCAAAGGATGTTAGAAAATTGGCATCGAAAGAGGAATGGGATGGAGATAGTAGATATTTCTATATTGCACCAGCTCAGAAAATGGCACCTCAGGAAGTGGCCAAGCCCATTAGGAAACAACGCCCCCTCCTTATAAGTCGTCCCCAGAGGGTTGGACTTGTGTAGTTTGTCCCCCTGCCCACCAAACGCCCTCCCTAGCCTGCCCAGACGTCATTTCAGGTCGGGCCGCACCTAGTTCCCTTTTCCACCCATCTTCAATCCCAAGGCCACTGGCCGATTTGTTGCTGGAGCAACAGAAGACACCGAGGGGGGGCAGGAAGATGACAATGATTTAACAATGATCCACCCCACCACCAACACTGTCCCTAGTAGAGGTAAACCACAGGTGCTGTCCTTATTTGAGGACGTCAGGCCACACATGGCATCGCACCATTATTCCGATAGTCCCAGACAAGAACACCCTAAATATGTGACATGGAAGCCTCAAGAGGCTGCAGTCCTTGTGAAGGAACACTGAGATATATACACCTATGAGTGACGTGTCACCAATAATTGATGTTTGATACCTTGGACCTGATCTTCGAGGATAGAAGATTTGAAAGGGGGGTTGTCTATGTACCGGTGCAGTGTTAAGGAAAAAAGTGGGTGAAAGAGCCCTGACTGTTAGACTGTTACCTGATACGGTTTTCCCGCTAAGCAGTGAGTTAAACGTTGTATGCGTACTCACTGGTCTTGTTTTAGTGGATGTCAATGTATTCTTACCTAGAATTGAATACATTGGGGAAGACCCCTAAACTTTGGCCTTAATCGGAATTATTGAGTATTCGATAGAAGACCGTTCTCATGGAGGTGTATGTATATCGTGAATTCTCTCCCTGACATAATATCTCATATATAGTTTTCCCTGAAAGATGTTTTCACCCAAATTAAAGCTGGGGATTCTTTCTGGCCAGTAATGGAGCCAGGTTTGCAGGTTTACAGTGAGGGTGTGTGTACCTTATCACCCAAGTGACACTGGAAGATGTTTATGTATAATGTACGCAGTTTTTGGTGTATAACACCGTAGGGTTGAAATTGGAAGAAACGAAAAAAAAAAAAAAGGAAGTGTTAGTTTCTATTTCAGTGTCCTGTGAATGTACGTATGTTGAAATGGAGAATTCTCCCAAGGGGGGAGGTTAGATGAGAATTGATGAGTAATTCTGAATCTAGCAACTACACTATGTGTATTTTACCTGTCTGTGAAAATAAGAAACATAAGCTGATATATAGGGTGGACTTGTGTGCTGTCTGTGGAGCACTGTGTCCACGTAAGCCCACCCCATTATTTTCTGTTCTAAATGTAGATTGCTTTCTGTCACTCAGTGTTTTGCCCAGCCCTGGGTGGGGTATGGTATGGGGATAGTTATCAGGGTCTGACAGGAGATAGGGATACGCTGGAGGCTCGGCCCTGACCACCATCAGGTCTACCGTCGAGATGAGGGCGAGTACAGGGTCCCTAGTTACAGGGTCAGCCCAGGGGTCCCTATATAATCCGTATTCCCAGTGACAGATTGAATACGTCCTGAATGTAGATGTCACGATACATGTCACTCCCTCCCAGGACTCTTCAGACGCCATTTTTGGCCAACACCTACTTCCTCTTTTAGCGGCTGTTTCTTATCGGTAATTATCTTTAGTGGACGTTTTAACTCAGACACTACATAGTTCATCTTTTGACGCCATTTTAGTCCAGCCGACACCCAGTTCCCTATTTTTGTTTTAGCAGCCAAAGTCACTGCTCTGTTTATTGCTGACATAGCAGGGACTGCAGAGGGGGGAGACAGGGACCTGGAACACACACACTCCAGTTTTGGTCATATATGCAGTTTTTCCCACAGTGTTCCCACTAATGAACCTTAGCAGAGGTTATTGCTGATAGTCCTGTGGAAACCTTTCCCTTCACTTTTGCATGTTTGTTTTTGCTGTATCTAGTATACAGTTTAGTAGACCATATAGACTGCTCACTATTAGTCCTGGTGGACAGTGAATATTTTTCTGCCTATGGCAGTTGTTACTTAGCCTAGTTTTGAGATATTTTCACTTGTATGTTATCCTGCCTGGTATCTTGCACAAGAGTTCCCTGATAGAGAGGGTGGAGGTTCATGTGGTCCCAAGGGGACATTGATCATCAGGAGTTGACATATATTAGAGTTTTCGTTGACAGCACCCAGTAATCCTTTGTGTCTTAGTTTGCAGGGTCTGACAGGAGAGCGGGATACGCTGGAGGGT
Organism: Anomaloglossus baeobatrachus; assembly: GCF_048569485.1. Taxonomy (NCBI): domain Eukaryota; kingdom Metazoa; phylum Chordata; class Amphibia; order Anura; family Aromobatidae; genus Anomaloglossus; species Anomaloglossus baeobatrachus. Next base: position 479,599,092 of record NC_134355.1, read on the forward strand.
GCAGGGCTCCCAGTTACAGGGTCAGCACAGGAGAGGTAGAGTAGATATGTTCCACTGCTTTTTCCTAGTTGTGTATATGTAGTCAGGGGGTGCTGCTTGCTAGTTTCCAAACACTCTTGTGCTCTTTCCTTTCCCCGGGGTTTTAGGGGATCTTAGTTTTTAGAATTTCAGTGTTCTGACCCCAAGTTACACTCATTGCTCTTTCTTACACACCTGGGTATAGTCTTTTGTATCAGGTCTCCGAGAGCCCACATGTAAACTACAGCTGGTAAGGACCAAGACACCCTCCTTCAAATGGCAAGACGTATGGAGATGAATCTAGCAGCTTACAAGATCACCCCACATACAGATGTGCAGCAGTCACAGTCACCTGAGTTACAGTCACAGTCACCTGAAGAGTATCATCACGTCATCTCCAGCCCAGAAGTCATTCTACTTGTTTGCCATGGGGGAAGACAGCAGCCCTTTGAACACTACTAAGCCAGATTGAACACCTACCTAAAGCACCAGTTGAAGATCAGTGCCCGTATGACATCACTGCTCCCTGACAAAGTCACCAACTCCCGGTGTGGGGTCCTTAATCCTGCTGAACTTCTTCCTCTTCCAAGGGGGGAGTGTCCCACCTCTGAAACCTTGGTGGAAGAGGTAGTCGACTCTGGCATAGCTGAAACTCTGGATTCGATACAGTGACGGATACACCTTTGG